>NC_090173.1:6280427-6880427 GCF_024679245.1 Pseudorasbora parva | reverse complement strand
GAGCTGGATGGTGCCTTACATAGCTGACATCGCCGTCGGTGTATGAATGGGTGAATGTGAGGCAAAATGTAAAAGCGCTTTGGATAAAAGCGCTATATAAATGCAGTCCATCTCTCAATGTTTGTGACAACTCCCATGGAACCAACAAGCTCTTGTAATGTCTGGGGAAAACGCCCACCAAACCAACAAGTTCTTTTAGTTTCACTTTGTTTAGTGAGCAATCACTCGCTGACGTGCCGTATCACCCGCACTGGCAGTTTCTCTCACGAGACTCGATTCTTCACACTCTTCGTAGACACAGCAATAACACTGCTCGCTGTGGTTAAAAGCCCATCTGCTTAGAAGTTCTTGCTCTCTTCATCTGTGCTTCACTATACACCGTGACAGAAGACTGGAACCCAAACTGCCAGCACTTCGATTTTTAAGATGGGCATCTTTCGGACCCCAGTCTCTCCCGTGTCCCCAACAAACATCTCTTCGGTGGAGGATCGCCTGTGTATGCTTCGGCAGAACGGTAGCCCACTGGAGAGGTATGTGGAGGAGTTCGTTGAGCTTGCCTATTTGGTGGACTGGCCAGATGCTTCATTAAACACGTTTTTTCTGATGGGTCTGGACGAGGACACTATTAGTTTTCTTGAACCTGCCTGTTCATATTCCCTAGTTGAGACCATCAATTTGATTCTCAGTCTAAATGAGAATCAAATTGGGCTTGTTGCTTGTTGCTTTTGGCTTGACTGCTCAGGAAAACTACAGGCTTTCCTGTAGCTCAACCAGTAGAGCATGGCGCTAGCAATGCCAAGGTCATGGGTTCGATTCCCAGGGAAAGCAAGAATTGACAATAATGTAAAATGTGTACCTTGAATGCAATGTAAGTCGCTTTGGATAAAAGCGTCTGCCAAATGCGTAAATGTAAATGTAAATGGTTCAGAGTTTGAGATCGAAGAGTGTTTTCCTTGTCCAGCCCGCTCAGAAAAACTTGTGGCCTGGTCAGTCCAACCACAGCCAGGTTCCTCCACCTATCCCTCCAGTGGGCCTTCCTGTGACAACCTGCCAGCCTCAAATTCCAGACGATGAGAAGGAGGGCGAAGGCTAAGCCCTCGATATTGGCCAAGGGGACCGCTTCTCCACCAGAGCCATGATTGGCTGATTGACTTTGAGGACTCCACTCCGTCCCTCGGAGACTCCGCTCCAGCCTTCCTAGACTCCGCTCTGTCCCTGCTGGACTCCGCTCCAGCCTTCCTGGACTCTGCTCTGTCCCTCCTGGACTCTGCTCTGTCCCTCCTGGACTCTCCTCCGTCCCTCCTGGACTCTGCTCCAGCCTTCCTAGACTCTGCTCCAGCCTTCATAGACTCTGCTCCAGCCTTCCTAGACTCCACTCCGTCCCTGCTGGACTCCGCCGCTCCGTCCCTGCTGGACTCCGCTCCGTGCCTGCTGGACTCCGTTCCGTGCCTGCTGGACTCAGCTCCGTGCCTGCTGGACTCCGCTCCGTGCCTGCTGGACTCCGCTCTGTGTCTGCTGGACTCCGCTCCGGTCTGCCACGAGCCCTCTGCTCCAGTCTGCCATGAGCCCTCAGCTCTGGTCTGCCACAAGGCTTCCGCTCCGACCCCAGATGAGCCCTCTGATCCAGTCTGCCATGAGCCCTCCGCTCCGGCCCCCAACAAGCCCTCCACACTGGCCTTTGATGCCCGAAATATTTTTTTTTTGGGGCGGGGGCATATACGTGTGGGTGGGACTTCCGACCCGCCATGGCGCCCAGAGACTCCCGACCCACCAAGGTCGCCCACGGCCCCTGATCCTCCATAGCCCGAGGTCCCTGATCCACCATGGCCGCCCACTGCCCCTGACCCACCATGGCCGCCCGAGGTCCCTGATCCACCATGGCCGCCCACGGCCACTGACCCGGCGATCATGCGCGGATGACGTCACTGTTTTCTTGGAGACTGTATTAGTTTTTTTTTTAAGAAGGACTGAACAGAACACTAAACACTACAAATCAGACTTAAGACTGGAACAAGGAGTGACTACACAAGAGGAACTTAAATCGGGAACCAAAACGAGTTAATAAACTAAACACACCTAGAAAAGAATGAACTAATGAGGGTAACCAAGGAGACAGATAAGTGGCGGGAAACTAACAAAGGAACATGTGACCAGTGCAAACACAAAGGAAACCAACTATACATGTGACATCTGCGTGCACTGTATTTTCAGTGTAACAGTTGTAGAATACTAGCTTGAGACATGTGGGATCCTTCTTAAGATTCATCTGTGGCAAGGAAGAAAAGGCCATCCTCATTATGGCCCCCGCCCGCCGACTCTATACACGACTTGTTTGGCCCGTCCAGATTCTGAGGAATACAGCTCAGACGTGTATTGAGAGTTCCTAGACGACACTTGTGTGGAAAATTAAATTTGCTGCCGCTAGGGTGCGTCTAGATTTCTAGGCTACAGCAAGACATGCTGCATGCTATGCAGAATGCAATGCATTCTGGGTACATCATCCAACTCATCAGTGTCTCCCCAAATGCACTGCAGCATGAAGCATTTCCCCACTGTTGCAATTCATGGGCTGATTCTTGATGTTTGAGGGAGTAGTTAAAATTATACATGTGTACAAACAAATCTTCTTATTAATACACTGTTCAAGCTCAGGATGTTGAAGCAATACTATACTAAATAAAGTGACATTAATAACACACTTGAAGGTCTAGATGAGATGAGCTGATTACAACACTACATGATGATTGTATCTTTATCTCCATCAAGTAGCTGACATCATCTGGTCACGTGCTCGTGCAGCTATTTTCATAACAAACACAGTTACAGCAGCCAGAGAAAAACTAGCATTATAACTCAAGAGTCACACTGCTCAACAAATACTGATCACCATAATGGTGACATCAAACCAAACTATTATTCTCAACAAAAAAAATCATCTAAACCTCTGTTGATTCTCAATAAGAGCTTCTGTAGACATCTGACAGAAATAAAGTCCACCTGGTTTGTAAAAAGTGAAGCTGGTTGTTTGTGGAGATGATGTCATTGGAGCTGACATCAAATTAATGCTTAGATGTCAAGCCAATTTTAATTTTCAATGAGTCCATGTCCAATAGCTCACATTGTGACCACATGGTGAGATCACTGTGAGACAAATTGTTTACTGGGTAAAGCGATATAGAAATAAAGGCTTGACATACATGCTTACTGTTTTATGTTGATTCCTTTTTTGTTGCAGGCATGAGGATCAGGAGCAGTGTACATGGTGATCGGCCCAACAGTATGTGCATCAATTTAGTACACATGAAAGCATTATTTTTAATTGTGCCCAACCATTATTTATTTATTAATAACCTGCTATAATTGAAAGTGTTTAAATAATGTTGCATCAAGAGTTCTTGTTTGTTTTATTACTCAAACTGTCAAATGTATAAGCTTTGCACATAAAGTGTAGTTTAGCTAAACAATTTTAAATTTAAAACAGTTTTACAGTTTGTTGTTGTTGTTGTTGTTGTTTGTTTGTTTTTTAGGCTTGTGTAAGCTTTGTTGTGTTCACTCTTCTTGTTGCTTTTGGCTTGACTGCTCATGTTGAGCTACACTGCAAAATGCCCAGTGTTAAAATCAGATTTAAAGTCCAGAGGCCTGTTGCATAAAGCTAGTTGAACAAACTCTGAGTTTCAGAGTAGGTTTAGAGTTGACAAATCCAGATAAATCCAACCTGGTTTAGATAAAGTTCAACTGTTTCTCAAAGCTCGGTATAAACTTTATCTGTCAATTCAGGTTTAATCCAGAGTTAGTGATCAACTCTGAAGCGCGAGCACCTGAAAGTGTGACACGTGCGGCAAACAGTCAATCCCAGCGTCCGTTTGATTCACTTCTCTTCTGAAGATTGAGAGATCGTTTGGAAAATGATCATGAAATTAAATGCATTTACAAAGCAGGAATAAACACTGCTGCTGTAGCGACAGTTTGAGAAGGCAGCTGAAAGATTATCTGACTATACCAATGCATGATGTGAATCAAATAAATATGCCTAATAATTATAGGTTCACAAAGAGCTCAAATGAATACACGTTGTTTAAAAGAATTATGAACGCATGTATTATATTTACTGTTTGGCTACTTGTCAATCAATATAGTATTTATATGAACATATTATATTAATTCAAAGTGATTATAATTCATATAATATAAATATATGAAATAATTAGCACCAAAAGATTTTAGAGAATTTAAAGAATTAGCACCACAATTTTATTTATAAAGTTTTTTCATTATGAACTTCTTTAATTTGGAAGGATAGAAACAGGGGGTGTGGGTTTATTGTGTCTTTACTTGCAGCTGATTGGTCCAGTTTGGGTTTGCAATCTCTAACCCAGAATAAAAGCGGCTCCAGAGCAGGTTAGCTGTGTAGTGTCAGTTACCATGGTGATGAACACTGCTAAAAACCAATCCACCTTCTTAAGTCTGTTTGCTCAAACTAATCTTGAACTTACCTGGGTAACAACTGGTAAAACCAGCTTTGTGCAACAGGCCACAGAGGTCAGAAAGCAAAAGTCCTGCCATATGTTTATCCACTCATGAACTCAGTCAGCTGATTAATTCTACCTCCTGGCTGAAAAACTGAGCTACTTAGCAAATAGCTCAGAGCAGGACTTTTTATCTTTTGAACCTGGACTTTCCACCTATGTTCACATTTCAAAGTTTCTGCTGCCCTGTGCTGGACAACTGGAGACACTGACAATCAGGAATTGATGTGACTCGTGACTGCCCAGCCAGCAGTCATGTGGGGCCCGGATAGTTTTGTCATCAGTTTCCATGGAGGTCCCACATGAGTTAGCCTATATTAAATAAGTTGAAGTTTTCACACTAAAAGCTGTTAAATGTAACACTGAATCAGTGAAGGAGTTAATGAGAAAATTAAGGGATTAATTTGGTGATGATTTAGCATTTTTTATGGACACCTGATGGTAACAAGCAGAATCACTGAATGAAAGAGAAACACAAGAACTACAACTGACTTCAGCCACAGTTCAGCGGAGGACTAAACAACTCCACAAACAGCATTACCAGCTTCACACATTACTAACCAGACTGACTTTATTTCTATCAGATGTCTACAGAAGCTCTTTTTGAGAATCAACAGAGGTTTAGATGTTGATGATTTATTGAAAATAAGTTTAGTTTGATGTCACCATTATGGTGATCAGTGTATACTTTAGCAGTGGTCAACATTTTCAGATAAGTGGCTGATATTTGGAGGATTCCTATAAATTATATGGAAATATTTTGCATATCTATGTTTGACCTCAAAGCACATAAACTCAACACCCCCTGCAAACTTTGGCACCCCTTTAAGAGAAAATCTGATGTTAAAAAAGTCAAGCGTCAAGAGCCCAACTAAAGCAAACACTGATCCCCATAATGGTGTTATGTAGACACCTGACAGAAATAAAGTCAATCTGGTAAGATATTGTGAAGCTGGTAATGCTGGGTAGGTGTAGGTGTTAATAAAAAACATCTGGGAAGTAGCAAATGTATTTATTGTTATTTTATTGTGAGATTTTACCTCACTTCCTACCATTGTTTTACCCCTTCTAGCCATAACTCGTCTTCTCCATTTCAGTGTATTTCTGTGGCAGCGCCACATACTGGCCTGGCCTTTTGAGTTTCCGTGCTCTCGTGTGTCAAGATATTTCTTAAAACAAGGAAGGAAAAAAAAGATTGGATAGGGAAAGCTCTGGCTTCTTGTGGACGAGGCCTTACTGTCTTCTTTTATCTTCAGTCGATTTCATATAAGGCTGTGGCTGAAGTCAGTTGTAGTTTTTGTGTTTCTCTTTCCTTTAGTCATTCCGCTGGTTATCATCAGGTGTTCATCATTAATGCCCAGTCATCGCTCAATTAGTCACTTAATTATCTCATTTACTCTAAGTGTATGATGCATTATAAATGCAGGCTTCATAGTAAGTGTTACCAAAGAAAATGGTGACCAAACACTGATGGAAATTTGAACCTGAAATCCAAACAATATATAAGTTGTTGTTCATTTTAAAGGGGTCATGAATTGAGAAATCACCTTTCCCTTGAGCTTTTGATATAAGGTGATGTAAATATAAGAATTTCCTGTAAATTTTCAGAGCTGACAACTTCCTTGTTAGTCAAAGAAAAAGCTTTTATTGACAGCTGGCTCAGCAAACGATCAATCTGCAAAATGTCACCTTTCTAAAATAATTGCCTAAGAAATTTTACTTTTATTTTAGGAAGTTGACAATATGTTCTTCCCTGTGACATCAGAGAGCAGTGAAACACCATCTTAACCGAAGAAGACGAACGTCTAATGTAGCCCCACCCACTGACTCGGGTCTGATACATAATAGATAAAAAAAACATAGGCGTGGAACTAATGTTATCAAACTTCCAAGCAATAAACGTGCAGCATAAACTTCATATGTATTCCAATATTACGAATGCATAGATGAACTATATTTTTAATTAAGTAAAACACATTGGGTGTTTGTTCGCTTCATATCATGGCCGATTAGTTTGTAAACAAAAAACTAGATTTGCTGGATGAGATTAAACAATTATGCTGTACCTTCTCTATTGGTTCTGACAGGAATGATGCAACACACTTATGTTAGTAAAAAATGTTTTTTTTATATGTGATAGTATTGCATTCTTACAGATTGTTTTATACTGATTATATGTGTGTAGACTGGGTAAACCCAGCCTGATCTGGTGGCAATATGATTTCGCCCTGCAGCTCAGGCTGGAAACCTGTAAGAATTTACATCATGCTTCTGTTACAAATTAGCGGGAAACAATCACAAACTGGCTTGACTGATTGGTTGAAGGACTATCCAATTGCGTAGAGTCATTGGAACTATGCCCATTGATCACACCTCTTGTTGTCTGATTGGGTAAAGGACTTTCCAATTGCATTCAGAGTAATTTGAACAATGCCCATTGATCACAGCTTTTGTTGTCTGATTGGGTGAAGGACTATCCAATTGCGTACAGAGTCATTTGAGTAATGCTTGATCATGTATCTGCAGTAGAAAATACAGAGCAGACTCCCCAGACTAATGTTCAATCTTAAAAGATTGAGCTTGGTCTGCTGATAGCCAGACAAGTGTATGTGTCTAACTAAACATAACTTACCATGCTGTCACAAGCTGGATTATCCTTTATATTTGAGGTGTTGTTGGTTCATTGTCCTGTGATCCAGGATCAGACTCGAACATGTATGGACCAGGGCTTGCAAAGCCTGATTTCCAAAATATATCACCAGCCTGCCCGAAGGCCTATCTTAAATAGTGAAATAACATTCCTTTCTTCATGTGGATTATTCTCTCTCGACTTGATATTTGAAGGAAAAATACAATCATGGAAGTTTTGAACATACTGATGTGTCTGCAGTTAAGTTTTGCTGATGCTTGTGATGAGATTTACAGTTATATCCACGATCAGGCCAGCCATGTAATTAAAAATAACATTCTAATCAATCACGGGTGGTTGAAAGATAAATCATTTTGTTTGTTTGATAAAGACAATTTGTGAGCCCTGTGGGCAAATCATTCCGGTTGCTGTTTTTCCACAATTTTTCAAAGCAATTCCCCACATGTACTGATAGGGGGAAACGGAGATTATTATAATATGCAAAGCTTAACCAATCCTAGCCATGGGCGTTTACTTCCAAGTTTTCAATGTGGCATGCCCTTAAAAAAATGTGTTCCAGGAGCTAGACTCAAAACCAGGATAGAAAATAGCCTATTACTTATTCATTATGATACCTTTTAATGTAAAAACCATGCAAAAGTCATAAGTTGACCTCAAACAACAGTATAATTATTTTTATTTAAAAAAAAAAAAAAAAGCCAATTCATGACACCTTTAAGAGTAAATTGCTGAATTTCACCGTAATCTCATTTTTCTTAACATGTTTTTCAGTGTCAGGTCTTAATCTGGTTTTGTGTGGAAGTGATGCAACTCTAAAGGCCTGCGTATTAGAATGTTTCACTGGAGAAAAATCCCTTTTCACATTACATCAGACTAATTTCAGATCAGATTGTGTGAAGACAGAGATGCATGGTCGTCTGGTCAGTCTGGTGGATCTTCCAGCTCTTAATCAGCTCTCAGAGGAGGAAGTGATGCGTCAGACTCTCCGCTGTGTGTCTCTCTGTCATCCTGGAGTTCATGTTTTCCTCCTCATTGTTCCTGTTGCTCCACTGACTGATGAAGACAAAGCCGAAATAGAGAAGATCCAGAAGATATTTGACTCCAAAGAGCATTTCATGATGCTTTTCACAACACAGAGCACCGTTAACAGATCATTGACAAACAGAATCATATTTAACCCATCATCTCAGAGGTTAATCAGTCTCTGTGGAGGTCAGTACAGAGTGATGGGGTTAAAGGAACCTGAAAACTCAACACAGATCCCAGAACTACTGCAGAATATAGAGAAGATGAAGACTGAACCATATTCACTTCAGACATATGTGAAAACACGAGAAAACAAAGTCCTGCATGAAACAGAAGATAAATATAAAGAAGAACTGAAGAGAATGGAGAGCAAAATTGCAAAGTTTCAGTTGGGGGGTGAGTGAATAAACAAACTAAAATGCTCTTTATATGATTTTCATTATATAGGTCAGATCCTACATTCGTCAAACTATCAGGTCCTTGACATTTAATATCTGTCATATTGGAATTATTACCGCAGTATTTAATTTATGGTACTAGTGCGCCTTAATTCTTATTGCGAATTAACAGAGGTGTAGATGTTGATGTTTTATTGAAAATGTTTGGTCACGATTATGGTGATCAGTGTTGGATTTAGCTTGGCAGTTTGACTTCTGGCTCTTTAAACTAGTTTGTGGTCTAGCAGTGTTAACTGAAACATGTAATTTGTTTTAAAAGAAGCCATGAACAAAGATAGTCAGTTGATATATATTTTCTCATTATAAAGAAAAAGTGTTCACTAATATCATCATTGACTGAAAGTGGTTATTTCTTATACTACTCCTATATTCAACAATACTTTCCTGCCACAGGTCAAAATCAAAAATTCTGATCTAAATTGATAACAAAACTTATACACACACACACAGTCATCAAGAATCAACATATGACTCTCAACAATGGTGACAAGCTTCATGCCATAATGCATTCTGGGAGCCACCACAGTATAAAAATCATGATTCCCAGCAGGCATTGCGACATTAACTATGACTCCATTGTTTAGACTCATTTGCTGATTCTTGATGCCGGTGTGGCTCTTAAAAAAATATCCCACCAAAATATGTGATGAAATCTTGGGAAACCCATCACGCTGGAACGTTTTCTGCTAGTTTTCTGCTAATTTGAAGAATTTGTTGAAAGTCAGGTTTTTTGTCAAAATTGGGTTTTCATAAAATTATTATTCTGTAACATTTTGTCCATTTCATTTCTAAAAAAAAATATATCTTGGCAAAATTCATTTGTTTAGTGCAGAAAAATAGCATTTTGTAGCTCAAAGCTGAAAAGACTAGAGAAGGTGTCTTTAGTTGTGATATTTCTATTAACTTTACAAAACTTTGAAGCTTATTAAAGCTATTTTTGATTATGAAAATAATTATAATTTGACTTTACAGTAAACTGCCTAGTGTCTGCTTTCAAATGAGACCATACTTATTCTTTAAGTGCAAATTATACTGTATCAGTTTTAGTCTTAGTATGACATTTCTTAACATACAATACATACATTTCTTCACATTCATGTGGGCTCATTGATGATAAAAATATAATGTTGTGGTTCAATTCACAGATTTTAGGTCTGACTTTCATATGGGTGACATTTGTTAAATAATGTCTGTTTGATTATTGTTGTGATTCTACAGTAAGAGACTCAGCTCAGTTTAATCAGAAATGATCAGAATGCATTAAACAAAACATTATGAACTCCTGTGAGATCAACTAACGTATATTTTTGAAACCAAGTCCCAGAGTGGATTAATCTAAAAATGTGACCCTTGCGTTTTCTTGTGTACAGCCAATCCGTATATTTTGTGAAACGTCGATGTCATCACACTACGTCCCGCACCGGAAAGACTAGAAATGGATACAACCACAGGCACTGGGCATGTGCACATCAATATTGTGTCATTTAATTACTATACTTTAATTACTTAAAGTACAGTAATTGAATTACAGTTTAGGGTTGGGGTAGGTGACAGTGTAGGTATTAATAACACATCTTGTAAGAAGCAAATCTATTAATTGGTATTTTATTGAGATTTTACCTCACTTCCTACCAATTCTTTACCCCAGCAACACAGAGGGGTACTGTGCACCCCAGAGAGCATACTGTTCTACATTTTACAATGTGACCTTGTAAATGTATAGTTCAAGGTAAAATGGACTCTACTTAAAAGCCTAGAACGGAGGAGAAGGTAGGGGAAATTCAGGGTGATTGGGACACATTTTGCCATTGAGATGACTTGGAAAAAGTGTCGCAATCATCCTGAATTCACCCTACTAAACTACACTTAACCCTGAGAACACAATGGTTAAGGACAGTTAAGGGAATACTAACTGCAACCGTGAACTCTATGCCCTCTTTTGCTGACTGGCTTAAAAATCTTATGCATGCACAAATTAAAGGCCCCAGATGTTTTGCCCCCTCATGAACTAGTGATTCATATGAATACTAGTTTGTTATTGGACATTTAAATAGTTGCCTAATAGTTTTTTTTTTTTTTTCAATTAACAAGTAAGACGATACTTGGGACTAGTACAATAATTGCTCATTGGGTTAAGCAAATACATTTAAAAAAATAAATAAATAAAAAAAAATAAATAAAAATAATAATAATAATAATAATAATAATAATTAAAGCTGCAAGCAGCATTTAACGTGGTTCAAGCAATTAAGGCCTTTAAACAGTGACTTTATAAAGTCTAAATATGAATTATTGAACAAAATGGCTCTTTTAACCAGCAGGTAGCAGTGGAGGATTAGTAATTGGTGTTTACTAAACACCACGTGATTACAGAGCAATAAAACTCGTTAGCGCCAACTAGTGGCCGATTTATTTCAAAATTCTTACAGACCTCTAGGACCATGAGTCAAACATGCCCACCGAGTTTTGTTCCAATCGGCTTCCGTTAACCTTGTCTAATAGGTGCTCAAATTCATTGGCCAATGGCGGCCCTGTTTTTTGAGATACGTCAATTTCCTCATAGACATACATGGGGCCTTGGGCCAAGACACGGCATACCAATTTTCAAGTCAATCGGACTAGCGGTCGCGTGGTTATAGCCCTTTTTGTGTTTTTTTCATGTTATAGCGCCACCAAGTGGCCAATCGTCACAACTTTTTTATCCTGACCAAAGAATGAGCCACTACACGTGTACCGAGTTTGGTGAAGATATCTCATTTCCTTCTTGAGTTATAGCCTTTTAAGTAAAATAGGCTCCGCCCACAACATTCTTTTCCCACCCCTTAGCAACCGGGAATCGAAATTTCTTTCAAAACTTTTTCAGCGAAACTTTTTCTCAATGAATATTGATATTCAGACTACAGAGAACATTTTGCCACTGGTTTGGTTCCGATTGGTCAAAAACTCAGGGACTAGTTCGCAAAAGTAGGTTTTCGACAAAATTCAAAATGGCGGAAATTTTTTTTAATGACGGAAATGAAATCGGAGATATACGTTTTGTCCGCCAAGGACTCAGCTTTCCAATGATATAAGACACTTGAGTGTGGACCAAACGGTTTAGGAGTGTATGAGCCCTTTCTCGCAATTGATTGCTATAGCGCCACCTATGGGCCAATCTGGCTCATAATTTGATAGCCTCTCCTCGTTTTTTGTACTACCTATTGGACAAGTTTCAAGTCTCTAGCCCTTACGGTTTGGTCTGCACGATGCTTTTTTTCGGCTGAATAATAATAATAAAAATCAGTACAAATACAATAGGTGTTCAGCACTTCGTGCCTGAACCCCTAATTAAACTTATGTAGTCAACTAGCCATACACAACCTAAAAACATGCTCTACTCTTCAACACAATGGTAACCATTTTTTCTACCAATGTGATTTTCAGATGCTGAAGCAGACGATCAGTGTTTGAGGATTGTGCTGATCGGCAAAACAGGAAATGGAAAGAGTGCAACAGGAAACACTATTCTGGGAATAGAAGAGTTTCACAGCAAAACAAGGCCAGATTCAGTGACGACTCTGTGTCAGAAGGGAGTTGGTGAAGTTGATGGTCGATCAGTAGCTGTTGTTGATACTCCAGGCATCTTTGACACAAAACTGACAAATGAACAAGCAGCAGAAGAAATAGTGAAATGTGTTTCTCTGTCATCACCTGGACCTCATGTGTTTGTCATTGTGTTGAGTGTGGGAAGATTCACAAAGGAAGAAGCAGAGACTGTAGATCAGATAAAGGAGATTTTTGGTCATGAAGCTGCTCAGTTCGGCATTGTTCTGTTCACTAGACGAGACGAACTTGAGGATGAATCTATAGAAGAATATTTGGAGAGATGTAATAATCAAGAACTGAAGAAACTGATCAGAGATTGTGGAAACAGATTCCTGGCTTTCAATAACAAAGAAAAACGAGACAGAACTCAAGTGATTCAACTGTTAAACATGATAGAAGAGCTGAAGAATAGTAATCAGGGTCGATACTTCACTAACAGCATGTTTGAGGAGGCAGAGATGTCCATTAAAAAGAGAATGGAGGAAATAATGAAGGAGAGAGAAAGAGAAATTCAGGCTCAGCATGAGGCACTATACCACGAATGTGAGATGGAAATTCAGAACCTAAGGAAGAGACTTGAGGACGAGAAACAAAGAGCAGATAAGGAGAGGAAGAAAATCAGAGAAGAGAAATACGAGAGAGATCTAGAGAGAGAGCAACAGAGGAGAAAGAGAGAAATAAAAGAGGAAATGATTCAAGATTTTCAAAGACAGGAAGAAGAACTTTATTTATTGAAAGAGAAAAAAGAAGAGGAAATGAAAATGAGGAAGAGGAAATATAAAGAAGAAGTCAGAAGAAAAGCAGAAGACAATAAAAAGAAAACTGTTTTGAAACTAAAGAATAAGCTGGATGAGGAATATGGATTACTAGAAGAGTGGAACGAAGATGAAGAGGAAGAAGGAAAACCAAAAAAGACAAAGAAACGGAAAAACAAACTCTGTGTCATTATTTAATATACGTTTTAAATCTTTAGATTTAAATCTACACTGTGTAACTTTTTTAGTTTATTCTTAGCTAAAAACTAGGGCTGCACGTTTTCAAGTTTTTCATTAACCGTTAACCGAGGCCCTTAGCGGTTAATACTCGGTTAACAATAGTGTGCGTCAGGGTTATTTTTAGCTTATTAATTTGATGACCGCCATCTCCGTAGTGAACGCGCCTATAGAGAGAAATGCACATCATGGATTACATAATCAGAGAGTAGCCTATTTCTTTTCGTTTTAAATTGTTAAAAGACATTTCAAGTTTCTTAAGATCTATTTCATGTCTGCGAGGCGTACGCTGAGTTTCGTTAAATTAGGATGAGATGCGCTCCAGTTCACGAGCAATGCGAGTGGCCGCGAGGGCGCCTGCATGATTAGGGCATGTAGTAAAATATGCAGCGGAGAACGATTCCCACAGCGTTTGACTCGCGCGGCTGAGCCTCTCCCGGCAGAGAGTTTAAGCATCTGTGGACTCGTCCCTTCAGCTCTGGCCATCTTGCTTTCAGTCCGCGATTAGCTTTTTTGTTTTCTTCATTACAGTTAAAGTAACGTCTGCTTTTCGCTAGTCCCTCACAAGTTTCTCACTTCAAACTTTCTTTCTTCTGCTCCGTTATGCACAGCGCGCGCGGCTCGCACTCTGCTTCTGCCCTAATGCGACTTATAGTCCAGTGCGATGTTTGTTATTTTCCTCTTCATGACGCATATTTTGACTGATGCGACTCACACTCCGGAGCAACTTATAGCCTGTAAATGCGGTAAGCACTGCATTGCAATACTTGCATTTCGCCCCGTCACTCTCATTTTTAAAGTGCTCCCACGCTTTCTTTGCCCGCTTAGAAAGCTGGTCATGACTTCTTCTTGTGGATATTACAAATGTCTGGGAGCGCTCTGGCAGTCCCTAGGGGTGCAAAAATATATTACAACTGAATTCAAAGCACGTCATTGACACCACTTTACCGAGCAAAATGTTTCACTCGGTTACGCAATTTTTAACGGTTAATCGGTCAATCGGTTAACCATGGACACCCCTACTAAAAACACTTAGTTCTTTCAAAAATATATGTGCTCATTAATGTATATTCAAGTAATAAAGTATTCTGGTAAGTTTATAATATGCCATTGAAAATACATACGGGTGAGGGGTTCGACTGCCGGTCGCCATGTTGCTCCTCCATCTTGAAAGTACAGTAGCCAAAGAGGGACATACCCGTAAATTCAAGCTTCGCCTTTCGCGTTTTAACACTCAATGGCACCGTTTCGAATGTGAAGAGGGGGATTGCCATGTTAATCTTGGACTAAATCGGCCACCGTAGGAGTTAAACCGAAATCAGAATTGAGAGGAACAGAAACTATTATTCACTGGATGGTCATAAACCTTTACACCGCTAGATGGGGGAAAATATCACACAGTGGAGCTTTAAATGACTCTCAACTAATTAATAATAATGCTTCCTATTTTATATGCCACACATTTCTTCTTATCTACCTGTTTAGTCCAAATTTGAGTCAACATGAAATGTACTTTTAAATGGGCTTATTTGCATGCCTAGTTCTGTCATGAAACTCGATGGCGCAGGCTGTTGGGTCCTTAACTCAAGCTGATGATATTTACAATGTTAATTACTTAGCCCTGCTGATTGGGCCATGTTGCATCTGCAGCCAATGAGCTTGCTGCTCAACGGTTAAATGGCTGGTTACCATTCTCTGTGGCAGCAATATAAGAACTTATAAATTTAGCAATATAAATTCTAAAACCAATGGTCATGTTATGTGTCATAAGTAAGCGTACAAGCAGTATCATTTATGTTATTGTGTCAACCGCAGCTGCAAGAAAAGTAAGTGAATTAGGGCCTTTGCACACACATATACATGTTAATCTGGGATCAGCTGATTTGCTATAAACCTCCAAACGCTTCTAATATTTCTAATAACATAATTTCTATGTTGAGTGTGCACTGGTGTAGACAGTGTTAAAGTGAAATGGGTATGCTTCTGAGTTCAATTCAATTCACATTTATTTGTATAGCGCTTTTCACAATATATATCACAAAGAAAATGTATGTGTCTACATTACAGTTTAAAGTGATTTGTCCACGTTATGTTTTTCAGAAATGTACATATACAAAGTACACAGATTACCTTACAATGTATTGTTCAAATAAAAAATAAAGGCACATAAATAATGAAATAGGAATGGATGTTGTAACAATGATTAGGGTATATAGAAAATGTGCATGGGTGCATGTTGATGCTTATTTCTAGTGCATGAGCAGCATATATATGCAGATTGCATTGTTTTCCAAGAAAATAAAAAATAAAATAAATTGCAGCAGCAAATTCAATTTGTTATGTTTGAGATTATTGTTATTATCAGCAACAGGATTCATAACACTTCCATACGGTCATGTTGAAATTGAATGTTTTCATTTTCTGTCAGGATATATCCGTCATCCAGACAAGGTTCATCATTAGGAAATTATTTCATTTATATACATACAAAAGGTAAACTTTAGTTTAAAGTTCATTAATTATTAATGATGTATACATAACTGTATATCATTAATTTGTATATAAAGATATTAATAGTAATAACAAATCAGTTCTGATTCAGTTCCGTTTAGCTCGTTAGATATAGAGTTCATTATGTGAGGAGCTAGTGCGTGCAATTTAAGCAGGCAATCTAGTCACTATGAAGAAACTCTTTAACATCCAGCTCTGGATACACAATCAGCGTTTAAGGGATAGTCCAGCCGTGTGGAGCAGATTTAGAATGGATGGATGCACGTTTTTAGGCTTCAAATTTTGGGCTGCCATTATAAAGCTTGGAAGAGCCAGAATATTTTTTTTTATATAACTCTTATTGTATTCGTCTGAAAGAAGAATGACATACACCTAGGATGGCTTGTGGGTGGGCTAATTTTCATTGTTGGGTGAACTATCCCTTTAAATACAGGAGTAACACAATGTTGTGTGGTCCGATCACGCGAACCACATATGTGCAGATGTGTGTGAGCTCATTTGATATGGTTTTCATGATATGATTGTGATAATTCTTATTCACAATCTCTCAATTTGATTTGAATCTTTTGAGTATATTTCAGTTTCATAATTGTAAGTTAAACATTATTTCTCTTGCCGTTTAATTCATGTTCTGTGTGTCTATAGAGGAAAACTTTCATTTTAATTAAGTTGTTAACAGTACATTCATTGTATTGAATATGATCACATGTTGTTCATCTGTCCATTTCCAGATGTTTGTCCCGTTAAATGCTCAATAGTGTGAGATCTATCCTTAAACGTACTAAATATTAGTAATAAGTGTTTTTCGATAGAATCTTTTCTTAGACTCAGAGTTCCCAATAAGGAAAAAAAAATATTGTTTACAAAATGTTTTGACAGGTTCACCAAATAATGAGTGTGATTGTTAAATATTACTGGGTATTGAACTCAAGGGCTTTGGATCGTGGGATACAGTTCACATTCACATTTATTCATTTAGTAGATGCTTTTATCCAAAATAACTGACAAATGAGAAATACAACAAGCTATTCATCACAAATGAGGCAATAAAAGACTAATACAGGTTTCAGATCATTTGTGTTCAAGCTAGACCTGGGAACGGTACACTGTATCCTTCTTCAGACATTATTAGAAAGTTTCTTTTGAATGTTCTCGGAACATTCTGTAACAAGTTTAACATTTAAAAATTTTCTCTTTTACTTTCTCTCTCTCTCTCTCTCTCTCTCTCTCTCTCTCTCTCTCTCTCTCTCTCTCTCTTTCTCTCTTTCTCTCTCTCATGGAGTGGGTTTGCGTGAGTGTGAGAGCGTTTCTAATTGTTATATATTGTTGTTTCTATGTTTTTCTTTTTCTGAAATATTTTATTTTATTTAGTATTTATTCTCTTTTTCTTTTCTTTTTTTTCTTTTCTCTTTTCTTTTGTTTTGATTGTTTGGTTTTTCCTTTCTACTGTGCGGCCTTGGTTGGCGTGCACATGGCTTCTTCTCCTGCGGGGGGAACGCCGTCGGGTTTAGATGTGTACCGGAGGCGACCGCTTCGATTGAGGATGTATTGGTTGTAGTTGGTGATCAGATTGGACATGAAAATATAAATTCAGCATCAAGAATGAATAAGGCTGTAGTGGTGTTTTTGAAGAACGAACAATTTGTAAACCAAATAATTGAAAATGGGCTTTGGGTGAAAGGAATGTTTGTGCCGACAACTCCGTTGTATGCACCGGCTACCAAAGTCACAGTCTCAAACGCTCCTCCGTTCATTAAAAGTGAAGCGATTGTTAAAGAATTGTCTCGTTTTGGAAAATAGTCAGTTCAGTTAAGATGGTACCTCTAGGATGTAAAAACCCGGCACTGAAACATGTGCTGTCTTTTAGAAGACAAGTTCACATGTTTTTAAATTCTCAGGATAAAACTTTGGACGTGTCTTTTAGAGTAAATGACGGCGACAGCTCCTATGTGTTATATGCAAGCACCGAAAGCTTACGGTGTTTTGAGTGTGGTGATATAGGCCACAAATGATTCTCGTGTCCACATAAAAATAGATCAGAGGAGAATCGGACAAGAGAAGAACAAGAGGTGGAAAATGAAGTTACAGTGGAGAGTCAGGTTGACCAGAATCGGATAACAGAGAAAGTCTCGGCAGTTCAAGGCGTGGATACTGTTCATAAGAAAGAGGTGAGTGCAAATTCTAGTGATTCTGCTGGTTTTTTGCTAGAACAGCCTTGTTGTAGCAGTGAGATAGCCTTAAAAGGGGTGACTGCTGTTGAAGAGGTGGTTTCTGATGAGGTCGTATTTATGAGTCAAGATGATGGAATAAAAAATGATGATGATGATGATGATGATGATGATGATGATGATGATGATGATGATTGTTGTTCTGATATATCTGATTGTCCAAAAGAAGGTGAGGATTTATACACAGTGGAACAGATTAATGTGTTTCTGGATGAAACAAAAGGCAGAAGGGTAGAGGTTGCTGATTATTTTCCGGATTTGGATAAATTCATTGCTTCAGTGGTGTGGTCGCGGAAGACGTACAATTTTTCCATGTTATCGCAACAAAAGCGCTTTCGGTTAAAAAAACTTTTAGGCACGATTAGGCAAAAGAAAAGAGTAGGAAAGGAGGCGAAGGGAGTTTATAAAAAAATATAATGGCTGGTTGTCTGTCTCTTTGTTTGTCCTTTCTATTCTGTTTTTCTTTATCTCTTTTTCTCATGGAGCCATTGCGAGTAACATCCTTAAATGTAAATGGCCTTAGAGATAGGAAAAAACAAGCGTTGCTTTTAGAATCTTTGAAATTAAAAAACTCTGGAGTAACTTTTCTTCAAGAGACCCACAGTGATAAAAGTAACGAAGTGGAATGGGGCTTATGGTGGGAAGGGAAGTATATCCTTAGTCACGGTATCAATGTTAGTTCGGGGGTTGCAATATGCTTTAGTCCGAGTTGCAAGGTTAATGTTTTATCTGAACATGAGATAGAGCCTGGACGTGCATTAGTTGTAAAAGCTGAATTAAATACTTTTAATATATTTTTTGTGAATATCTATGCACATAATAAAGGGTCTGAGAGAATTGTCCTTTTTAAGAAAATTGAGGCGTTTTTAAGTGCATTAAAATCAAAAGATATTGTTATTATGGGAGGAGATTTTAATTGTACTTAAGATTTTAGCATGGACAGGAATAGTGAAGAAATACATTATCAGTCTTCATCTGTTCCCTTTCGAAAGGGAACTCGCGCTGCGTCAGCTGACGCTACGGGGAACGCCTTCAGCGTGACAGGTGTCTGAAATCGCTATCAAATCACAATCCTACTGACCGTCGGCAGCTGGTGATGTCATCACCGTGCGACCAGGAAGTATAAAAAGGCACCGTGCCAACATGACAACATCCTTTCGTCTTCAGGGACTGTTTTGTCTGGTTCGCTGGAAAGTCGTACAATGAAGTGCACACGCAAGGTTAAGGGAGCGTACAGGAAGTGCGCTGATCCGTGTCCCAGGTTTCTTACGCCTGAGGACACACACACCCTTTGTGTGCTCTGCCTGGGGGAAGAGCACGCGCGGGAGGTTCTCGAGGGGGCCTCCTGCGCGAACTGCGAGCGTTTTCCGTTGAGGACGCTCCGCTCTCGCCTGGCCTTCTTCTCGAGGGAAGAAGAGCCAGCATCTGGGAGCGGTCCCGCTCAAGCTGAGGCTGAGCGGCGCCGTCTGTCCTGGGGCTCCCAGATGGACCTGGCTCATCGTCTGGAGAGTACAGTTCTCGCGGATGATCAGCCAGGTCGCGAGAGCAGGCTGACGGAGGAGGAGTCGGATGGAGACTCCTCCTCGTCGTCAGCCCATGCTCTTCCGGTCGATCAGAGGATGGCTGTGGATGAGGGGGAAAATGAAGCTGAGGCTGAATCCTCCCAGCCATCCTGCCCCGTGTATGGGGAGCTGTACGATGTAATGGGGCGCGCGGCGCTGAGACTTCAGCTGCCGTGGCAGAGAGCCAGGGGAGAGGCCGCCCGCCCAGACAGATTGGGCGATCGGTTTCTCCCCGACCATAGCCGCCCAGCTCCCGGGAGCCTTCCATTCCTCCCCGACCTTCACGAGCAGGTCGTGGGGGCATGGAAGAAACCCTACTCGGCGCGAATCCATCGGCATCAGCGGTTTAACTTCGCTGATGTCAAGGGATTGGCCGAGGCAGGGTATGTGTCGATGCTGCCCATCGACGAGACGTTCGCGAACTATCTCGCGTCTGGGCGGCCATCGACACTAAGAGCTCCTGCCCTGCCGTCTAAACCATTAAAGACGACCTCGCGTCTTAACGGCAGGGCATACACGTTGGCGGGTCAGGCGGCGGCGGCCTTGCACACAATGGCAGTGTTGCAGGCCTGTCAGGCCGATCTGCTGAGGGACCTCGATCAGGGGGAGGGCCTACCCCCTGATGCGATGGCTGAGTTGTGCCGCACCACGGATCTCTCTCTCCGGGCGGCCAAACACACAGCAGTCGCCATCGGACGGTCGATGGCGGCTATGGTCGCCACGGAGAGGCATCTGTGGCTGAACCTGGCGGACATCGGGGGGAAAGAAAAGGCTTTTCTCCTTGATGCCCCGGTCTCGCCCTCTGAGCTTTTCGGCACCTCCGTCGAGGCGGTGGTGGGAAAGTTCAGAGAGGTGAGGGCGCGCTCAGCGGCGTATAGAACGTGTATTCCCCTGAGGTCCGGGGCGGCGCCCAGGCAGGAGGGTGTCCCTGGCCCTTCGAGGTCCGAGGATCATCGATTGGGCCAACGCAGCAGCGTAGCCTCTCCTCCGTGGAGGAGTAGGACGCAGAAGAGGCGGGACACCCGCAACAGGAGGAGGGACATCGGGGAGAAGAGCCGCTTCCAGCGCCGGAAGCGGGGTGGTGAGTCTCCGCCCCCGAGGGCGCGGAAGTGATGTAAATGTGTCCCCTCCTTTGTTTTTCTGTTGTGTTTCTTTTCTCTCCCCGGGCACGCTTCACACCAGGCCGCGCGGGCCGATGATGAGCGGATGTGAGACTCTGACGGCCTGCCAGGCCGGTGTGTGCTCTGCCCGCACACAGTGCATCGTCTCTGGGAATAGCGGGAATTTCGCGGCCACCTCCTCGGCCTTATTTGAGAATAAAGCGCCCCACCCTCAGGTTAGTGCGCCGAAGCATGCATGTTACATGAAGCGATGAGGCACTGAAGACAGCGGGTGAGTCCCCTTTTAGGGCAAACATTCTTCTTTTTAATGCCGTATGTTTGGACTCTATGCTTCCCTGAGGGATATTTTGTCTACAAAAGATGAAGAAAAGTGTAACAGTTGGAGAAGTGGGCCTGTAGTTCCCCGGTAAAGGTGGCTAGAACGATGTTTGTATAAACACAGTGTGTTTATGTAGGCTGTATGTTTGCTAGTGTAGCAACAGTAGTTTATAAGGCTGTTTTCTCTTCTGGATATGTGTAATATGAGCAGTTGAGGCCACCGCACATGCCGCGGGCATGTAGCGGCGATATAAACTGACGTATGTTCTCCTGGCAAACGTTTTTAGCTGTAGCCACCTCTGGGTAGCGGTGGCACCTCTGCTTGTGAAATATCTAGATGAATTTGTGAGGTTAGGCTAGCGCATGAACTACAGTAAGGTCTGTCCCAGCCCTGTTTAGGGCCGTTGTGTGTGGGATTATCAGACCGATGCTAGTGCATCAAGTTGGCCTAGGCTGTTGATGGGATGACGGTGGCGTCTCGCGGTGGCATATCGCCCTGGCAGTTGCCCCGGGCTCCTGTCGGTAGTCCCGCAGGAGCTTTATATCCCTACCCGGCCTCCCCGCAGTAGGGTCGTCCGGCCAATGCCCACCCCCCTTCTGCATTTGGGGGTTATTATTAATGCATAAAGGTGTTTAGCAGAATGAATCGCGACTCAGCCAGTGGTCGTGGGGACGGGGTAGGCGTCTCTTCGCGGTGCGCAGTTAGACTGGTTTTGCTAGCCCCGCCCCCCAGAGCTAGTGCGGCCGCCACTTCTGGGCGCCCCCCCGGCTTGGTTCAGGAAATGGCCGGTTATGTGTGTGTGTGTTCAATATCTTTCACTTTTTGCTCTGTGTCTTCTGCTTCACCTTTTAGGCTCGGGTCGAGCTGTACTTCGCAACCATCTGAAAGCATCGGTTGGTAGGATGCTCCCCTGGAGTCGAAACACTGTCACGGCTGATGCCCTTGCGCGGACGGCGGACCGCTGGACGACCAGACGGCCGCCCTGGAGGCAGGTGGCATAAGTTGTACTCCCCTCGCTTTAGAGGGTTCAAGGCGCTTTATGCTGAGTGCACTGCTGTGGGCATTGTGTTTTAGGTCCACGCTGGTAGGCGCTGCCTGAGAGACTGCGCCGTCGCAGAAGGCTGCTATGGGCCACTGGGGCGGACCGACTATAGAAGGCTGGCTGGCGGGAGACGCCAGCCGAGGCAGTCCGGGCAGTTAACTCTGGGTCAGGTGGTAGGCCTCAGTAGGTCTCCCTGCGGGTGAGTTCCGACATCGTGGCCCATGTGAGCGGGGAGGGTTCTCCCTAACGATGTCGGCTGCAGTAGAAACCTCGTCATAAGTAGGCCCCTAACGGCCTCCCTGGGGATGAGTCCCCAGGTAGTGACTGGATACCCAGTCCTCATCAGCCAGCAGACAGCCAATGTCAGCCCGACTTTAAGGGCTCGCTGAGTTTCAGCACGCCTCACATGGCGTCCCCTGAGGGGGTGACCTAGGGTTCCGACCATTGGTTGACAGGATCTAGGCCGCTTGAGGCCGCCTGTAGGGTGAGCCCCGGTTCCCAGGTCTTGCAACAGTGTGCGCGGGTGCTAGCCAGGCGGCTAGGATAGTCTGCTATCAGGGACGGGCCGCTTCAGGCCGTCCTATGGTCTTTTCCCGGCCCTGCGGGGTTTCCGGTGGGATTTGCCATCGGATAAGCACCGTATGTCACCAATCTTATAGGGAGCTGCCATTCGGCAATAGGCCTCTCCGGGCCGCCCTAAAAAAGACCGGACTGTACGTAGGCATCAAACAGGCCTCCCTGGAGGCGAGCCCCGGGAACACAACAGCTCCCAACAGTTTGCACGTTGGCTGGCAGGAAGTAGGCCGCTCTAGGCCGCCTGAGGGCGAGCCCCCGAGCTGGGACGCTCGGTAGGCCAGTGTATTATGCTGTCAGGCCTCTTTGGGCCTTTTTGGGAGGGATTCCCGGACCAGGTCTCGGTGACAAGCTAGCTATTAGCATGGGTGGCTTCTGGCGCTATAGCCTCATGAGCCCCCTGAGGAACCAGTAAAGCCACCTGCCTGCAGGCCGCCTGAGGGTGAGCCCCGAGCTGGGACGCTCGTTAGGCCAGTGTATTATGCTGTCAGGCCTCTTTGGGCCTTTTTGGGAGAGGATTCCCGGACCAAGGTCTCTGTGACACGCTAGCCATTAGCGCGGGTGGCTTCTGGCGTTATAGCCTCATGAGCCCCCTGAGGAACCAGTAAAGCCACCTTCCTGCGGCTTTTAACAGCTAACAGCAAACAGCTAACACTAACGGTGCTGGGTGGAGGCGCCTCATGGCCTCCCTGGAGGGGAAACGGTTCCTTGGAACGGGAACGTATAACTGGCTTTGGGCTGACAGCTAGCGGCTGCCCGCCGGTGGGTCCCGGCCTGGGCCGGTATAACTCAAGGGCGGGCTCATGCCCTAGCACAACGAGACTCCGTTTCTGCTGCGCAGTCCCTTCAGGACAGGGACTGGCTAGCCTACAGCATGGGTTACCTACCAAGCTGGCTTAAGAGCTCCCCTCATTGAGGGTCGTCTGCGAGCTTACAGCCGCTTGAGTCTGATCAGACGGGCAGGCCCCCCTCGGGGCCTCCCGGGTAGATCAGTCCATAGGCCTTTTTTAGGCCTCCTGAGCACCCCTGTAATAAATGTGCTCAGTAGATCCTAGGATCGAGCAGAAGAGACTCCCCTCGATGGCAAGGGTAAGAAGCACTAAGCTAAGTACTGCTCTCCAGGATTCCCGTCTCCGAGTTCCGGTCTGAAGAGGACATTGCCAGTTTGCAGTCCCTCAGTCTGGATGCTCATAAGTAAGAGCGATGTCTGGAGGCTCTGTTTTGACAGACAGGGTTGGCCAAGCTGGGGTGTCCCACAGAAGTGATGCCAGGTGAGGCCTCCCTGGTGGCATTCGGTGAAGGTTTTTTCCGAATTAGTGACGGCTGGTGGCGTCCTCGGGTCCCCTAGCTACATTCCCTTAAGGGACTCCTTCCTTCGAAAGTAGTAGGTCCCAGGCCCTGGAGCAAGCCGAGAGTAGGAAACCTCAGTTAAAACTTGTTTAGGTTCTCTCTTAGGCATATAGCTTGGGCTATGACCGTAGGGAATGATGTCACTGGCAGCCTGTGTGGCTAGAGGGGGAGTGGTTCAGACTTTCCGCGAACACTCGTCCAGGCAGTTCTCACTGCCAGTAAGGGGCGTGCACTCCCCTCAGCATGGCGGCGTGGGTATATCGTTCCCCGTAGCGTCAGCTGACGCAGCGCGAGTTCCCTTTCGAAAGGGAACGTCCCCGGTTACGTATGTAACCTTAGTTCCCTGAGAACAGGGAACGAGACGCTGAGTCACATGGCCATGCTTTAAGGTGTTCCTGCCCACAGTCCCTTCAGACGAAGCGGATGTTGTCATGTTGGCACGGTGCCTTTTTATACTTCCTGGTCGCACGGTGATGACATCACCAGCTGCCGACGGTCAGTAGGATTGTGATTTGATAGCGATTTCAGACACCTGTCACGCTGAAGGCGTTCCCCGTAGCGTCAGCTGACGCAGCGTCTCGTTCCCTGTTCTCAGGGAACTAAGGTTACATACGTAACCGGGGACGTTTTGGCAAACATTGTTAAAAAGTTAGAGCTAAATGATGTATGGAGAACTGAAAATCCATCCTTAAAACAGTATACCTGGGTTAAGGTTTCAGAAGGAAGGGTTTATGCGGCAAGATTAGACAGGTTTTATATTTCAAATAACTCAAGGAATAGAGTCTGTAATGCTGATATAATCCCTAATATTATCTCAGATCATAAAATGATTACAATAGATTGTGTATTAGCAAAGCAAAAAAATGTGGGTTCATACTGGCATTTTAATAAGAAGCTGTTACAAGATGCTGTTTTTTGTGAAAATTTTAATTATTTTTGGCAAAAATGGCAAATGCAGAAAAATGATTTTAGAGACATTATTCAGTGGTGGGAAATTGGAAAAACCCAAATTAGGGTTTTCCATTATTTACTCACCCTCATGTTGTTCCAAACCTGTATATATTTAGTTTGTTCTGCTTTATACAAAGACAGATATTTGGAAGAAAGTTTGTAACCAAGCAGATCTTGCCTCGCATTAACTACCATAGTAAAAAAAAAAAAAAAAGTCCTACAATGGAAGGCGAGATCTGCTTTCATTTTACTATCCCTTTAACAATAATTCAGTATTTTTTACTTTTTGTGTAATTTTCTTGTTTGGTTAACGGATGCTAAACATTAATGTAAAACTAAAGAAGAAAATTTGTGGCTGTTCAAAAATTTTGCGAACTTTAAGCAAAACTTTGAGCACAACTTTGAGTACGCACATTCTGGAGACAAAGGTAATTGGCGACACAGATGGTGAAGTCGTGAACTGAAGTTAGATTGTAGAAAATAAATGTGAGAAGAACGATTATAAGAATTAATGACATTTAATTTTCACTCCATTTCATACGTTATATCCACATTATCATGAAGATTAAATCCAACAGTGTTATTTGTGCTGGTTGTAGTAGGTTATATGTATCTAGTAAAATCCAAGCGTAATTCAAAATGTATTTAAAAAATATAAAAAATCATAATCAGCGCTGCCTTACAGCAACATCGTCCACAACGGGAGTGCAGGAGGAGATGGTGTGACTACATGTGATACAGAATAGCATGAAATACCCTTTAATTAGAGAACAGCAGAGCACAGTGTAATAATGAAATATTTATCTTAATGTCCATATATCATAAAATGACAAAGTCTGCAAATACAGTCATGAAGCATAATCGCTACTCATCATCGGTCCTAGCCTTCTATTACATTACAAAACCATCATGAAGAAGCATGTGTTCACTATAACATTTTTGTCGTAAATTTTAGCCCACAAATTAATTCTATGATTTTGTTGAGATGTTAACGGTCAGTCTATTTATTAGAAACATAAATCCTCCGGTAACCAGGGCCCTCATTTATCAAGGGTGCGTACGCACAGTTCTGTGCGTAGTGAGTCCGTAAGAACAGTTTTCACGCAAAGTGTGGGATTTACCAACTTGTACTTGTACGTAGATATGTGTGTAAATATAAGCACACCTCTGAGCATGCTCACGCAGAGAATCTAGTGGTAGAACAGCGATACTACACATAAAACAGCATGGAAAGGGTTACTTCAGCAATTAACATATGGCTTTGTATCAGTAGAAACCTGGGAGTATATTCGAATGATCGTGCTAAATTTATTTGACACTAAATTTATATATAAAATTGTCTTTAAAATGACTATATCTTTATCTATATATGGATGGATGGATGTATGGATGGATATATAGATATAGATATAAAGTCATTTTAAACACAATGTGTAATTGGGTTCTAACCCTAAAAAAGACAGTTGTGACAAATGTTGGATGCAATTATTTCCTTGGACCCAACCCACAGTTCCCTTACTGAAATCCTCAACAAACCAAAATAAAATGGGGCTTGCATGCTATCGCCAGATTTCCAAACAGATTTGGAGCCACAGAAATCGCCCACATCGCCATAAAAGCACCATCATAAACCAACACATTTAATTATGTAAAAAGAAAAGTGTTTCTTTCTGTTCTCTGTTAGACAAATAATCATTTGTGTTGCAAATTTGTTGTTGTTGTTAAACGTCATTGTCGTCATTGTCATTGCCGTCAACGTCAAAATGATTGACTCATTTTGTGTTTGTGAAGTTTTGCCATAATTGCGGTGACAGAAAAAAAAAACAATCTTGTGATATTTAAAGGGATGTGTTCTCCATATATGGTTCTTTGGAGGCGTTTCTGAATGCTAATGACTGTGAACGTGAACGAGCATGGCACTTACACACATGTGAGATTTATCAACAGCGATTGCTTACTCATGTGCGTAAGAACTGTGTACGCACGTTTGATAAATACAGATTTTCTTGTACTAAGACACATTCAGTCTTATGACGAAATGTAGAACCTTTTCTACGCACTGTTGATAAATGAGGGCCCAGGGTATGTAATGCTTCAGGATAGCTCTGCTGGCACTGTTGGAGGATTACGCCAATGGCAGAAAAAGGAGGGAACGAGTTTTCATCTAAGGACATTAACCGCAAAACTTTTTTTTAATTTGAAGTGTTTAAAATAAACGAAATGAACTAAATATTTTTAATTAGCCTACAAAATAACACTTTATTTATGTTTTTTTATGGATGTTTTAATATATATATTCTACAACATAAAAAGGATATTGAATGATTTTCAGCACTGTAATGTGTAAGGCACAAATGGCATTTATAGTCCACATCTAATATTTGTCAATGTATTTTACCTTTGACAGTGTTAAACATGGTGTCAAGTGGATGGGAATATGCAAATGATATGCAGATGAGGTCATGCATAGTAACACTAGGCGTTGTAAGCTCCATATAAGGTGATTTCGGGGTGGAGTCAGGGTGGAGAAGCACCTACGCACAATCTGCTGCTGGCTGTGATTTATAAAGGGTTTTTTGCGCAGCTTCTGGCGTCCGCATGGTTTTATAAATTGATTGCCTTTCATGGTGTAACACAATGAGTGTGTGATTATTTTTTATGCATGCTTATACAGAATATTTATGCAGCAACACATAATGTAAATATCTAAAAGATTACGCATATAGACGTATATTCAGTACAGTCACAAAACATAAACCTTTTCTTTGGAGAAGAATGCAATTAATATTATTTAATTATTATTCATTATTATTATTATTTTATTATTATTTACTATTATTAATAATAATTATTTTTTTACTGTTTATTTTCTAGTACATTTACATTTACATTTAATCATTTAGCAGACGCTTTTATCCAAAGCGACTTACAAAAAAGGGGAGAGTAATAGAAGCAACGAAACAAACAAAGCCAACAACCTGTAAGAGCTGTAAGAAATCTCAATTAATTAGCACAATACACAACTGATTTTTTTTTTTTTTTTTTTTTTTTTTTTTATAGCCAGCTACAACATCAGTCAGCTATAGTATCAGTCATAACTAAGAAATCCATGTTAAGTGGTCTCTTATTTTTTTTTCCAGAGCTGTATAGTATATTTTGGACCTTAAAGCTGCTGTCCGTAACTTTTTTTATGTTCAAGATTTACAAAAATTATATAATGAGACTGTACAACATGAATCCATTTTCCAAACCGTGTTTTTGTCTTACCCTGAATCATTACGGTACACTTATAATAAGTATTTATGTTGGGACTATTTCAGGCCAGACTCATACGTACCGCTGCGGAGGAGCACAGTCCCTGCGTGATCCGCCACAGACATAACCAGAGAGAAGTAGCTCCGGCTGCAATGTTCTTCCGCAAGACGCATGCAGTTCTGTTTATTTACCACTAGAGTGTAAAAAGTTACAGACTGCAGCTTTAAATGTAATTGCCATTACTATGTACAAACCCGATTCCAAAAAAGTTGAGACACTGTACATATTGTGAATTGTGAATAAAAAAAAGGAATGCAATAATTTACAAATCTCATAGACTTATTTTATTTACAGTAGAATATAGATAACATATCAAATGTTGAAAGTGAGACATTTTGAAATGTCATGCCAAATATTTACTCATTTTGGATTTTATGAGAGCTACACTTTCCAAAAAAGTTGGGACAGGTAGCAATAAGAGGCCAGAAAAGTTAAATGTACATATAAGGAACAGCTGGAGGACCATGTTGCAGCTTATTAGGTCAATTGGCAACATTATTGGGTATAAAAAGAGCCTCTCAGAGTGGCAGTGTCTCTCAGAAGTCAAGATGGGCAGAGGATCACCAATTCCTCCAATGCTGCGGCGAAAAATTGTGGAGCAATATCAGAAAGGAGTTTCTCAGAGAAAAGTTGCAAAGAGTTTGAATTTATCATTATCTACAGTGTATAATATCATCCAAAGATTCAGAGAATCTGGAACAATCTCTGTGCGAAAGGGTCAAGGCTGGAAAACCATACTGGACGCCCGTTAATCTCTGTTAACTAGTTAATTAGTTAATCTCTGTTAAAGTTAGTTTATAAAAACACAGCTGATCATGGTTTGTTCATGTTAGTTCACAGTTCATTAACTAATGTTAACAAGTTTTTAATAATGCATTAGTAAATGTTGAAATTAACATTAATAAAGATAAATAAATGCTTCATTATTGCAGTTCTACTAGTTTCAGTTTTCTTCTTTTTTTACCTGTGGAATTATATCCGATTTATTGTTTTCTGTTCATACAGAAAACAATATGAAAACAATCGCCTTCTACTGGATGTAAAATGCTCTCTGCCTACATTTTAGAATGTTAAGAGCTACTTCTGAAGTTATTTTGGTGAAAGTAACTCAAAAGTAATACAGGAGTAATGTAACGCATTACAATTCTGAGACAGTAATATTGTAATGTAATGAATTACTTTTAAATAGCAGTAATAAGTAATCTATAATATATTACAGTTTGGAAGTAACTTGCACAACACTGATATTAAATGATTCAAAATTAATATTTAACACTTTATCAACTATTCGTCCAGCGATATGTTGAAATTATTGTACATTATCAATCCTGAATCGGGATATTAACCGTTACAACGGCAATAATATCAATTTTATGTTCACTGTTTGTGCGCTTAGGTAACACATTCGATCAGTTTGAGGCAGTAACTTATAAACACATAGCCAAAGACACATGTATATATGAAAAAGGTAAACAAAAGTTTATTGAACTATTCTAAACACACACAAACGAACAACAACACACATTCATACAGTTACTGGGAAAGGGATGTTTGTTAATGGAAAGTCCCAATGATTTCTTAGCCACAACCTGAGAATCAATATACTAGCAGGTCAACCTTAGTTTGTTCGCTTAGATACGATTTTTACCAGTTCAGCCAGAATGAAGAGTCATGTACTTGCGTATGAATGCTCCTACGAGCATGGGTTCCTCTAAGCACGGCGTTGCTCGGCTGGTGGTCAGTTGTTGTGTTCAGGGGGATGAATAGTTGGTTTAGCGGGGTTGAAAAGCCGGGATGGCGGATGGCGTTAGCTGGTTGCAACGCGACGGGCATCTCTTTGGTGCGCGACTGCGCTGACTCCAGGAAGTTTTCTACGGCGAGGTTCAGACGGAGTTTTGGAGTGTGGTGATGAAGAGCTCTGGGTAGCTCTGAGGACGCTGCGTGACGACAGGAAAGGCCCGCACGATAGAAGCAGAAGTCACCGCAAAACCATGGCAGTTAGTAAAGCACGAAGCAAAACAGAAAGCAAAGATATCTTGTTGCCCGGAGTTTTAAATGGGCCCAAAGGTCCCTCCTTGGGGGCGTCTCCAGCCAATGAGATATTGTTGTGGGAGGGTGTCCTGCCCACTTCTCCTGTTCATGCATATCATTAGCCTAATGTCGGATTAAACACTTTTAAGAAACCAACTTTCCTATTGTGATCACTACATTTTACACAAATGTACCTTGCATCAAAATGATGAGAATCATTTATCCATCACATAGACATAAAAAACCCCTAGAGATAGTAAAGATTCATATGTAACACATGTCTCGCATACAGAGAAACTTAACAAGTTACATGAAAATATACATAATACCTTGGTATGTGTTTAAGGCGCCGTTGGATGGATTAATTCATGTTATTGAATCTATGGTTTGAGTCAACTTCTCATGTCTGCATTGGTGTGAGGTCTTTGTGTGATGTTCAAAGAGCCTTTGGAATGCATGGGACAAGAAAGGCGGTGCACGACGAGGTGTCCTGTATAGTATCTAGGTTGATTCTGGGCCTTTGAAAAGCTCTTATCGACTCTGTGTCCCGATAACGAACTTGAATTTATGCCTGTCGGTAATAAATGCTCCCCTTCTTCGTGAGGTTCTACCCGCTGTTACGCTTGTAGAACAAAGAGGAAACATGCCATGTGACTCATCTTGTCCTTGTGCTGGTTGAGATAACGCAGGTAAAGGGGGAGAGATGTTGTCTTTGGTCCAGTTGGGCCAGCCTTAATTAGTTTTATGATCGGTTCAGGTTTCGGAGAGGGGGTCTCTAGAATGCTTTGTTGTGTCGACTCACTGCTGGAATATACATATTCCTACACAGTGTATTAAATCATCACTGAATCATCAAAATTACTGATTTTATTACACAACACAGATGCAGATTTGGAGTTTGTGAAATTTGTGATAACCGTTTTTATGAAATTCTGATAAAATAACTGGATTCATTTCTTACTTATTGTGATTTATCAACTTTAACCTGCATTTTATTTTGTATTATTTTTATCTTTCATGATACTTAGCCTACAATATAAGTAAAAGTAAACACTGAACAAGTAAATTAAACAGATATCTGATTACTAGGGCTGTCCTCGACTAAGGATTTAGACCAGCCTTTCTCAAACTTTTTTCAGTCAGGGCACCTTTCAAAAGTGCATAAAATTTCAAGGCACCCCAGTTTAAAATATATTTTAAAAACACTGCATAACCCAAATTTAAATGCAAATGTCCTGTTTATTTAGACCGGACAGTAATGAACAGAGCATAATACTCCATTTTAAAGTAAAAACTGTCCGGTTCTTGTGGGGCTTTTTTTTTTTTTAAAACGATCCATGCTGCTGTTGCTTGTTTCTTGTTCTTTGTGAAATCAAATGTATTTTCGCGGTTAAATTATAAAACAATGTAGCCAACTGCACAGTCACGCGACCCCGGTGAGGACGTCATGACAGTTACTGATGTGAGACGGATTTTTATGGTTAATTATATATATTCTGCCTCCTGCATGGTGCTGCAGCGATCCCCATCGTTTGAATCATCATGAAGAAGACCCATCATCTGGTCTTCAGCTGTCGTGCCTCGGCGATGTCATTGGGACACTGCCGCTGGGAGAAATCTGAAACATGGAGTGGACCACAGAGTGCTGCGGAGCTAACAGAGACTTCCACCATCAGCTGTTTTCTGTCCACCATCAGCTCTGTTTCTGTTAACCATCAGCTCTGTTTCTGTTCTGTTTTCTGTGTTGGTTGATTGTTTGTAGTATTCTATATTTTTACTTGTTATTCATTTTTTGTTGTTATATATATATATATATATATATTTATATATATATATATATATATATATTTATCTAAAATTAATTTACAATTTTATTAATCCGCTCATATGTTTAACCCTTTCACACGCAAATGTAAAACATTTCTGGCTGACCCCCCAGCTTGAGTTTTTCAAAGCGACCGTTATTAATGTGTCGCTTTATGGTTTCCATGGTGACGCGTCATTGCTTGTCATGTGACACACCGCAGCAACAACAGAACTGAATGAATGATGATCTGCTTTTGTCATTTTTCCTTTTTTATTCAAAATATTCACAAATTTGTTAGATATGGCATGAAATATCTGATATTGCGATTGTCAAATATATACAAGTGGAAGTGTTTTGTCGTTTAAACACCTTTATAACGATCGCGTTAGTTGAGCTGTATGCACGATGGGCGCCGCCATCACCGCCGAAGGGCGCAGTTCAGAAAATCGGATCTGTTGGATTTACAAGACGTGAATTCATCCACTTCTCCCAAAATACATAAAAGTAAGTGGCAGGTGAACTTGTTTTTTTAGTACGTATATGTATGAAACCCAAAATAAACATTATGTGGCTGAAAACACTGAAAAGTTGTGCTATATGACAGCTCTGAGCGTGCCTGTCTCTGGCTCAGTGCAAGCCAACGTGAAAGCACATTTGAATTTACATTTGAATGAACGTGATGCACTGACCGTTCTAATCACGTGTGAATGTGTGATCGTACGTGCGAAAGGGATACAAGAAGAATGTATTTATATAAATTCAAATATATTTTATATATGAAATTTCAGATTTTTTTTTTTTTTTTTTTTTTTAGCCTAAGTAATTTTTTGGTGGCACCCCTGACACAGTCAGGGGGCACCCAAGTGTGCCGCGGCACCCACTTTGAGAAAGGCTGATTTAGACAATCGAATCAGAATTGTCGAATCTCTCTAAGGTCGACTGATAGTCGAATCATCTGTGTGTGTGTGTGTGTGTGTGTGTGTGTGTGTGTGTGTGTGTGTGTGTGTGTGTGTGTGTGTGTGTGTGTGTGTGTGTGTGTGTGTGTGTGTGAATGGGTTGGGAGGGGCACGACACTGTCAGCAGAAGGGTAAAACTATTTCTATTTTTATTTTCCTTTACACACTGCACACAGCAACAACTCTTAATAAAGCGACCAAAACTGCCTGCCAACTGACAGACGAACTGACAATGGCTTTCTTATTTAGGTTTAAATAGCCTGAAAGGTAATGTGGTGGATAAACATTCATAAACCTTTTTCTCATAACATGTTAAAGCCATGATCGAAATACAGAACATCACACAAATATATAAAAGAACATTTTGATAAATAAACCTAAAAAAATACCTGCCTAGAGAGGAAAAGAACACTTTGAGTGCATTTACATGCACGTTCTGAAGCCGATTGTGCCTAAAGTGGGTGAAGACGTACGAGAAGCTCAGCCCCTCACACCTCAGGATCTCACTCACACCACCACCTGACGCGCACATTATATACACGTGCGTCGCAAGCTCAATTTTGAATTGACTGACAGATGAGCTGCACGAAAGCGCTCTGTGGTGCAGCAGGATTTTAAACAACTTCCTGAGTGGCCGTGGACAGGCGCTGAATGCTGCCGCCGGTGTGTGTACACTCATTGAATGTGTTCTAATTTTAAAGGTGCGGTGCGAAGCTCAGCACCCTTAAAGGGGTCGCACACCGATGCTCAGCTCAGCTCAGCGCCGCGACACGTCTTTAAAATATTGAGCACCCCCATATTGCCAAAATGGTATGATCCTCGTTTCATAACACCCGCAAAGATTCGACCGTGAGATCGGTGGTTGAATCAGGCTCCACATAGCGATACATCGAATCTTCGACTATTCGGGGTCACCCCTACTGATTACTATGCTAACATTTTATGAAGTAAGGCAGCACCAGCAGCTCCACCAGCAACTCCACCAATAAATCCACCAGCAGCTCCACCAACAACTCCACCAGCAACTCCACAAAGAACTCCACCAACAACTCCACCAGCAACTCCACCAGCAACTCCACCAGCAGCTCCCCAACAACTCCACCAGCTGCTCCCCCAACAACTCCACCAGCAGCTCCACCAGCTGCTCCCCCAACAACTCCACCAGCAGCTCCACCAGCTGCTCCCCCAACAACTCCACCTGCAACTCCACCAGCAGCTCCCCCAACAACTCCATCAGCAACTCCACCAGCAGCTCCACCAGCTGCTCCCCCAACAACTCCACCAGCAACTCCACCAGCCCCCCCAACAACTCCAGCAGCAGCTCCCCCAACAACTCCACCAGCAGCTCCACCAGCTGCTCCCCCAACAACTCCACCAGCAACTCCACCAGCAGCTCCCCCTACAACTCCACCAGCAACTCCACCAGCAGCTCCCCCAACAGCTCCACCAGCAACTCCACCAGCAACTCCACCAGCAGCTCCCCCAACAACTCCACCAGCAACTCCACCAGCAACTCCACCAACAACTCCACCAGCAGCTCCCCCAACAACTCCACCAGCAGCTCCCCCAACAGCTCCACCAGCAACTCCACCTGCAACTCCACCTGCAACTCCACCAGCAACTCCACCAGCAACTCCACCAGCAGCTCCCCCAACAACTCCCCCAACAACTCCACCAGCAACTCCACCAGCAACTCCACCAACAACTCCACCAGCAGCTCCCCCAACAGCTCCACCAGCAACTCCACCAGCAGCTCCCCCAACAACTCCACCAGCAACTCCACCAGCAACTCCACCAGCAACTCCACCAGCAACTCCACCAACAACTCCACCAGCAACTCCACCAGCAACTCCACATGCAACTCCACCAGCAACTACACCAGCAACTACACCAACAAACCCAACTCCAATAACTAATCCACCTGTAGAAATGAAGTAGCTATCAGTAGCGCATAATCATTTGTTGCATTTTGCTGGTTAGGTTTGAAACCCGCCACAAGGTGTCCGGTAAGAGACTTGGAAAAGATGTTTGGAATATGGGAGTAACCCGTTTATTAGTCACCACAACAACTCAGGGATTAGTGATGGTAAACAGTTGTCCTTAGTTGTGGGTGTTTAGTATGTGTGTGGTTTTCTATAAACATAGAAAATACAGAGTAAATATACATGACAATAACATTAAATGTTCTAACAGAAATAAACAAGATGAATAATCAGTGAAATACAGTATCAAAAGTGTAATGATTGAATAAAGACAAACTCGCTATGTCATACACACTAATTTAAACGGTAAATATCTTAATTTGTACAACATTATATCAGCGGTGCTCTGTCTGGACATGTTCTGCGCGCATCCACATTAAGTTGTTTACAACTTTAGAATATCTCAATAACGGGCACTTAGAAACCAAATTACACCGAAATACAAATGGAATATACATGAATAACATCAGTATAAGCAATTATAAATAAAGGAAATATATATATATATATATCACAACATCATGCTAAAGACCGAATTATCTCTCATCATTGGCCATAATAAACTAACGTGTTATAATCGCAAATAGAACAGACCGCTTGGTCCAGCGTGTCACGCGTTCGCAACAAATATAAATAATACACTTACTTTGAATAGACGCACAACACCCGGACAATGTATAAAGTAAACTATATGTAATGCAAATGCAAAGGTAAAGTTCAGCATCGGCATCAGCGCTCTGACGGGCTCAGTCCCAAGTTCACACTAAGCGCTGTGGGCGGGCTGTTCGCCTGCACGTAGATCTGTGAGCGCTGACTGGCTGCTGTGCTGGATGCTGGGCATCAATCAATCTCGGCAAACAGAGAAAGCTTTTATCAGAAGGCATATTATTCTTATGACTTTAATGGCCGTTTTTACACCACTAATAACACCTATTAATACTCCAAATGCAATGCCTTTAAAAAAATGTTTATTATACTTGGAAAAGAACTTCTTAAATCCATTGCTCTCATTTTGTCTTTTTCTCTCCTCTTCTTCTCTCTGTATCTCTGCTTTAAGTCTTTCTAATTTAGCTTCCATCTCTGCTCTGGTTCTCCCCTCAGTCTCCATTTTCACTCTCTCAATCTCCTCTTGTATTTTTTTCTCCACTCGTTGTTTTCTCTCCTCTTCCTCTCTCAGTCTCTGCTCTTCTTCCTCTCGTCTGAATCTCTGAGCATCTTCAAACATCTGATTACTGTAGTGTCCTCCTCCATTCTGCTCTATCATTGAGTCAATCTTCTGCAGTAGATCCTTCACCTGCTCTCTGTTATTCTGAGCTTTATTGTTGAAGACGTGAAATCTGCCTCCACACTGATCAACTAGATCTCTTAATCTACAGTTCTCCTTAATGAGCTCCTCTACTGTCTGTCCTTCTAGCTGATCTCCATGAGTGAAGAGAATGATGGAGTATTTTAACACCTCCTGACCAAACAACATCTCAATGATCTGAGGAATCTTCTGCTCATGCTCTGTGAATCTCATGTTCACAGGAAACACAATGAGAAAAGCGTGCGGTCCAGGACTGGATATATAAACACTTTTCGCTATCTCTGTCATTAGCTCCTCAAGGTTCATCCGTGTGTCAAAGAATCCAGGAGTATCAACTACAGATACAGATCTGCCTGAAACCGTGGCTTGAACATCTGAACATTCACGGGTTACTGAACTCATACTCATGACAGAGTTAAACTCTTTCTGTCCCAGGATTGTGTTTCCAGCTGCACTTTTCCCAACACCAGTTTTACCCAGAAGAACAATCCGTCTGGATGAAGGACTGGAGACAGGAGCGGCTGGTTCATCATCTGTCTGATCTTTTCTTTTCAGTGGATTCAGTATCTCTGCTCCTTCTCCTGCATAAAAAGAAACAAAAGAATTGAATACTACAGTCACTTACCACTAAGAATTGTATAAAAGTGTATATTTATTTAATATTATTATAAAAGACGCACCCTGTATTTCAAAATATGGCTTAAGTATTTCAAAAATCAGCCTTTGAACTTGTCCAGTATGTCCTTTCTTCTTGTTGTTGAACACGTGGTATCTCTGCTCATATTTCTGAACGAGTCTCTTCAGTGGTTCAGTGTCATCGATGAACTCTTTTATAGTCATGTTTTCATCCTCCAGTTCGTCTCCTCTGGTGAAGAGAATCCAGGTTTTCTTCAGCCGTTCTTCTCCCAGCAGCTCCTCAATCTTCTCCACAGTTTTTCTCTCTTCTTCAGTGAATCTGTCAGCTTTGATGACCAGCAGAAACACACAGGGACCAGATTCACATTTCTGAAGAACCTCTTCATATTTCTGCTGAATCTCTTCATCTTTCAGCTCTGTGTGCCAGAATCCTGGTGTGTCATAAGCAGTGAGTGTAATGCCACCAACAGTTCCAGATTCAACAGCAACATCTTGAGTGACAGATCTAGAGCTTTTCTTTGAGATGAAAGCTTGTCGTTCCAGGATTGTGTTTCCTGTTGCACTTATCCCAGCTCTGGTTTTTCCCAGCATGACCACATTCAAACAGTCATTTTGTTCTGTATTTGTATCCTCCATTTTCAGTGTGTAGCCTAAAACTAAATAACACAACTTCTTGTGAGATAGATTCAAGTATTATACAAGTTTTCTAATATTAATTATCAGCTATCAGAGGTGGAAAGTCAAGGGGTCATAAAGTAAAAGTCCTGCCATATGTTTATTCCACTCATGAACCTTGTTCATGAGGAGAGAAAAAAAATGCATTGTGATTCTCTGAACAACGATTCTGGATCAATTCTGAGAATTTTAGAATCAATTAGAAGCTCCAAATCGATTCTCAAATTTTCAGAATTGATATATTATTTTATTTTTTACTAGTGCTTATTCTATGTAGTGAATAATTGTTTAAGGTCTAATGTTACTCTGACACATATCTATGGTGAACAGACAGGAAGTAAACGTGGTGACTTCTGCCGAATCCTTCGAATATTCATATATTTAATAATTGTTTAATCAAAGCGTCATCCTCAATAAACCCGTCTCTGGCGTGATACCTCGAACTTTAGAATATTCCGATCAAATATGATTTCTGATGTGTAAGATTACCAGAATAATAATCATACACTGTGTGTTAATAGGCCAGAGGAGAACTGGCACCCTGACTGAGTCTGATGTGTGTGTCGCGTTTCATGCAATTTGAAGCATTGTAAGTCACAAAAGCATCGAAAAAGAATATTACAGTTTAATGCGCTTCCAAGGCAACAGTATTTAAAATATCAGGAATTTTGGAAGTTTGAAGTAAATTGGGTGAAAATAAGATGGTGATTTAAAGTATTTTTGAAAGTGACACACTTCCTGCTGCCAGTTGGTGGCGCTATAACTTTGACTCACAAAAGTCCTATCCATGTGATCGGCCTCTTACAATGAACACAGCTGAAGTTTCATCAAAATTAATAAATGTATGCATAAGTTATAACACACTTCCTGTTTCCATTTTCTTGCCATAAATTTGTCTCCTCACTACTGCCAAATTGTTTGAGATATTAAAAATCTGCTTGCAATTTAGCATCCTCAATTCCTTGACCTCATGCTGACTGAGTTTGGCACTGATTGGGTGACTTGTACAGGTGCTGGTCATATAATTAGAATATCATCAAAAAGTTGATTTATTTCACTAATTCCGTTCAAAATGTGAAACTTGTATATTATATTCATTCATTACACACAGACTGATATATTTCAAATGTTTATTTCTTTACATTTTTAAAAACCTATTGTATTTGTGCCGGTTTTTATTCTGCTGTAAAACGCATCGTGCAGACCAAACCGTAAGGGCTAGAGACTTGAAACTTGGCCAATAGGTAGTACAAAAATCGAGTAGAGGTTATCAAATTATGAGCCGGATTGGCCTATAGGTGGTGCTATAACAATCAATTGCACGAAACTGCTCATAACTCCTAGACCATTGGCCGTAGCCTCTAGTGCCTTATATAGTTGGAATCCTTGGCTCAAGATGGACAAGACACATGCCTCGAATTGGCTCGGTCTTCAGGTGCCAATTTTGAGATTTTTTTGTTGTTGTTGAAAAACCTACTTTTGCAAAGTAGTCCCTGGTGTTTTGACCGATCCGAACCAAACCAGTGCAGAAATGTTCCCTGGAGTCAGATTATTATTATTTACTTACTGAGACTAACACAAGACAGTCGAGGTCAGATGTCTTCCAGAAGAGCTTTAACAAAATCTCCCCGTATTGTAATGTTACTTTAACTTTCAACAATGACACGTTCTTGTGAAGCTGTTTGTCTCCAATAGGTTGCCCGCTCCGTTTTGAAGAAGCGAAGAATTAACTTAACTAAGGGATTTCTGTATATATGTGTTCACATGTCATATCAGAAAAAAATCTATGCTTTGTCTAAGGGATTCAAATCTTAACCTAAAATTCTGTGAATAAATTCAGCCCAGGACTAAAGAATAATGTACAGGCAGCCAGTGGTTATAAACATATAATGTATGCATACATACAAAAATAGACATTCTATTTAGAAATCAAAATTCAGAATGTCTGATCTGTGGCAAGAAAGTATTTTTGGTGAATGTTATCTATTAATATTTTTTGTCAGTAATGATCTCAACATTTTATTAATTACAAACAACAACAAACATTTTATTAATTACAATTTTGGTAACACTTTATGGTAAAGGGTACATGAATTATCATGAATTCATACATGACTTATGCATTACTACATGCAATAATATATCATGAATCAGGAAATTAAAGCTTCAGCGTAAGTTCTGCTAGAAAGATTCAACGTTATGTCACGCATCACTTTCATTGAAAAATCAACATTACCTTACACATGCACAGGTGTTGGAAACTCAGAAGTGAAGACCAGGAGAACTTGGGTATATCTTCCTGGCAGGCGTTCCTCTTTATTGAGAAACACACGTGCCGTCTGTGGCTGCAGTCGTCCAAGTCTAATTCTAAACACTATACATTGTAATTTATCCACATTTCAGTGGGAGGGATTTACACAGTAGAGGAGGAGACAATCTAAACAAAGGAATGCACATGTTGTATAGGTAAAAGGGACACACCCCATACATTTCCAGGTCACCAGTCCTAATCCTATCAGCATAACAGTGCCGATCAGACCACCAATCCAAATCCTATCAGCATAACAGTGCCAATCAGACGAATAGATGCAAATGTGATCACTCTGACAATGTTGCTTATAGATCAGGAAGTGCATTAAGACAAAAGACTGATTAGCTTGATCTCCTTAGAATGTAGTCAGCCTGTACCTCCAAACTGTAAAGCATTATGTACATAACAAACTTTTTGTGTACTATTACATTGGAACCTTGATATAACAATTTATAAATTTGTATTCCCACACAGGCTAGACCAGTATATCAATTAATGTGATTAACTAAAGTTTTTCATTAATCATAATCATGTCATAGTAGCCTACAAAATTGGTCAATCACAGCACATAGCACATGATTTCTGTTGACATTATAATACAGTAGTCATCATTAACTAAGCATTAGCTTCTCAAGACTTCATCATGTTTGTGGCCCTTCAACTAAAGCGGTGGCATGGTCCTTTGAAACGATGAATGTGTTATTAATGATGGCATTGTGAAATGACATGAAAATGTACATGAAAGTTCAAGCCTTTACACACAGTTATCTTAAGCTTTTTCATAGGTTAATGTGAGGTACAGATGAATATTAAAGTCAATGAATTCAAGTTCACTTAAACTCTTCCCTCCCTCTGCTGCGGCGTCGTGTTATGACAGTCAACACAATGATGATTAAGGATATACTAATATATCTAATAATATTACTAATAATAAACATACATTTGCATAAAGCATGCGTATTTGTCCATATACCCATGTTGATTAGGGTATTAAAAACTTAATTCAAACTTAATTTAAGATACATTTACAACATAAAAATCTGAGATTAAATTGCGATTAATCGCGATGAAATATTTTAATTGTTTGACAGCCCTACTTTATTTATATAGCACTTTTACAATGACGATTGTTTCAAAGCAGCTTCACTCTGTTAAACAGGACAATATTGCAACAAAATTTGATTCGACTGTACAGTCATTCTGGAGAAAAGTTATGTTATCAGCTCATTTCAATTATCATATAGCGACAATGTTGGCAGATCAGTATTGTAGTTTATACAGTTAATTAAGACCTAATAAATTAATTTTATTTTGATATTTAGTTGACTACTAACATTAGCGTAGATTCCACTCTTCTTATGATGTGTAAGGCTGGAAAAACCTAGTAGATGCTGAAATGTCTAATCGCTCTGAGAAAACAAAGGAAATTAGCGTCTGAACTCATTCATACAGTTAGTGTCTCTGTCCGAGACGACATCACACTGAGTGAACCATCTATGAATGACTCTAATTTACATGCCTTTCCTTTCACATGAAACTTCCCCCAAACTTGAGATCACCTGAAATGCACCAGAAATCTCTTTGTTACAATGTCAATCCTCACGATACAGTATTATATGTGTTTGATATCATTTGAAATGTCTCAGTGCGACTGGTACAAATATCTCAACTCCACAGAAGTAAACTAGAACATCCTAAATATTTTAAGAGTTTAAAGATATCTTTCCTTGGTGTATGGTGGGTGTGGCTTTCAGCCATTTGGCCTCTCTTCTCAAGTCTATAGGACTTGATTAATGCAAATTCCTATTGTGAACTCGTGTTTCCATTTGAAAGAGTTTCAAATGGTTCTGGGTATGCATCTGGTTCTGGGTATTTAAGGAAATGTTGCAAAGAGCTCAGGGCTCGATTCTGTATTCAGGTCAGCTCGTAATGCTGAAAATATAAATGACCAAATAAACTATTGGCATTTTAACCTAAATTCAAAATTATGATTAAATGGAGTCAGATAACGAGGAATTGGAATAAAATCCCTTTTCCCTGCTGAAAAGACAAACACACAGCGACCTTCATTCGCCAATCGTTAGCCTCCATTGGGACGATTTTGATCGGCCTTACAGATGTAACGAGTACATCAGGTGTTATGGGAAGTGTTCCCGGTTCCGGCTGACCTAGTTAAGGCAGCCTAACAATCAGTCAATTGATTTGAAATAGTATAAGTTAAAAATGTTCTATGTGTATGCCATAGTAAAGAGATGTGTTTTTAGTCTAGATTTAAACTGACAGAATGTGTCTGCTTCCTGAACAATGCTAGGAAGACTATTCCAGAGTTTAGGAGCTAAATAGGAAAAGGATCGACCACCTGCTCTTGATTTTGATATTCTTGGCATTATCAACTGGCCAGAGTTTTGAGACCGCAATAGACGTGATGGAGTATAATGTGTTAAGAGCTCGCTTAAGTACTGGAGCTAAACCATTTAGTGCTTTGTAAGTAATAAGTAAGATTTTAAAACGTATGCGATGTTTAATAGGGAGCCAGTGCAGTGTTGACAGAACTGGACTAATATGATCATACTTCCTGGTTCTAGTAAGACCTCGTTTTGGACCATTTTGTTGTTTACTAAGCGAGCAGGGCAACCACCCAGTAGAGCATTACAATAACCTAGCCTTGAGCTCATGAACGCATGTACTAACTGTTCAGCATTTTGCATTGAAAGCATGTGCCGTAATTTAGATATATTTTTAAGATGATAGAATGCGGTTTTACAGATGCTAGAAACGTGGCTTTCAAATGAAAGATTGGTATCAAAGAGCACACCCAGGTTCCTCACTGACGGCGAGGGCTTGACAAAGCAGTCATCAAGTGTTAGACAGTATTCTCGGTTACTACTTGTGGAGTTTTTTTTGTCCAATATCTAAAAATTCAGTTTTTTCTGAATTAAGTTGCAGGAAATTACTATTCAACCATTTTTTATATCAGCTATGCATTCTGTTAATCTTGTGACGTGGTAAGTTTCGTCAGGGCGTGAGGAAATATAGAGCTGAGTATCATCAGCATAACAATGAAAACTAACGCCATGCTTCCTAATGATATCTCCCTGTGGTAGCATATACAGGGTGAAGAGCAACGGTCCTAACACTGAGCCTTGTGGTACTCCATACTGAACTTGCGTTCGGTGTGACATCTCTTCATTTACTGCTACAAACTGATAATGGTCAGATGAGTATGATTTAAACCATGCCAATGCAATTCCACTAATGCCAACATAATTTTCAAGTCTATTCAAAAGAATATTGTGATCGATAGTATCGAATGCAGCGCTAAGATCGAGTAACACTAATAGAGAATACAACCACGATCAGATGATAAGAGTAAATCATTTGTAACTCTAATGAGAGCAGTCTCAGTGCTATGATACGGTCTAAATCCTGACTGGAAATCCTCACAGATACCATTTCTTTCTAAAAAGGAACATAATTGTGAAGACACAGCCTTTTCTAGTATCTTTGATAGAAACGGTAAATTTGAGATTGGCCTGTAATTGACTAATTCTTTAGGATCAAGTTGCGTTTTTTTAATAAGTGGTTTAATTATAGCCAACTTAAATGTTTTTGGTACATATCCTAATGTCAAGGATGAATTAATAATAATAAGAAGAGGATCTATGACCTCTGGAAGTATCTCTTTTAATAGCCTAGTCGGTATAGGGTCAAGCATACATGTTGTTGATTTTGATGATTTAACAAGTTTAGCCAATTCTTCTCCTCCTATAGTAGTGAATGAGTGTAATTTTTCCTCAGTGACACTACAATGCTCTGTCTGAAGTGATACTGTAGTAGGCGGCTGCATGGTTATAATTTTATTCCTAATATTATCAATCTTACTAGTAAAGAAGTTCATATAAAGTCATTACTGCTGTGATGTTTATAAACATCAGAAGTTGAAGATTTATTCTTTGTTAATTTAGCCACTCTATCGAATAAATACCTAAGATGTGTTTGTTTTCTTCTAAGAGAGTTGAGAAATAAGCAGATCTAGCAGTTTTTATGGCCTTTCTATATGCCATCATGCTCTCTTTCCACGAATTGCGAAAAACCTCTAGTTTTTTTTTCTTCCAGCTGCGCTCCATTTTTCTGGCTGCTGTTTTAAGGGCCTGAGTGTGCTCGTTGTACCAAGGTGTTGGACTATTTTCTTTTTTTTTTCTTTAAGCGCCGGGGAGCAACTGTGTCTAAAGTGCTAGTAAAGAGAGAGTCAATAGTTTCTGTTGCAACATCGAGTTCCAATTAAGTTTTCTGGCATGCTGAGGAGATGGAACTGATGGGGAAGATTATGCACAAAGTCGCAGCGGTTATCGTCCTGCTATATTTGAAGTGAGGGGATGGCTTTGCAGCCTTAGGTAAATTAAGTGTACATGAAACTAGGTAATGATCTGAGATGTCATCGCTCTGCTGCAGAATTTCAACACTGTATCAACATGGTGGCCTGTATACGGTGGCCTGTATACAGTAGCCAACACAAATGTCAAACAGGATTTATCATTTTATAACTGTCTTGGCTACCTTGCACCGATGGGTTACAAGAAATAAAAGGGAGGGATCATATTTGCAAAATACCTAGGAAAGGATACAAAGTATCCCAGAGATCAAAATAAAGAGGAAATGAAAAACCAACCAACAAAACAGAAATGCACAAATATACTCTTTTAGTATAATAGTAATAAAAATAGGCTATGACTGTTACAATTTACACTACATAACGTTAAATAAAGAACCACAATTTCAAAGGAATTATATTTGAAACTAGACTTCTGAGTAAGGCAAGGCAAGTTTATTTATATAGCACATTTCATATGGCAATTCAAAGTGCTTTACATAGAAAGGAATTAAAATAGGGATAACAAATGCATCAGAAAAACAATACAATGTAAAGAGAATTAATAAAAAAAATAACATTATGATAACCAAAGAAAAGAACAAAGGTAAACTAAAAAAGTTATAAAAAGATTTTAAAAAATGATGCATAGATATATGCAATCAGTCGAATGTACAGTGGCTCAGAACTCATTCAGTAAATTCACAGCTGAACAGATGTGTTTTAAGTCTGGATTTGAATGTGGCTACTGTTGGAGAACATCTGATCTGTTCAGGAAGCTGGTTCCAACTACGGCTGGCATAATAGCTAAAAGCAGACTCTCCTTGCTTTGAGCGAACTCTTGGTATTTCGAACTGATTTGATCCTGCTGATCTGAGTGATCTGTTAGGTTTGTATTTAATCAGCATATCGCGATGTATTGAGGTCCTAGGTCATTGAGTGATTTAGAAACAAGTAATAGCACTTTAAAATCAGTCCTAGATGTAACTGGAAGCCAGTGTAAAGACCTGATGACTGGTGTGATATGGTCATATTTTCTGGTTCTGCTCAGAATCCTGGCAGCAGCGTTCTGTATGAGCTGCAGCTATCTAATGGTCTTTTTGAGAAGGCCGGTGAGAAGGCCATTACAATAGTCCACCCTGCTGGTGATGAAAGCATGAACCAGTTTCTCTAAGTCTTGCTTGGAGACAAAGCATCTAATTCTTGCAATATTTTTCAGATGATAGTATGCTGATTTAGTTATTGCATTGACATGACTACTGAAACTCAGGCCTGACTCCAAAATCACTCCAATATTCCTGACTTGATGTTTTGTTATCAGGCCTTTGGCCTCAAGATATGCGTTCACCTTGAGAATTTCATCTTTGTTTCCAAATGTAGTGATTTCAGTTTTGTCTTTGTTTAGCTGAAGATAGTTTTGGCACATCCAGTTGTTAACTTCATCAATGCATTTGCACAGGGAGTCAATGGGGCTGTAGTCATTAGGTGATAGTGCTAAATAGAGCTAGGTGTCATCAGCATAGCTGTGGTAAGCAATATTGTTATTTTTCATTATTTGGCTCAGTGGCAGCATATACTGGTTAAACAGGAGTGGTGCAAGAATGGACCCTTGTGGGACTCCGCATGTCATAGATGTCCACTCAGACTTATGGTCACCTATACTCACATAATATAAGTATATACTCTCCCTTCTAAGTATGACCTGAACCTTTTGAGGAACATTCCAGAAAGCCCGACCCAGTTTTCCAGCCTGTCGAGAAGTATGTTGTGGTCAACAGTGTCGAATGCAGCACTGAGGTCCAGTTGTACCAGAATTGATGTTTTGCCTGTATCAGTGTTAAGCGAATATCATTTATAATCTTTAGGAGCACTGTCTCTATTCTGTAATGTGGACGGAAACCCGATTGAAAATTGTCAAAGTATCCATTCGAGCGTAAGAATTTGTTCAGCTGATTGAAAACAACTTTTTCAATGATTTTGCCTATGAAGGGGAGATTTGAGATTGAGTTGCCAAGTATGGACTTATCCAGATTTCTTTTTTTCAGAAGAGGCTTAACTATTGCAGTTTTAATGCAGGTTGGTAAAGTCCCATAGAGAAGTAAGGAGTTCACCACTTCTAGGAGATCTGCTTCCAAACAGTTAAAACACACTTTTGAAAAAAGAAGTGGGGAGTGTGTGTCTTCTAAAATTTTGCAGTCAATAGCTTCGAAATCTGACATGGTAATTTTCCGAGGGTTTGGTATGATCTGTCTGACCCCAGAGCAACTAGAGGATGTGCTGATCGCCTTTCTGATATTATTGATTTTCTTGGAGAAGTAGGAAGCAAACTCACTGCATTTACTGACTGAGAGCATTTCACTAGGAGTCTGACTCGGGGGGTTTGTTAGTCTCTCGACAGTAGCAAAAAGAGTGCGTGTGTTGTTTATGTTTCTGTTTATAATATTTGAGAAGAAGGTCTGTCTAGCTTTGCCAAGTTCAACATTGAAAGCATGAAGGCTGTCTTTATAGATGTTATAATGGACTACAAGTTTTGTCTTCCGCCACATGCGTTCAGATTTTCTGCATTGTCTTTTCATTATTTGTTTTGCTGTTGAGTTTCTCCATGGTGCCTTTTGTTTGGTACTCTTTTTCCTGACTTTCAGAGGAGCAATATCATCAATTACACTCTTAACTTTTGAGTTAAAGGAGTCAAGGAGAAAATCAACAAAGTCTGCAGATATGCTTGGTTTTAGAAATAAAGCCTTCATAAACAGCACATTAGTGTTCTCATTTAAGCATCTCTTTTTGACAGAGACAGATCTAGCTTCAATGGCAGGAGAGATTGATATGTCAAAGAAAATACAGAAATGATCAGACAGTGCCACATCCTTAATAACAATCGATGAAATGTTTAGACCCTTACTGATAAGTAAATCTAGAGTGTGTCCACGATTGTGTGTGGGTCCAGAACCTCAGTGTCTCCACAGTCAGTGGAGAGATAAATGTAATTTAGCACTCGCAGGAGAGCGGATTCAGTGCTGTGGGCAGTCCTAAAACCAGATTGAAAGACCTCATACAGTTATTTGACAAAAACTGATCCAACACGTTCTCCAATAACTTGGAAATGAAAGGTAGGACAGAGATGGGCCGGTAATTTTTTTAAAAACAGAAGGATCCAGTGAAGGCTTCTTGAGCAAAGGAGTGACCGTAACGCAAGTAAATAAGGAAGTGTTAGTAGGAGTATTTTTTGATGTTGAAAAAGTATACAACATGATGTGGAAAGAGGGATTTTTAATAAAATTAGAAGGAAGAAGCTCATATTGGTGTTCAAGGAAATCAATTGGCAGATAAGGAAGCAAAGAAGCCATTAAAAACAAAGACATCAGGAGTAAATCAGGAGTATTATTAAGAAAAGGTTGAAGGAAAGATGGCAAAAACAATGGGATCAGGAGAAGAAAGGTTGATGGTTTTAGAGGATTCAAAGGAAAGTAGGAGAGATGAGAATTGCAGGGAAAAATAGGAGAGATGAGATGATAATATCAAGGATGAGATTTGGACACACAAGACTAATCATACACTTTATAAAATGAATAAACATGATACAGGAAAGTGTGAATTTTGTGGGCAAGAAGAAACCGTGGAACATGTTATGTTATACTGTCAGGAATATGAGACTAAAAGGAGGGTTTTAATACAAAATCTAGAAAGAATAAAAATGTTTTACAAAATAAATCAGGAAATGAATGTTATAATTTTCTTTTTGAATATCTAAAAGTGGCTAATTTATGGAATAGAATATAAAGGAGAGCATGTGTCATTTTGTTCCACACTCCATACCAGTCGGTGGCGGTAATACACCATTGCGTTGTTTGTCAACCGCCAATAAACCTGAAGAAGAAGAAGAAGAAGACGAAGAAGAAGAAGAAGAAGAAGAAGAAGAAGAGTCTTGTTTAATATTGAATCTCAATGTAACCTGCTGTTGGTGAGTGTTTGTTCATGTCTAGTAAAGTTCAAGTTAGTTTTATGTATATGATTTTATGTTGAGTTTGGATTAAATAAAAGCAACTGCAGTTAGGTTCATCCAAACCTCGCCTCCAGTGGACATTCATTACAGCAACATTCAATGCTGTTGAAAAAGGGTTAAAAAGGGTTAAAAGAACATTAAGGTCATTCTGAGGTCACTCAGACCAGGCCTTCTGATGCTCTCTATAGGCTTGCTTATGAACCGTGAGTCCTGAGAGCTTTAGACGCCGTTCATGTACACGACCAACCATCTTTATCCTCCGGAGATTGCTGGTGTACATAATAATAATAACAACACGAAAAATCGAAATGATTGCCTATTAAGCATAATAATGACATGAGAAATCTAAAATATTACATATTAAGCATAATAATGACATTAAAAGTCAAAATTATGACATTAAGCATAATAATGTCATGAAAAGTCGAAATTATGATTTACTAATTCTTATTCGATGAAAAAATGAAATGATGACATACTAAGCATAATAATGACATGAAAAGTCGAAATTATGATTTACTAATTCATATTTATTGGATGAAAAGTTGAAATTATGACATATTAAGCATAATATGCACATGATAAGTAGAAATGATGACATATTAAACATAATAATGACATGGAAAGTAGAAATTATGACATTAAGCATAATAATGACATGAAAAGTAGAAATTATGACATTAAGCATAATAATGACATGAAAAGTAGAAATTATGACATTAAGCATAATAATGACATGAAAAGTAGAAATTATGATTTACTAATTCATATTTATTGGATGAAAAGTTGAAATTATGACATTAAGCATAATAATGACATGAAAAGTCTAAATTATGACATTAAGCATAATAATGACATGAAAAGTTGAAATTATGACATACTAAGCTAATAATGACATGAAAAGTCTAAATTATGACATACTAAGTTAATAATGACATGAAAAGTTGAAATTATGACATACTAAGCTAATAATGATATGAAAAGTCTAAATTATGACATACTAAGCTAATAATGACATGAAAAGTTGAAATTATGACATACTAAGTTAATAATGACATGAAAAGTTGAAATTATGACATACTAAGCTAATAATGATATGAAAAGTTGAAATTATGACATACTAAGCTAATGAAAAGTTGAAATTATGACATACTAAGCTAATGAAAATTTGAAATTATGACATACTAAGCATAATAATGAAATGAAAAGTTGAAATTATGACATACTAAGCTAATAATAACATGAAAAGTTGAAATTATGACAAGTAGAAATTATTACAAAAAGTCGTAATAATTTAAACATTTATCTCAACAGTTTTCATGCCATAATTATGATTTTTTTTTCTTATGTGGCAGAACTTCCATAGTGATGTGTTGATGTGTGCAGTTTTCCCTTATGGAAATTATCTATGGTTTTACTACAAATAAAACCAAAAAACTATGGTTTATTGTCGCAGGAGGAGGTGACAGTTCTAGCTCAGACAGGGCTGTGGAGATGTAAAGCCGACTCCATGACTGAGGTGAGAACAACAGAGGAGAGATGCTGGAGGTCCATAGTTAAAGGGCCATATATTAACGATCTGAAACGCAAGTAACTTTGTGGGCGGATCTCGGCGCTGTTGCTATTTTCCCTGCGGGATAAATGGCTCTTGCGCCCGGCGCAAATCTAAAATGGGTTGGTCTGAAGTAGCTTAATTATTCATAGGTGTGGTTTGGGCGTAACGTGAATAAACCAATCAGAGCGTCATCCAACATTCCCTTTAAAAGCAGCTGCGCAAGTTCCATTATGGATCGCTATTATTATGCCGTATTTACCAGGCACACGGCAGGAGCGGTTCACAGCCGAGGAGACTGATGTTCTTGTAAGAGCAGTGAAAGACAGAGAAGTTGTTTTTGAATGGGGATGGGAGAAACCCACCCAAAATAGCGTCAGTTAAACAGGCGTGGGAGGAAATAGCCACAATTGTTTCATCAGCTGGCATCCCCAGGACGTCGCACCAGTGCCGCAAGCGCTACAATGACATCAGAAGACGGGGAAAGTCCAAGCTTGCCAGCATCAATCGGGCACGCTGTGTAACAGGAGGTGGATCTGTGTGACGGGTGCGTAGCCTACCTCACATATTTTGGCTTTTACCAAACATTTGTAGTTTAATTTAATGTTTATTTATCCCCTCATATACAAAAACCCACACGACAAGAACATGAGTTAACAGTTTATTCAAAGCTTAAATATACAGAAGGGTGCACACTTCTTATATTTTCCTGTGCTGTTTGACTATACCTGAGCCCTAGATTCTTCTGGTCCATGGAGTGACGGCCGCATTCCATGTGGCAGCAGATAAAGGAAGAGGCGGGGCATCAGCCTGCAAACTTATGCTGTTCCAGAGGAAATTGGACTGTACCATTCCATTTTGATTTAGAGGGGATCTTTTGACTTTTTCATTCAGTTATATCTTGGTTTGATTTGAATATTTTCTTTTCATATATATTGTTATATGATTGTATTAAGGTTAGGTGTGATAATGATATTGTGTTGTAAAGGTTAATTGTTTTGAGTTTATTTGGTAATTGTATTATTTTGATATTTACCTTATTTTTTTTTGGTAGAGGCTAAATGGGTATATATAGCATTATGGGAGAAGTAGAGTGAGTCAGTATTGTCCAGCCACCTTAGCCTTCTGACCTTTGGTTTTGAATTAGATTTTGATTTGTTTACTTTGTTTACAGGGGAGATTTATTTTTCAGGCCTGTTTGATTTTTGTTAATTTCAGTTAGCATAAATCTTAAGTTTTTTTGATTTTGTATGACTTCTGTTGGAATCTGCCCCTGTATATAATTATTTGTGTTGGAAGCAATAAACTTCCATTTCTTTTCTACTCTCTGTCCTGCCTGTTCTTGGCCTCAACTACCACAAATGGTGGCAGCGGTGGGATTGGCCAGTGAAGGACAGTGTTGAGTAGTAACAATATGGCCCCAAAGAAATTGGCAGCGTTCAAACAACGAGATGAAGCAGTTTTGGTGGAGGAGTTGGCGGATGAGCCTGCAGCAGTGGGAGGAGTTCCTCAGGTGGCTGATGATCCAGGACAACTGACTCTGCAAGACCTGGCTGAGATGTTTCGGAAAAATATGGAGTTTCAGCAACGACAAGAGGCCCAGATGCAGCGTGAGGCAGTTCGGCAAGATCAACGGTGGAAAACAATGCAGCATCAATTCAACCTTCTTAGGGAGGAAGTGGATGTCCGTACAACCTCTGATCTCCGGGGTTTATCAGGACCGGATCAACAGTCTGAAATGCCTGATAATGTGTCCAATGTCTCTGTGCCTCCTGCTCCAGATCCTGTCCGAGGTATGATTGAGCCTAAGTTGCAGAAGTTGCAAGATTCTGATGACATTGAACATTTTCTCACCACTTTTGAAAGAATTGCTCTGGCCTGTAAGTGGGCAAAAATTGATTGGGCCCTTAGGTTAGTGCCCTTATTGACTGGTAAGGCTAGGAGTGCCTATGTGCACATGGACATTGAGGAGTCATTAGAATATGAAAAAGTAAAATCTGCTGTTTTAAGCAAGTATGCCATTAATCCTGAAACTTACCGTCAAAGATTCCGTTCATTAGAGATTGAGCCTGATGAGACTCCAAAAGAACTTTATGTACGACTTCGAGAACTGTATGAAAAGTGGGTGCAACCCAAGGGAAAGACTGTAGAGGTTGTGGGGGAAGTGATTATTTTAGAGCAGTATTTGAGAATGCTTTCACCAGAATTGCAGGTATGGGTAAGAGAACACAACCCTAGTACAGCCTGTCAGGCTGCTACCCTGGCTGATGTGTTCGTAGCGGCCCGGTCTCGTTCACAAGCTTGGGGTGAAGCTCCTAAAGAAGGTGGTGAAGGTAGGCCTTTGTTAACATCTAGTCGAGGTGACTTAAAATGTAATTCTTCTAATAGGAAGTTTAAAAAAGAAAATCAGTCCTCTAGGCCTTTACATCAGGTTAGTCAGGTGCTCATTTGTTATTATTGTGGCCAGGAAGGGCATAAAAAGCCCATGTGTCCTAAGCTATTGGCTAAAACTTCCCACATATGCACCGTGCCAAAATCAGGGGTAGAGAAGCTGACTCAGTCGCAAAACTTGACCGTTCCTGTAGAAGTAAATGGGGAAACTGTGATGGCATTGATAGACACTGGTAGTATGCAGACGCTGGTGGAAAGTCATTTGGTCCCAAAGCATTTAAAAGAGAAGGAAGGTAAGGTGGTCATTAAATGTGTCCATGGTGAAGAGCAGGTTTACCCTATAGTTAGAGTGCAGGTAGTGGTACATGAGCTACCCTATTTGTTGAGAGTAGGAGTAGTAGAAAAATTACCGTATCCTGTGATTTTAGGTCAAGATTTTCCTTCACTGTTAAATTTGTTGCTTCCTAACTCTGTTTCTAGTATGGTGATGACCCGGGCTCAGGTTAAGCAGAGTGCGGATGAATCCGAAACGCTTAAAAGTCTCCCTTTCTTTGACGCTGAGCTGGTGGCTGGACCGGGTAAGGTGAGGAAATCTAGACAACAGCGGAGGCAAGAGAAGTACAGATACCTGTTAGCTGAGGGTCAGGCAGAGGATGGTAAGATGGAGGACATGACTGGGTTTAAGATTCCTAGTAACATGGCTGAAATGCAAAAAGAAGATCCTGTGGTGTCTTTGTTGTATCAACAAGCTGAGTTGGCTAGCCAAGGAGAAGGTGAGGGGTGCGTAAAGAAAGGAATAGTAGAGAGGTTTGTCCTCCAGGAGGAGGTGTTGTATCGGCAACAGGGAGATAGTTTGCAGATGGTAGTACCCAAGGCAGTTCAAAATGTAGTTCTAACTTTGGGACATTCCATTCCCTGGGCAGGCCACCTGGGGAGGCAAAAATCATTGGCCCGAATTAGGAGACATTTTTATTGGCCTGGTCTCAGGAGAGATGTGGTAGAATTCTGTAAAACTTGTCCAGAGTGTCAGATGACCTCTAATAGACTCCCCTCTAAAGCTCCCCTTCAACCTCTTCCAGTTATTGCAGTTCCATTTGAACGACTTGCTATGGACATTGTTGGTCCAGTTGAGAAAAGTAGGGCAGGCCACAGGTTTATGTTAGTTGTGAGTGATTATGCTACTAAATATCCAGAAGTGTTTCCGTTAAGGACAATTGGCGCTAAGCAAGTGGCATCCTGTTTGATTCAGTTGTTTTCCAGGGTAGGATTCCCTAGGGAGATTCTTACAGATTGTGGGACCAATTTTACCTCAAAGCTCTTGAAGCAAGTCTATCAGTTGTTGAGCATTAAGGGCTTAAAGTCTACGCCGTTCCATCCTCAAACAGATGGATTAGTAGAGAGGTTTAATCAAACCCTTAAAAGTATGCTCAGGAAATTTATAAATGAGGCTGGCTCGGACTGGAATCAATGGTTGCCCTATTTGTTATTTGCATACCGTGAAGTACCCCAGGCCTCCACAGGGTTTTCCCCTTTTGACTTGTTATACGGCCATGAAGTAAGAGGACCATTGTCACTGCTGAAAGAGACATGGGCTGGCCAGAAGGAACAAGGGGAAGGAATGGATGTTGCATCCTTTGTAGTGGCCATGCATGAAAAGCTGCGAAAGATGACATCCCTGGCACAAGAGCATATGGCAGAGGCACAGCAGAAACAAAAATCCTGGTATGATAAATCTGCAAGATCCCGTTCATTTGTACCAGGTCAGCAGGTGCTTGTAATGTTGCCTTCAGTGTCCAGTAAGCTTTTAGCCAAATGGCAAGGGCCTTTTAAAGTCCTCAAGAAGTTGGGACCTACAACCTATGAGGTTTCGACCCCAGGACAAGCTCGGTCAAGAAGGGTTTTGCATGTAAATCTTTTGAAGGAGTGGTCCCCTCGGAAGGACTGTATGTTGATTCGGTCTGTGGAAGACGAGGAAGAGGTGGAGGAGCAGTATTTTCCTGTTCAGAATTCGGCAGTGCTTAAATTAAATCATCTCTCTGTGTTCCAGCAGCGACAACTTCAGCCTTTGTGTCATCCAGAATTGTTCCAGGAAAGGCCGGGTCTAACAGAACTGGTGGAGCATGACATTGTCTTGAAAGAGGATGCAGTTCCAAAGAGACTGAGTTATCGTATCCCTGAAAGTCTACTTCCAGCTCTTAAAAAGGAACTAGACCTGATGATTTCTTTGGGGGTGGTTGAACCTTCTAAAAGTGAGTGGTGCAGTCCTGTGGTCTTAGTACCAAAAAAGGATGGAACTACAAGATTTTGCATTGACTTTCGATATTTGAATTCTGTTTCAAAATTTGACTCCTACCCAATGCCGCGTATTGAGGAGTTGATTGAACGCCTGGGTAATGCAAAATATCTTAGCACGGTTGATCTGTGTAAAGGATACTGGCAAGTGCCTTTGAGTACCAGATCTAAAGAATTGACTGCTTTCCGGACTCCTTGGGGCCTACATCATTTTAAGACCATGCCTTTTGGCCTGCATGGGGCTCCGCCCACTTTCCAAAGACTGATGGATCAGGTATTGTATGGCTTGTCTGACTTTACCTCAGCATACCTTGCTGACATTGTGATTTTTAGTGGAACCTGGGAAGAGCATCTGAAGCACTTGCAGGTGGTTTTAAGACGCATCCAAGAAGCAGGACTGACCATCAATCCGGGTAAATGTGTCTTGGCGAAGGAAGAGACAGAATACCTGGGCTATGTCCTGGGGAATGGAGTCATTCGGCCTCAAGTGGGGAAGGTGCAAGCTATTAAGTCCTGGCTCCTACCAAAGACCAAGAAACAGGTGAGGTCTTTCCTTGGACTAGTCGGATGGTATCGTAGATTTGTGCCCAATTTTTCCTCCAGAGCGGCTGCCCTAACAGATCTGATTAAAAAAGGTTCTCCAAACCAGATTCAGTGGACTGAGCAGGCTCAGAGAGCTTTCCAGGATATCCAAGGAGCTCTACAGGAAGGCCCAGTGTTGTACAGTCCCAGGTTTGATCAACCATTTGTCTTACAGACTGATGCTTCTGGAGTTGGACTAGGAGCAGTGTTACTCCAGGGAGAAGTGGGAAATTATCATCCTGTGGCTTATATTAGCCGTAAATTGTTTCCTAGGGAGGTACGCTATTCGACTATTGAGAAAGAATGCCTGGCGGTAAAATGGGCCTTGGACTCTTTTAAATACTATCTTTTGGGCAGACACTTCACTTTGGAGACAGACCATAGAGCTCTCCTATGGATAAATAAAATGAAGGACTCTAATGCCAGGATAACTCGCTGGTACTTGTCTCTGCAACCCTATAAATTTACAGTTCTCCATCGACCAGGAAAAGAGAACCTTGCAGCGGATTTCCTCTCCCGTCATGTGACTGAGGAACCAGAGGTGGGGGAGAGTGTGACGGGTGCGTAGCCTACCTCACATATTTTGGCTTTTACCAAACATTTGTAGTTTAATTTAATGTTTATTTATCCCCTCATATACAAAAACCCACACGACAAGAACATGAGTTAACAGTTTATTCAAAGCTTAAATATACAGAAGGGTGCACACTTCTTATATTTTCCTGTGCTGTTTGACTATACCTGAGCCCTAGATTCTTCTGGTCCATGGAGTGACGGCCGCATTCCATGTGGCAGCAGATAAAGGAAGAGGCGGGGCATCAGCCTGCAAACTTATGCTGTTCCAGAGGAAATTGGACTGTACCATTCCATTTTGATTTAGAGGGGATCTTTTGACTTTTTCATTCAGTTATATCTTGGTTTGATTTGAATATTTTCTTTTCATATATATTGTTATATGATTGTATTAAGGTTAGGTGTGATAATGATATTGTGTTGTAAAGGTTAATTGTTTTGAGTTTATTTGGTAATTGTATTATTTTGATATTTACCTTATTTTTTTTTGGTAGAGGCTAAATGGGTATATATAGCATTATGGGAGAAGTAGAGTGAGTCAGTATTGTCCAGCCACCTTAGCCTTCTGACCTTTGGTTTTGAATTAGATTTTGATTTGTTTACTTTGTTTACAGGGGAGATTTATTTTTCAGGCCTGTTTGATTTTTGTTAATTTCAGTTAGCATAAATCTTAAGTTTTTTTGATTTTGTATGACTTCTGTTGGAATCTGCCCCTGTATATAATTATTTGTGTTGGAAGCAATAAACTTCCATTTCTTTTCTACTCTCTGTCCTGCCTGTTCTTGGCCTCAACTACCACAATCTGCCTCTACTCAGGATCTGACGCCAGCACACCACAATGATTTCCATCATCTCATGTGTTGCATCTGTGTAGATTACATGAGCAAAGTGTATGCGCGTTGTGCACGCTATACATTATGGTCAAGCATGCGCCCTTAAAATAGCATAATGGACAACGCGCAGCGCGCCACTGACTTTAGACGAGGTTTTTCTGGTCAGTGGCGCAACTGTTTAATGGAACAGCAAAATAGCACCAGGGATTGTTTGCGCCGGAACACGCCTCCTTTTATTTGCGCTGAACCTCCCAGGGAGCGCAAGTTCATTCACTAGTTTAGCTACGTGCTTCTGTGGAGGGAAAAGCGCGCTTTGCGCGGGTGCAAAATAGGAATGACACATGTGTCGGTGTACAAAGTCAATTGCGCTGGGTGCAAGATAGGGCCCAATGTGTTTAAGTTGATCTTTTTCAGGTCTCTAAAGAATATTTGACGGATGACTTTGGTGTGAAAAGAGGGACGTGGCAGCTCCATTGAGATGGCCTTGTGATCAGAAACCAAGAGGTTTCTAACCACTTAAACTCCATAGACCCTGTACAGGGTCCAGAATGAAACTGTCACGTATATACTTTCACAATAGGACAGCCTTCGTAGTGCAGCTATGACGCAATCACACTTCAAACGCGGCCTTCGAAGTGCGTGCCCTTGTGGGAAATAGCTTACATCTACTCAGCACACCTGCTTTCTTCGTGCCTTTCTTCCTTGTCATGTGATCTGTGTTGACGTTAGAGGATGCGATTGGTCAAATATTTGAGGAGCCTTTTGAACAATAATCCTTTTTATTTTGAACAATAACCCTAATAATTTTCAGTGAATAAAGATTATTTATTAAACGAAAACATTCAAAAAAATCACTGCATAAACACTAAACAGTAGGCGATGTGCTCTAAACAGGTTATGTAACTTGCCATTAAATAAAAGAAGACGGAAGTAGGAAGGAAGTAGAAGGAAGAAGGAAGTAGAATGGCGTGCTTCTTCTTGGCGTCTGTTTCTATGGGGAATCATTGATTTGTCGCTCTGTTAAGAATGTCTTGGGTGCTAACCCGGGAACATACTCTGAGTTGGCTGAACTTACTCCGAGACTCGTTTTTGGAACCAGCAAACCTCGAGTAAGCAAGATTTAGTTTAATCAATCGAGAGTTCAAGGTATACATGACGGTAAGTTAACCTTGCTTTCTGGAATACACCCCTACTGACTTTATTTCTGTCAGCAACCACAGAAGCTCTTATTGAGAATCAAAAGTGGTTTAGATGTTTGTCACCATTATGGTGATCAGTGTTTGCTTTAGTTGGGCTCTTGACTTTTTAACATTATTTTTTGTCTTGCTGTTTGTTATGGTGTGAACAGAAAGATCAAATGTGATCAGTTAATGTTGGCTCAGTGATGATAATAATATAATCATCATGTTGTGGCTTAATTCAGTGATCTTAAAGGTAAACATGAATTAATTGAAGTTAAATTTGCTGAATGGAATTCAAAGACCTGTTCTAGTAACATTAGAATACATATAATCCATATTTTAAGGACCAGTAATAATAACACCTCTAGAAATAATGCTTGTAATGTATTTTTTCTTTTTGCATTTAAAGAGGATAATGTTAAGTTACTATTTGTGTTTGTAATAGTATGTGCTCATCTGGAGTTATTTATTCATTTTGTAGGATCAGTAGAGATTTATTTTTATCAGAGATCCAGTGCAAGCTGTGTGGAATCACAGAGCCGTATTGATGAGGTGATGTTACAAGATTTGCCATGAATTCTTGCCCAGCCATGACACTGATCACGCACTACAAGCTAAAATACAGCTATTAAGTCTATATATTTTAAATGCTTTGCATCTTTTTCCATTCGCAAGTAATACATTTCCCTAATCATTATATGTTTAAAGATAACAAACCAAAGGAATGGGGCCAGCCATGGTAAATACAGGAACATCCTTCATGGAGATGGCAAGGCAAGATGATGAAAAATGGAAGAATACCTTTCTCAATTTGCATGGTCGTTTACCCTTTATATTATCATCAGCGACTGATTGAGGAGCAAATTAAAGATTGATTGGCTCATGACTTGTCCCATTAAATGTCATCACAGTTTACAAATCATTAAATATTTTTTTATATGAGATTATTTCAAAATGTTACGTTTTTCTTTGTTACAGTAAGCACCAATGCCAATTGCAATTCCTCCAGCACCGAGTCCAGCACCGAGTCCAGCACAGAGTCCAGCACAGAGTCCAGCACCCTTTGCAACAACCAGACCAACAGGTACACCAACAACCAATCCCGCTCCAACTGCACCTACTAAAATAAGAGGCCAGTACTTGCACATAAATTTATCAAATCCTGTCTTTGATTCATCAGCTTTCTTCTCTGCTGCGAGTCTCTCTCTTTCTTGTTGTCTCTCTTTAAGTCTTTCTAGTTCAGCTTTCATCTCTGCTCTGGTTCTCCCCTCTGTCTCCTTTATCACTCTCTCAATCTCCTCTTGTCTTAGTCTCTCCTCTTGTTGTTTTCTCTCCTCTTCCTCTCTCAGTCTCTCCTCTTCTTCCTCTCGTCTGAATCTCTGAGCATCTTCAAACATCTGATTACTGTAGTGTCCTCCTCCATTCTGCTCTATCATTGAGTCAATCTTCTGCAGTAGATCATTCACCTGCTCTCTGTTATTCTGAGCTTTATTGTTGAAGACGTGAAATCTGCCTCCACACTGATCAACTAGATATCTTAATCTACAATTCTCCTGAATGAGCTCCTCTACTGTCTTTCCTTCTAGCTGATCTCCATGAGTGAAGAGAATGATGGAGTATTTTAACACCTCCTGACCAAACAACATCTCAATCTTCTGAGGAATCTGCTCCTCATGTTCAGTGAATCTGTCATTTACTCTAAACACAATGAGAAAAGCGTGCGGTCCAGGACTGGATAAATAAACACTTTTCGCTATCTCTGTGACTAACTCTTCAGGTTTCATCTTTGTGTCGATTAATCCAGGCGTATCAACTACAGACACAGATCTGCCTGAAACAGTGGCGTGAACATCTGAACATTCTGGGGTTACTGAACTCATACTCATGACAGAGTTAAACTCTTTCTGTCCCAGGATTGTGTTTCCAGCTGCACTCTTTCCAACACCAGTTTTACCCAGAAGAACAATCCGTCTGGATGAAGGACCGGAGACAGGAGCAGCTGGTTCATCATCTGTCTGAATTTTTCTTTTCAGTGGATTCAGTATCTCTGCTACTTCTCCTGCATAAAAAGAAACAAAATAATTGAATACTATTTTTAACAGTCACTTACCACTAAGAATTGTAATTAAAAAGTGTATTTTTATTTAATATTGTTATAAAATCTAACCCTGTTTTTCAAAATATGGCTTAAGTATTTTTATAAGCAGGCCTTGAACTTGATCACTGGGTCCTTTCTTCTTGTTGTTGAACACGTGGTATCTCTGCTCATATTTCTGAACGAGTCTCTTCAGTGGTTCGGTGTCTTCAATGAACTCTTTTATAGTCATGTTTTCATCCTCCAGTTCGTCTCCTCTGGTGAAGAGAATCCAGGTTTTCTTCAGCCGTTCTTCTCCCAGCAGCTCCTCAATCTTCTCCACAGTTTTTCTCTCTTCTTCAGTGAATCTTTCAGCTTTGATGACCAGCAGAAACACACAGGGACCAGATTCACATTTCTGAAGAACCTCTTCATATTTCTGCTGAATCTCTTCATCTTTTAGCTCTGTGTGCCAGAATCCTGGTGTGTCATAAGCAGTGAGTGTAATGCCACCAACAGTTCCAGATTCAACAGCAACATCTTGAGTGACAGATCTAGAGCTTTTCTTTGAGATGAAAGCTTGCCGTCCCAGGATTGTGTTTCCTGTTGCACTTATCCCAGCTCTGGTTTTTCCCAGCATGACCACATTCAAACAGAATGTTTTGTCTGTATTTGTTTCCCCCATTTTCAGTGTTTAACCTAAAACTAAATAAAACAACTTCTTGTGAGATAGAATCAAGTATTATGTGTTTTCTAATATTCATTATTAGCTATCAGAGGTGTGAAGTCATTAATTCTACCTCCTGCTGAAAAACTGAGCTACTTAGCAAATCCAGGTGTTTGGAACAAAATACAGAGCAGGACTTTTTATCTTCTGAACCTGGACTTTCCACCTCTGTTCACATTTCAAAGTCTCTGCTGTCCTGTGCTGGACAACTGGAGACACTGACAATCACAAGATCTCATCAGAGGAGGATTAAACAACTCCACAAACAGCATTATCAGCTTCAAACATTACTAACCAGACTGACTTTATTTCTGTCAGACGTCTACAGAAGCTCTTCAGCTAACAAACAGCTTTTATAATGTTAAAAAGTCAAGGGTCAAGAGCCCAATTAAAGCAAACATTGATCTCCATAATGGTAACTTTATTTTTTTCAATAAATAGTAATGTGTGAAGCTGGTAATGCTGTTTGTGGAGTTGTTTAATCCTCCTCTGATGAGATCTTGTGATTGCCAGAAAGTCTAGGTTCAGAAGATCAAAAGTCCTGGGGTCCACTCTTCGTTCCTCACTTAATACATCTGAGATGATTTGACAGTTCCCAGATCTTTTAATCGCGATAAATGATCTCTGGCTAATTTGGTTCTTTAAACCATTTACGGATTGGATTAAAATATCTGGATTAAGATATCTAAGATTACTGTGCGTTCCTGTGTTCCCTGAAGAGGGCAGATGCATCGATACTCGAAACCACGATCAGCAATGCAGCGATTGGCTGGCGTCAAGACAGCGTAATGACATCATATAATTAAAAAAGCCACCTAGTAAAAAACTTGACAAATTCACAATTTTATAGTATTTGTACACCTTTTACATTTTTATTTCAATGTTGTAATTACATTTTTAAAGGGGTCATATAATGGTACATGCTCTTTTACAAACTGATTGTATGGAAATGTGTGTTGGCAGTGCCTGTACACAACCATCCTGTAATGATAAAAATCCATCAAGGGTTATTTTTTTAATGTCCTTATATGTTTTCCCCTGTCTCAAATCGAGCCGTTCGGCCATGTGACGTCACACGACCCGACACCCCTCCCACGACTGTTGATTGACAAGCAGTTTCACCTCAGACCTGCCCTGAGCGAGCTCAAGCTGTCGTCCTCATAGTCCACCATTGATACGCTGGAGCAGAATGGCGTCTAAGCGATTGTAGTTTTCTGATCTTAGGTGTAATAATGAACACAGCAGTCATTCTGATGTTCCTAAATCTGAACCGCTCAAGACGCAGTGGTGAGTTTTGTTTTCGTCAATGCTTTTATGTTTGTGCGAACCGTGAAGCATTTCTCACCAGACTGCTCTATAACCGACGGTTAGTATGAAGCAGGTTTTGCTAAGAAGCTTCTCCTGAGTAAAGGATTCAGATCTATCGTGTTCCTGCTTCCCCTCCAGAAGTGAGTATAGTTTGATTACCGCATACTTTCTATGTATGACGTTCTCAATATAATTCATAATCCCACGTCTTATAACAAACTGTGTACGCTGGTTTTAAAGTTGATGTGGATGTGGTAACACTAAGCTTAAGTAGATAGTTATGTAGATGGTTTATAACGGTGTCTGTTACTGTAAAAAAAATCGTGTTGTAACAGTTTTTACAATGCATAGTTAACGTTACACATCACTGACAAACCGATATTAACAGAAAAAAAAACGTTTTTATTGGCATTAGATGTAACATCAATCTGTCAATGAACTAACGTATACATCAGTAAACACATAGCATTCGTGTCTCACTACGCTAACGTTACCCTGCCAGTACATAAAGACAAATCAAAGTGACGTTACATTAACCAACCATTCAGATACGTCCTAGCCTTAATTGTCGAATTTCGTTGGAGCTGTCGTCTTGTTCCGGTCAGACTCCGGTTCAAATTGATAGAGTTGCACAGATCTGTCAAAGGGCAATGACCATAGACAGTAAAAGAAATGGACAGAGCGATCCCATTGACGTCAACGGCGAAATAATGATGTCAACCTAGGGGCACTCACTTCCTGATGGCTGAGCGAACTGCGCAGGCTCAGACTGAGCTTGACGACGTAGATGTGACGTGAGCCTCCTGTCTGACAGCTGTAGGTCTTCTAGTAGTTGTGGAAAGTGAAATCTGAATCACGTTGTTTAAATATTTTCTCCCGTTGCTTTTGGCTCACTATGGGCTTCTCCCCATTCTTCCCCCAGACTTTATGTCTCCACGTCCCCCCGACTGTCTCATAGACAGTAGAAGATTGCCTGCGAGCGTCTCCTCCTGCTTATATGGTAATTTCTCAACTGTGCGACAGAGTTGCGTTGGTTATGACGCAATCGTTAGCCTATTTTTACAAAAACAGCTTCTGCGGGGCGATAGTGTAAGATACAAGGTAACGGAGCCTTTTATGCATTGTCGTGTTTCTTTAGAAATAAACAATGGACAAATGGAGTCTTTAAACGCCTCAGATGTAAAGTTATTCACTGTCAAAGTGACTCAAAAATGAATGGGAGTCAATGGGATGCTAACAGCAGGTGATGGCTTGGTTAGCAATGGCAGCCCCTAGGGGTGGAACGCTTTGCAAGCGCTAGATTACCCCCTTGGCAATGACTCCACGTGAAAGTGCCCCACAGAACAGAGGGGCGGGGTGATCAAAGCTCATTAGCATTTAAAGCTGTATGCACTGAAATGGCTTGCTGAAAACAGAGCTGTTTTTGAGCAGGTAAAATGAGTGTTTTCTTACAATACTAGTGAGAATGTTTAATTAAAGTATATAACAAAGTTTTCATTTAGACACTAAAGAATCATATTAACTTGTGCAAAAATGGCATTATATGACCCCTTTAATTCAATTTGAAGTAGATTTGTTACATGACAGCATTAATTAAAGTTTCTTAAAGGTCAAGATCAAATTATCTGCATCTCTTTCGCTTTATCAAGCCATCCCATATCTCGAGATGCAATCTAATCCTGTTTACATGAAATGAGCTCCTGAGCAGGTTTAAGCTAATGGACCTGTTGCTATGACAGCAAGACCAGGATGAGCATCAAAGAACCAAACAATCAGAGATCAAGCGAAATCACCAACAATCAAAGTTAGCCACGTACGAAGAACAGACCCCAGCTCTGTATTTTGTTCCAAACCCCTGGATTTGCTAAGTAGCTTAGTTTTTCAGCAGGAGGCAGAATTAATGAGTGAAATCAGCTGACTGAGTTCATGAGTGGAATAAACATATGGCAGGACTTTACATCTATGATAGTATTTAGGGCATTGTGATTCTCTCCCCAATGATTCTGGAACAAAATCTGTGAATTTGAGAATTGAAAGCTCCAAATTAATTCTCAAAATCTCAGAATTGATATATAATAATTTAATTATTTTACTAGTGCTTATTATACGGCTCTGTGGAATACTTGATTCTGATTTATGGATACTTGAAAATCTTGATTCTTGCGCATCTTATTCCCAGATAACAACTGCCAAAGTGAAAAACACGCTAATCCAGGTACTACGAGTTATCTTGACCGGTGCTACTTATATACTTAACATGTCACTCCGCTGTCGTCGACTGTCTGGTGCCATCTTGTGACTGAAAAACACTTTAACCACCACGGGTTGCAGTGGGAGACTTCAAGCTCACCCAAAAATGAAAATTAGCCCTTGATTTACGTACCCTTTAGTCATCCTAGGTGTATATGGCATTCTTCTTTCAGACGAATAAAATTAGTTTAATTCGTTATATTAAAAAAGTCCTGGCTCCTCCAAGCTTTATTATGGAAGTGACTGTTCTGTTTTTAAAGTCCATAAAAGTGCATCTGTCCATCAAATAACTGCTCCACACGGCTCCGGTGGGTTAATAAAGGCCTTCTGATGCAAATCGATGAGTTTGTGTAAGAAAAATATCCATATTTAAAACTTAATAAAGTGAAGTTTTGGCTGGTCGCCTTCCGTATTCAATTTATGGGAAAAGTGTTGAAATTGCCTCTGCAGTTCAAAAGCTTATGCTATCAGTTACGCTCGTCAGACGTTGCGTACGCAACTTGAACTCCGAGAAAGCACTTGTTTGAAAGAAGGATGTCATACACACCTAGGAGGACTTAAGGGTGAGTAAATCATGGGATGTTTTTCATTTTTGGGTGAACTATCCTGTTGTGAATTCTCTCCCTTTAAGTTTAAAGTTGGCTATGTGTGTGACGTTTTAAGTTATGACTCCAGTACGTACGGTCTTAGCGTATCTGCCTATTCACTTATCTCAGCGGTGCTGAGATATCAGATCGCGTGCTCTCACTCAGCTGCAGCGTTTATGTGCAAGAGAAAGTTTGTGATGAATTTAAGTTGATTTCACACATGTTGTTAATAACGCAGATGATTACTCTGTATAGCAACAACACAGAGTTAGACAAGGTTTACGACCACGTTGGTGCTTAGCGATCTTTCTGAGTGTAATTTGATCCTGTTTAACGAGCAGATTCGTCCCGCTAGCAGCACGGCTCGTATAGATCATGTTTACAAAGTGATTACCTCAAAGCGCACCTTTTCACAGTGTGATAGTATCCTTTCTTGATCTCATTATTACTGTCTGTACTAATTATACAGTCAATTTTTATATATACTCTATATATTTGTTGGTTCTGGCAATTTCATTGCACTGTACAGTTTGTTATTATTGCAGATTCATGCTAGTATATTTTTTGGCTATATTTATCAACCCGTTCTCACTCCCGAGGCGTCAAAATCCGAAGCATAGTCAAGTGCCTTCCGCGTCACAATTAAGACGCTAAAGGTGCCCCTGGGCGTCATTTTGCGACTCGCTGGGTGCTCCATTCATTACAATGATAAACCTTTGGCGTCATACACAGACGCATTTAATTATTTGCGTTTATAAAAGCAGACATGATTTTATTAATATTCAAAGGCTACTTTTATATTTTGGAGCAACTAACTCCACTCCTACCCTAAACCTACCCATATCTAAACAATATAAAACCTTTTTTTACGGTCTATGTATAAAACACATAACAGGCAAATAAATGTACAGACACAGGTATTTATTGCAAAAACTGACCAAAGCAGTATAAAAGTATTAACTCATGTTGCATTCCAAGTCTTCTGAAGTCATACGATATCTTCATGTGAAGAACAGAGTCGATCTTGATGTTTTAATCGCTGAAATGATGATCCCGCTGCCCCGTGAACGAACTCATTCATTTCTCATTCAAATAATTCAAAAGACTCCTGAGCATGACGCAATCGGTCACAAGACACACGAGAGCCAATGACATTTTACAATCAATGCTGACGTAATGACGCAATTGGTCACAAGACATACGAGAGCCAATGCAATTTCACTATGAAATCTCACGTAACCGGCGCCAATATTTGAAATTTGATGTGTTTGTTGATGATCTTCTGCGGATGGAGATGCTGATCGCTTTTGGGGATTTTCTTCATACAAATCAATCGTTTGGCCTCGGAAAACTTGGATTATTTAACTTTTTTGAATAACTTGTGTATGCAGTCGTATATGTCAGGCTATATCCTGTGTTTTATATCATGTTCAGACAAATGGGTAGGTTTAGGGATGGGATGGGGTTGGGTTACATGTTAAGCATGTCTAAATAGCGTAAATAAAATAAATGTAAATAAAATTATGCTTGCTGATTAAATTGAAAAACACACTCCAACATGTCATAATGGCAAAATTATAAACTAATACAATTTCACCATGACGATAACATTACTAATACCCAGCGCGTCTGTGTATGACGCCAAAGGTTTCTCACTGAAATGAATGAAACACCCAGCGCGTCGAAACATGACGCCTTGGGGCACCTTTAGCGTCTTTATTGTGACGCAGAAGGCACTTGACCATGCTTCGGTTTTTGACGCCTTGGGAGTGAGAATGGGTTGTATTTATGTATCAGTGCATTATGTGGAGTTTATTATTGAGGCTGCAATTTGTTGTACTTCAAGCAGATAGTCTGTATTTATTTGTTTGTTTTATTTATTTCAGAAACTACCTCAACGACACTAATGTGTATGGTCACATCTTGTATAATAAACGACCAAATTCAATCTGATGACTCACTAACCAGAGTTCTGTAGCGGTCAATAACATTCACCGGCATTCGGTGGGGCAATCCCCAACATATCCCTTTCAGCTTTAATTTCAACATACATAATAAAAACAAATCTTTTCAGCAATATGGGTGAACATTATCCCTTACTTAATTCAGGTACATTAATAGTTAACACCTACGGACTTTAGCGCATATGATTGGATATTTGCTCAGTGTGTAGACTGTGTAGAGCCGAAATAAACTGAGAGAAATATTTTCAAACAGAGAGAAATATAAATAGTTAGTTAAATGCAAAACCGGGGAAAAAATGCAATTCAGAAGCGCGTATTGAACCGTGAATGACGTACCGAACGGTTCAATATTATATTGAGAATAGTGGCATCCCGATAACGAATAAAACTAATTTTATTCTCTGAAAGAAGAATGTCACACCTAGGAGGACTCGAGGGTGAGTAAATCATGGGCTAATTTTCATTTTTGGGTGAGCTTGAAGTCTCCCATTGTAACCCGCAGTGGTTAAAGTGGTATTTAGTGCTGGGAAGATAAATGTGTATTTAAATTGGGTCATTAATGTAGTAGAAAATTTGAAATTATTTTTGAATTTGGGGCACTCTAGACTGAGAAAAGACAGAACATGTATATTTGTCTCATGTGGATGAAAGACTACAACTCCCAGAATGCACTCCTAAGTCCACTGCTACTGGTTATCACTTGCCCACCATGACAACGCCCCCACTGTCGTTTTGATTTAATAAAATAATTTATTTCAGTTAGAGAATAGACACTACAATTAAAAACTGAACGTGTCTGTTCAATAAAGTGTGAGTGAGCCGAGTGAGTGTCACAGCACAAACGCAGCAGGAGGATATGAGGATATGAGAGGGGAAAGTACGATAATTCAAATATACTACCGGGTTTCTACTGATACAAAGCTTAATGCTAAATTACTGAAGTGACCCTTTAAGTGTTTTTTGGATGGAGTGACACGTTATCTATCTATCTATCTATCTATCTATCTATCTATCTATCTATCTATCTATCTATCTATCTATCTATGTTAAAATTTGGCATCACAAATTAAAATTGTCATTGAAAACAAAAGCAGAACTGAAAAAGGAAACATTGGCATTGAAACATTTGCATTGAAAACAGTTGTATTGGCATTGAAACAAGTATTGGCACTGAAAAAATAAAATTATTAAAATATTACAATCGTATTCTTTTATTGAATTGGGATTTATTTGTATTTTTCAATGACAATCTTCAGATTTTTTCTTCATGTCACTCTTTTTCAGTGACAGTTTTTTTTTACAATGTCAGTTTTTTTTCAATGTCACTGATTTTCAGTTTCAACTTTCTGTCACTGTTTTGGCGTGGAGAGGGGCGGGGTCTGAGGGGAGGGGTAAGTAGAGCGTAGTTTGCATATCATTTGCATATAGGTATACTGAAGCCGTCACCAGCTCTGAAGCCGCATGACAGATGTCCAGTTTACCGGGAACTTCCAAGCCGCAAGTCTGTTTTTTTTATCTGCCATTTACATGTTTATTCACGTGCAACCTGGCCGGTTTGCTTAACTTTTAACGGCCGTTATGCTGGGTTTTTTTTAAAAACTGGACATCTGTCATGCGGCTTCAGAGCTGGTGACGGCTTCAGTATACCTATATGCAAATGATATGCAAACTACGCTCTACTTACCCCTCCCCTCAGACCCCGCCCCTCTCCACGCCAAAACAGTGACAGAAAGTTGAAACTGAAAATCAGTGACATTGAAAAAAAACTGACATTGTAAAAAAAACTGTCACTGAAAAAGAGTGACATGAAGAAAAAATCTGAAGATTGTCATTGAAAAATACAAATAAATCCCAATTCAATAAAAGAATACGATTGTAATATTTTAATATTTTATTTTTTCAGTGCCAATACAACTGTTTTCAATGCAAATGTTTCAATGCCAATGTTTCCTTTTTCAGTTCTGCTTCTGTTTTCAATGACAATTTTAATTTGTGATGCCAAATTTTAAAGTCACCATTCTGGCTCCATATCTATCTATCTATCTATCTATCTATCTATCTATCTATCTATCTATCTATCTATCTATCTATCTATCTATCTCTCTATCTCTCTCTCTCTCTCTCTCTCTCTCTCTCTCTCTCTCTCTCTCTCTCTCTCTCTATCTATCTATTTTGTTTGTGGGCCGACTTTCATATAATGATATGAAACTCACTGACTGGTGTGCGCGAGTCCGACTCCGTGTAGGGGTTAAATGCGAGCATCTCAAAATGCTTTTGACGTGAATTTAATGTAAACACATTCAGTTGTTGTCTTAAGGGATTAAACAGCAGAACAACCTTTATCTTTCAAAAAGAAACATGTTTATATGTAATTTAATGTTACTATCAGGTTCTGGTGTCATTTACCCAAACCCCAAAGCATTCACTGCTCCTTAAATCACTAACTTTACTTAAAGTCCCATCTCATGGGTTGATAAGAATTTACTTTTTACTTGACATAAGTGAATTGACATAAAATATGTGTCACATCTCTACATTAATATACATTTACTTACGGAGACGCACACAAGACAGTCCAGGTTCTGTTCAACAGTCCAAGTGTTGCGTATTGTAATTTTACTTTCACTTTAAACAAACACACTTTCATGTGAAGCTGTTTGTCTCCAATAGGAGGCGCATTCCGTTATGAAGCAGCGAAAAATTAAATTACATGAGAGATTTATAGCCTGTATATATGTCATATATCATATCAGAAAAAAAGCTTGTCTGAGGGATTTACATCTTAACCTAAAATGATGTAAATAAATTCGGCCCAAGTGAATCAGTCGCACGTTTGGGGAAAATATGAGAAACTGATCACTAGTGGCATTAATCTCCACATCTGTTCAGTAACAGAACATATCAGAAGTAATTCTGCCTGGCAACATCTGATGTCACACCTTACTACTATTGCCATATGCACTTTTCATATCTGGTCGGTGTAATTTACAATATGAAAATCAGTCAATCAGTCAATCAATCAATCAATGAATAAAGCTTTTTTTCTTTTTTCTTCAGAACCAGCTATGCCATACCTAGATGTAAAGCTTACATTCTAAGTAGCCCAAATTATTCTAAATAATTATATTATATTTCTAAATGATTGTATTATCTGTAATAAGAATTCACAGTTTTCCACCTCTAGGATGTGTTTGTAATGTAACCATGAAGATTTCAGAAGATGTAAGACGCTCAGGGTCCTGTGTGAAGATGCCACCACCCGACGCAAAACGTCAGAAAAATAGTTTCAGTAATTTGTGCTTCGTTTGTGCTGTTTTGTGTAGTAAAAAATAAATAAATAAATAAATAAATAAATTATAGATATTAACCCTTTATATGGCACTCACTTTGACATTCAACCATGGAGTGTTATTGTAGGTTATTACAAGTTTTATATAAAAAAAAAAATTTCTATGTTGAAAATCAAGGTTGAAATTCCAGCTGGTCTATGGTCATTCAAAGTGTGTGTGTGTGTGTGTGTGTGTGTGTGTGTGCGTGCGTGCGTGCGTGTGTGTGTGTGTATATATATATATATATATATATAGGGGAAAAATATTTTATTTGGGAACATTTCCTCTTTTTCTTTTTCATGTCAAAGTCAACTACTTCTTCAACAAAGTAGGGTAATTTGTTTTCCAAAATATATATATATATATATATATATATATATATATATATATATATATATATATATATATATATATATATATATTTGTATATGTTCCTCACACGACATGCAGTAAAAAAACTAGTAGGCAAAATCGTGCGCACAATTTAGTATTTTGTTCCCTCGACTTATAAATCATGCCTCGTTTTACTAATTTGTTTGGAACAAAAAAGTAAAAAAAAAAAAAAGGCAATTATGCGCACGATTTACCTTTTTTTTCTTGCATGTCATGTGCGGGGCTCCTTAGATGTGTGTGGGGGTCTATTGGTGGGGGGATTAAATACTAATGAAATATGTCCCAAACACACTACAAATAAATTCTGTAGTGGTTTATATGGTAAAAGCCAGTGGTTCCTATGGGTATTTTGTTAGAAACAATTAGAATTAATGTGATGGTTTGCAACTCTTTTTAAGCTGGTCTGATTTGTTGCAACAAATGATTACACACACATATCATAATTAATGTTTTATTATCAAGGTGGACACATGAAATTTATCAGTATCTGTAAAATTCACCCACATAAATGAGTCTCACAGCACTAACACTGTTTTCATCTTTGATCGTCTCGGTAAACCCGTAACAAACGGGGCGTGAACATAAGCCTACTTGCATTTTATGGTTGTCAGCTTTGATGCATTACATTTACTTCACCAGGTGATGGTGCTGCAATTTCTATCTGAATGAAGCTTTGAGTAATGAACCATTTTCAACACTATTGTATCAGAAAGCAATAAAACTTCATTGTAAAAGAGGAGTATTGTCAGAAAATGGGTTTTGCATTCAAAAGGAAAGCATTGAAACGATGACGGTGTATACTGTAAAAAGAAAATTAAAAAAAAGTTTAATAAGTTATGACAACACTATGACAAACCTTTTTTTATAAGTTATACAAGATGCAACTTATTTTAAGTCAGTTTAACATAATCTAATTTGAAATAACTTAAACATCCAAGTCGATTGTACTTAAAAATGTCAGGCTGTGTCCAACCCTGCTCCTAGAGAGCTACCATCCTGCAGATTTCAGTTCCAGCACTGCTCCAACACACCTGTCTGAAGAAAACTACCACTAAAAGTTCTTTTTGCAATGTGACATCCTCAACCCAGAATTTTTTCTGGTATTTGTCTTCTTTGTCCTCACTTGAATCTGCATCTAATGTTTGTAAACTTAAATTTGGTTTGTCAGCCAATCTTAACATATATCCTTTGGTTGCCCTCTAAATTATTCTCTCATTATCTTAACATCATTGCAATAACATGTGCTTAACTGTGGCTTTGACAACTAGTGATATTAATGAGAACAGAACAATAACCCCTTATTTATATTGCAACTCCTAAAAATATCCCTAATTTAGCAAACCATTGTCTTTCACTTTTGCTCTAAAGCCTAGGTATACTCCTGGAAATGCCAATTGAGTCTATTTTATATTAGGATCTTGTTCATAAGCTCTTTATTTCAAGGTCTTTATAACTTATTCTGATGCTCACTGGCAAATCTTTAATTAGTCTTTATACCCTAAATATTTCTAAAACCTTTTTTTGTTGCTTTGACATATTTTCCTCTTCAATCAATTTGTGTTCTGTTGGGGTTATTATTAAGTTGTTACAAGCTCTGTTTGAGGGCTGAAGCGTCCATTGGAAAGTCTGGGTTGATCATTTCTGCTTTGCACAGTTCCCAAGCCTCAAGTGAAAGTTTCACCTTTCCCTGCATTAAATCAGTCTTTTTTAATGCTGACCTTTTGGAAACTATTATCTTCTCCTTTCAGGAGGGGAGCTGAAAAAAGTCCATCACCCATTCTCTCTTGTTCTCTCTGCAGCCGTGTCTTCACCTTTCCCCACTCGCTGCTTCCAGTGGTCACGGCTCTGCCATTGAAGCCATCTGAAATGTGAACACTCAGAGATCTGCATGAGTCAAATTGAACTTTTATAACTTCTAATTATAATTGTATCTGAGCACTCAGCTCTGTATCCATCTTCTTCACTAGTTTGCCACTGGTTGACTACAGCAGTTCCCTCATTCTACGTTTAGTAAAACAAGTTATTTGTTGCAGTATGCAGAATAGAGAGACAATAATCTATCTTACTGATCTGAGTGTAATATACAACTAAATCATTTTCATTCTTCTATATTCACATGCTGGGATAAAATAATAAGTAATGGTGAATAAAGGTTTCTTCAACCAGCAGGAATTCATTTTACTTTAATGTGAATCAACAAGTCCCATTTACTAAGATTACTGCAAAATGTCTTTGACTGTTGCTGAAACTTTTCTTTAAACTTGGTCACCCAATCTCGCTCTCACTCAGCTCAATGCAGGAGTTATTTTATCACAAGCATAAATCTCTTTCATAACTTCTGTCCCCCAGGGATTATAAGATACACATTTTTAGACAAATTCAGATATATGATATAATACTTTAAGCATGCGCAATTGTATTATTTATTTATCTATTAAGATAAATCATTACATTTATCAAATAAATATCCACAGGCACAGTCAGACACGACACAGGATAATAGTGTTCACAAATATACCTTATTTTATTATTGAACTTAATATAATATCTTATTCATTACACACTGAAAAAGAGGCATACCATGATTGGCAGCCTCGTTTTTATAAATTAAGAATTTATATATTTATTTTAATTTACTGTATAGATTTATCTATTTTAAAGCTTTTTTATGGGATACCATTTTATATATATATATATATATATATATATATATATATATATATATATATATATATATATATATATATATATATATATATATAATATCTCCACCCAGTGCTGTTCTATCCACATTGTGTTATATAATAGCCAACTAATATTAAATTATAATAGATTTTATTTATAACAGACTTTTCATTCCGAAGAATCTCAAAGTGCTACACAGGAAAATGACAAAAATGATTAAAAACAAGTAAAAATATAGAATAATAAAAACAATCAACACTTAAAAGCCTTTCTGAAAAGAACAGTCTTCAGTTCTGCTTTGAAATGGTCCAGGTTCTGTACTGTTCTCAGCTCACTGGGGAGGAGGTTCCAAAGCCGAGCCTGGTGGTGAGGACTTGAAGAAATGAAATAACCTGTTCCTGAAAATATCATGGATTATCGATAAAACAAATAAATGGTGATCCTAGGTTCGGTAGAAAACGCGCATGCTCAGTAGCCTACCAGCTGCTCTTCAGTTCTCTCAGAACAACATGTCTCAGCGCAGTGAACTGTTGGAGTTATTAGAGTAACATATTTAAGGATATTAGTTTATTTCTTGTCAAATGGACTGTCACTCATGACAGAAAGTGAGTAACTTTAGTAACTTGTGGATTTGCACTGACTCGAGACACGAACCGTTTAGAACGATTCAGTCCGATTTGGTGAACTGCGTCGATCGGTTCAAAAGATTCATTAGTTTGAAATCGAAAGCGGACATCTCAGGCTGTAAACAAAACATCGCAAACGCAGAAAACAACTTGTATTGTACTTTCTCGTAAAGGTAAGGTTAATAACCTCAGCACATTTTCCGTGAAATGACAATTAAATTCGTAGCGATTGTGTTAAAGACTTGAGATATTATTAGTTCATATGACACTATTAAATCTTTATGTGAATAGCCTAGTCTCCAAGCGGTCATTTTGACATAGGCTATTTGTTTTGTGTATTTGATGGTTTAGACATGCACACAAAGCCTAAAGTAGGGGAGACCGGGGATGGTTGTAACATTTGTTACCTTTCTGTCTCAGAGTCTCATATCTTAGAGTACTTTTAAGCCAGTGTGTTCAAAATGTGATTCAAACTAGTTACAAGTGTCTGCTATTAAATAAGATAACTATTATCTTTGCAACACAAACAGAAAATGGTTTCGTTTCAAACACGAGGAGTGAAATGTTACAATTCACCCCATAGTCTGGGTTAGTTGGAATATACCCTGGGGTGAGATGTAACATTATGATGTCCACCTGGGCTGGACTGGTGTTTGGTGTGTTAGTTCGGTCCACACACTGAATAAAGACTGGTGTTTGGTGTGTGAGTTCGGTCCCCACACTAACTAAAGACTGGTGTTTGGTGTGTGAGTTCGGTCCCCACACTGACTAAAGACTGGTGTTTGGTGTGTGAGTTCGGTCCCTACACTGACTAAAGACTGGTGTTTGGTGTGTGAGTTCGGTCCCCACACTGACTAAAGACTGGTGTTTGGTGTGTGAGTTCGGTCCCCACACTGACTAAAGACTGGTGTGTGGTGTGTGGGTTCGGTCCCTACACTGACTAAAGACTGGTGTTTGGTGTGTGGGTTCGGTCCCTACACTGACTAAAGACTGGTGTTTGGTGTGTGAGTTTGGTCCCCACACTGACTAAAGACTGGTGTTTGGTGTGTGAGTTCGGTCCTTACACTGACTAAAGACTGGTGTTTGGTGTGTGATTTCGGTCCCCACACTGACTAAAGACTGGTGTTTGGTGTGTGAGTTCGGTCCCCACACTGACTAAAGACTGGTGTTTGGTGTGTGAGTTCGGTCCCCACACTGAATAAAGACTGGTGTTTGGTGTGTGAGTTCGGTCCCCACACTGACTAAAGACTGGTGTTTGGTGTGTTAGTTCGGTCCCTACACTGACTAAAGACTGGTGTTTGGTGTGTGAGTTCGGTCGCCACACTGACTAAAGACTGGTGTTTGGTGTGTGAGTTCAGTCCCCACACTGACTAAAGACTGGTGTTTGGTGTGTGAGTTCGGTCCCTACACTGACTAAAGACTGGTGTTTGGTGTGTGAGTTCGGTCCCCACACTGAATAAAGACTGGTGTTTGGTGTGTGAGTTCGGTCCCCACACTGACTAAAGACTGGTGTTTGGTGTGTTAGTTCGGTCCCTACACTGACTAAAGACTGGTGTTTGGTGTGTGGGTTCGGTCCCTACACTGACTAAAGACTGGTGTTTGGTGTGTGAGTTTGGTCCCCACACTGACTAAAGACTGGTGTTTGGTGTGTGAGTTCGGTCCCCACACTGACTAAAGACTGGTGTTTGGTGTGTTAGTTCGGTCCCCACACTGACTAAAGACTGGTGTTTGGTGTGTGAGTTCGGTCCCCACACTGACTAAAGACTGGTGTTTGGTGTGTGAGTTCGGTCCCTACACTGACTAAAGACTGGTGTTTGGTGTGTGAGTTCGGTCCCCACACTGACTAAAGACTGGTGTTTGGTGTGTTAGTTCGGTCCCCACACTGACTAAAGACTGGTGTTTGGTGTGTGAGTTCGGTCCCCACACTGACTAAAGACTGGTGTTTGGTGTGTGAGTTCGGTCCCTACACTGACTAAAGACTGGTGTTTGGTGTGTGAGTTCGGTCCCCACACTGACTAAAGACTGGTGTTTGGTGTGTGAGTTCGGTCCCCACACTGACTAAAGACTGGTGTTTGGTGTGTGATTTCGGTCCCTACACTGACTAAAGACTGGTGTTTGGTGTGTGAGTTCGGTCCCTACACTGACTAAAGACTGGTGTTTGGTGTGTGAGTTCGGTCCACACACTGAATAAAGACTGGTGTTTGGTGTGTGAGTTCGGTCCCCACACTGACTAAAGACGGGTGTTTGGTGTGTGAGTTTAGTCCCCACACTGACTAAAGACTGGTGTTTGGTGTGTGAGTTCGGTCCCCACACTGACTAAAGACTGGTGTTTGGTGTGTGAGTTCGGTCCCCACACTGAATAAAGACTGGTGTTTGGTGTGTGAGTTCGGTCCCCACACTGACTAAAGACTGGTGTTTGGTGTGTGAGTTCGGTCCACACACTGAATAAAGACTGGTGTTTGGTGTGTGAGTTCGGTCCCCACACTATCTAAAGACTGGTGTTTGGTGTGAGAGTTCGGTCCCCACACTGACTAAAGACTGGTGTTTGGTGTGTTAGTTCGGTCCACACACTGAATAAAGACTGGTGTTTGGTGTGTGAGTTCGGTCCCCACACTGACTAAAGACTGGTGTTTGGTGTGAGAGTTCGGTCCCCACACTGACTAAAGACTGGTGTTTGGTGTGTTAGTTCGGTCCCCACACTGACTAAAGACTGGTGTTTGGTGTGAGAGTTCGGTCCCCACACTGACTAAAGACTGGTGTTTGGTGTGAGAGTTCGGTCCCCACACTGAATAAAGACTGGTGTTTGGTGTGTGAGTTCGGTCGCCACACTGACTAAAGACTGGTGTTTGGTGTGTGAGTTCGGTCCCCACACTGACTAAAGACTGGTGTTTGGTGTGTGAGTTCGGTCCCCACACTGACTAAAGACTGGTGTTTGGTGTGTGAGTTCGGTCCCCACACTGACTAAAGACTGGTGTTTGGTGTGTGAGTTCGGTCCCCACACTGACTAAAGACTGGTGTTTGGTGTGTGAGTTCGGTCCCCACACTGACTAAAGACTGGTGTTTGGTGTGTGAGTTCGGTCCCCACACTGACTAAAGACTGGTGTTTGGTGTGTGAGTTCGGTCCACACACTGACTAAAGACTGGTGTTTGGTGTGTGAGTTCGGTCCACACACTGACTAAAGACTGGTGTTTGGTGTGTGAGTTCGGTCCCCACAGTGACCAAAGACTGGTGTTTGGTGTGTGAGTTCGGTCCCCACAGTGACTAAAGACTGGTGTTTGGTGTGTGAGTTCGGTCGCCACACTGACTAAAGACTGGTGTTTGGTGTGTGAGTTCGGTCCCCACACTGAATAAAGACTGGTGTTTGGTGTGTGAGTTCGGTCGCCACACTGACTAAAGACTGGTGTTTGGTGTGTGAGTTCGGTCCCCACACTGACTAAAGACTGGTGTTTGGTGTGTGAGTTCGGTCCACACACTGACTAAAGACTGGTGTTTGGTGTGTGAGTTCGGTCCCCACACTGACTAAAGACTGGTGTTTGGTGTGTGAGTTCGGTCCACACACTGACTAAAGACTGGTGTTTGGTGTGTGAGTTCGGTCCACACACTGACTAAAGACTGGTGTTTGGTGTGTGAGTTCGGTCCCCACACTGACTAAAGACTGGTGTTTGGTGTGTGAGTTCGGTCCACACACTGACTAAAGACTGGTGTTTGGTGTGTGAGTTCGGTCCACACACTGAATAAAGACTGGTGTTTGGTGTGTGAGTTCGGTCCACACACTGACTAAAGACTGGTGTTTGGTGTGTGAGTTCGGTCCCCACACTGACTAAAGACTGGCGTTTGGTGTGTGAGTTCGGTCCACACACTGACTAAAGACTGGCGTTTGGTGTGTGAGTTCGGTCCACACACTGACTAAAGACTGGTGTTTGGTGTGTGAGTTCGGTCCACACACTGACTAAAGACTGGTGTTTGGTGTGTGAGTTCGGTCCCCACACTGACTAAAGACTGGTGTTTGGTGTGTGAGTTCGGTCGCCACACTGACTAAAGACTGGTGTTTGGTGTGTGAGTTCGGTCCCCACACTGACTAAAGACTGGTGTTTGGTGTGTGAGTTCGGTCCCCACACTGACTAAAGACTGGTGTTTGGTGTGTGAGTTCGGTCCCCACACTGACTAAAGACTGGTGTTTGGTGTGTGAGTTCGGTCCCCACACTGACTAAAGACTGGTGTTTGGTGTGTGAGTTCGGTCCCCACACTGACTAAAGACTGGTGTTTGGTGTGTGAGTTCGGTCCCCACACTGAATAAAGACTGGTGTTTGGTGTGTGAGTTCGGTCCCCACACTGACTAAAGACTGGTGTTTGGTGTGTGAGTTCGGTCCCCACACTGACTAAAGACTGGTGTTTGGTGTGTGAGTTCGGTCCCCACACTGACTTAAGACTGGCGTTTGGTGTGTGAGTTCAGTCCCCACACTGAATAAAGACTGGTGTTTGGTGTGTGAGTTCGGGGCTCAAATTCGGCTCTGGCATACCCAGCACAACCGGCCCAAGAGTTCCCCGTGAATGTTTTTGCTGGGTTTGGGGCCTTAAATTGGCGTATATAAATAAAACTAGGACAAGGACAAATAATGATAGATATTATCGAATTTGCTGCAAATGCAGATAAACTTAATATTGCTCTTTTTGTCACACAGAAATGCCCTTGGCAGTAAAGCACTGATGATTTTGAGCTAGGTTGCAGTAAAGTAAATCTTCTTCTTTTAAATGCTGTCATCATTTACTCACTCTCGTGTCCTTCCAAACCTGTATGACTTCTGGGAAACACAAAAGAAGATGTTTTGAAGAATGTTAGCAAACAAGCCATTTTGGTTAGACCAGTGGTTCTCAAACCTGTCCTAGGGACCCCTCACCATTGCACATTTTGCATGTTCCCTCATCAAACAAACCCAATTCAAGTCTTGCAGTCTCTACTAATGAGCTGATGATTTGAATCAGGTGTGTTAGATGAGGGAGACATGCAAAATGTGCACTGGTTGGGGGTCCCCAGGACAGGTTTGAGAACCACTGGGTTAGACTACCATTTGAATATTGTATGAACAAAAAAACAGACTCAAATTATTTTATTTTATGCTACACAGAAATAAATTCATTTAGGTTTGGAATGACATTAGGGTGAGTAAATGATCACATTTTGGGGTTGAACAATCATATTTTTCAAGAGTTAACACATCATTTAAGTAAGACACTGATATCTATCTTTCATGAGGCTATTCAATTTCATTAAATCTATTAAAAAAAAGTTAATAACACTTTTAAAGAGGAAAACAAAGCTTTGTCCTTAATTCATGGGATCCAGACTTAAAACTGTTTAGACTATAGTTTAACTGTAGACCAGTTTCATTTAAATGTAAGATCATGGAAGTCACAGGGTAAAACACATAGACTGTACAAACCTTGCTCCTCATTATATGGTTATATGGTTTCCAAAACTATATAAAACATATATAATAAACTATTATATTTGTAAGTAAAATAAATGTAAACACCTGTAGAAAATACGAAAACAGCCTCTATAAAAGTGATTTATATTCTGCAATATTAATTTATGTAATATAGCAACATTTTTAATAAATGTTTCTTCCTAAACACCATATTTCTTTGCTGTTAGTAGCTGCAGAGTAAGTTGTGGTTCTGCTAAAGTGAAACGTTTGTGTGTATTGCCGTTTTCCACTATCTCGTCATGAACACATGCTCGCGGCTGTTTTCAGATGATTCAACACAGAACTGTAATGTTTCCATATCACACGATTGTATAAAACAAAATAAGTCAAAGTGCCGATCATAGAGCAGTATTTAAACGTCAGCGGCTGCGCTGTGTGGATATTCGCCTTTTGCAGTTCCATGCACTCAAATAATAAATAAATAAATAGAAAAAAGCACCTAATATGGAGGGGAGGTCTCTCTCGCTTAGGCTTGTCGGTAACTCGGCCGGGGATTTTTCCGCTTGTGGTGAGAGACGGACGGCAATAAAATAACTGACCAGTCCCTGTAAATTAAATGATGGCAATACCTTCCGACCCCACGAGGGACAGTTACCGTCCGAATAGCTTCCGCTAACTCCTTCATCACTAACGAAGCGATCTGGAAAATCAAACTTTTCCAGAGTGTACCCTGTTGGAGGGCCACAACATCCTGGCCACCAACAAACCCCAGCAAAGACTGTTATTGCTCCGGCTTTAACTTCTGGATATTCGGCAGTGGTGCCACAACGGAATGAATGGTTTAGTTTGCATCTTTCTCCGCCGCCATTACTGAACTACATCTCAAACTAGCGCACGACATCAACGTCATCGTTCTCAGCCACTCCCTCTGTTCGCTGATTGGACTGGTAAAAATGTGTTCAGAGAAAACCTAAGAATACACAGCAGTCCCAGACGTAGTACTGAAGGAAAATGAAAATTGAGCGGAAGTACGTAGGAGGGCAGAGCCAGGCTAGAGAGTGATTGCCTTTGTTCATGTAACCAAAGATACTTTGCAAACCTCTGGTTTCTTCCGACGAAGAGAAAAAAAATTGAAAATTGTATAGAATGTATTTTTTATTGATATCGATTAAGCGTCTATCCCGATACATATTGTTTTATCGCCCAGCCCTATTGTGTGTATGTATTTTTGTTTTTGTTTAGATTAGTTATGTGTTTGTGTTTTAGTTAAATAAGTTGATTCTGTTCTGCTTATAAATCAATATCAAGTTAACAATAAGATCACAGCTACATGCTAAGAGAGTTATTTTTCTGTGGTCACGGAAAATATCCTTACTGAAGAATTGATAGACTACCAATTCTGACTCATTGATCTGTGTCCTTCAGTGGGTGGGTTTACATGCACACCAGTAAGCTGACAACGCAAGTAAACCGCATTTACCTGACTAAACCGGGTTATTTCCTTACGTCAAACATAAAAATGTCCGTATCTGAAATGTTACGTTAGTTGTGATGTTAAATAAAGCGTGCACTGTGTCAACGGGAGATTTACGGCTCATATTATCTCTCATTCAGATACAGATGAAGCGTTCTGACTGAACCTCTTCTACTTATGCTGCATGAGATGAGAACACATCTTTACAATTTTCTGGGTCTTAAAAGAGTCTGCGTTTGTGATATATGTCCTTATTTCATGCAAAACGCTAGCTCGCTCTGTCTGGATGCGTTTAAATCTGCTCAAAGTTTGCATTTTTGTCACCTATCACACATCAGCGCACGTCAATAAGCCGACAGAAAGCAGGTTAATGCGTTTACACGTAGCGCGAAATCAAGGTAAGAGTTAAAAAACTACCTGTCCATGAAAGCTTTAGCATAAGTTCTGCCGGGAAGACAATTGTTACGCCACTTCAACTTTTATCTATCCAATCTCCTTCTAATACGTGGGTATAAAAGATCGGAGGTTACTCATGTTTGAGTTCGCAGCTGACGCCCCAATTCACCGCCATCCTCCCCACCACCTCCAAGTCAAATCCTTCCCTACTCCACTCCACCACCACCAGGATTGTCCCTTCCATACCTTACTGGGGGGTCGGCTGCGCCTCTGCCTTCGTCTTCAGGCAGGATATGTAGTGACGCGGTACCCTCTGATTGCGAGCTACGGACGGGGCCTGTGCCAAAGTACTTTATTGCTTGCTGGGTTGTTAATAAATGGATAATTGTCACAGTATTTATTCTCCTGAGTCTTTCTGGCAGAACGACCGGTTTATGCTTACGCCCTTTATGACCTTACTCCGATAAAAGAAAACAGGTTACCGCGTTTACATGACCATGTTCATTGTCGGCTTATTAGGCATAGTTGTCTTAAGAACGTGCATGTAAACGCACCCAATGATTCTGCTTGTTATCATCAAGTGTCTTAAATAATGCTTAATCATCACTCAATTACTAATTTATCTCATTAACTCCATTAGAATAAACTGATTCAGTGTTGTATTTAACAGCCTGTAGTGTCACACTGAGCAGTGTTCATTTCATATGGGCTAACCCATGTGGAGGCTACATGGAAACTGAGGACAAAACTGACTGGGCTCCAGTTAGACAGCACAGATCAAACACATCTGGGCCACACATGACTGTGCTGGTTGGGAATGTCCGCTGTCTTTATAAGTAAAAATGGAAAGACACAAAAATAACCGTTTTTACTTTTGTGCTTTGCTTCATGTGTGCTTCTATTTTTATTTTTAGGCCACATCTTGACAATGACAGAAATGACTGCTGGATTGAATTTGGTCCTCCTGGGTAAAACAGGAGCTGGGAAAAGTTCAACAGGAAACACAATCCTGGGACGACCAGCTTTCATCGCAAAGAAAAGCTCAAAATCAGTCACTCAGGACATAGCCGTAGAATCTGGTGTTGTTTATGAACTACCAGTTCATGTTTATGACACACCGGGGTTTTTTGACACAAAGCTGAGTGAAGACGAGATTAAGAAGAAATATGAAGAGGTTCTGCAGAAATGTGAATCTGGTCCCTGCGTGTTTCTGCTGGTCATCAAAGCTGACAGATTCACTGAAGAAGAGAGAAAAACTGTGGAGAAGATTGAGAAGCTGCTGGGAAAAAAACGGCTGAAGAAAACCTGGATTCTCTTCACCAGAGGAGACGAACTGGAGGATGAAAACACGACTATAAAAGAGTTCATCGATGACACCGAACCCCTGAAGAGACTCGTTCAGAAATATGAGCAGAGATACCACGTGTTCAACAACAAGAAGAAAGGACCCAGTGATCAAGTTACAATGCTGCTTAGAAAAGTAGTTAAGACATACATTGACATAAAGAGTGAGTCTTTCATAGCAATATATTAAATATTTTGGACATCTTTTAATGAAAAATGTTTGCAGTGAGTTGAGCTTAAAAATGTAATTTATTTATTTTCTGTTTCTTTTGTATACAGTGGGTGAAGAGACGCTGAAGCCGAATCCACTGAAGAGAAACATACCAGAAAATGATGAACCAGCCGCTCCTGTCTCCCGTCACTCATCCAGACGGATTGTTCTTCTGGGTAAAAGTGGTGCTGGAAAAAGTGCATCTGGAAACACAATCCTGGGACAGAAAGAGTTTAACTCTGTCTTTGGAATGAATTCAGTCACCAGTGTTTGTTCAGATGCTCACGCCACTGTTTCAGGCAGATCTGTGTCTGTAGTTGATACTCCTGGATTCTTCGACACAAAGATGAAACCTGAGGAATTAGTGACAGAGATAGCGAAAAGTGTTTATATATCCAGTCCTGGACCGCACGCTTTTCTCATTGTGCTTCCTCTGGGCAGATTCACAGAGCAGGAGCAGCAGATTCCTCAGATCATTGAGATGATGTTTGGAGAGGGAGTGTTAAAATACTCCATCATTCTCTTCACTCATGGAGATCTGCTAGAAGGACAGACAGTAGAGGAGCTCATTAAGGAGAACTGTAGATTAAGAGATCTAGTTGATCAGTGTGGAGGCAGATTTCACGTCTTCAACAATAAAGCTCAGAATAACAGACAGCAGGTGAATGATCTACTGCAGAAGATTGACTCAATGATAGAGCAGAATGGAGGAGGACACTACAGTAATCAGATGTTTGAAGATGCTCAGAGATTCAGACGAGAGGAAGAAGAGCAGAGACTGAGAGAGGAAGAGGAGAGAAAACAACGAGAAGAGAGACGAATACAAGAGGAGATTGAGAGAGTGAGAAAGGAGGAAGAGGAGAGAATCAGAGCAGAGATGAAAGCTGAATATGAAAAAAAGAGTGAGGAAGAACGGAGAAAACAAGAGCAACAAAGAAAAGAAGAGCTTGAGAGAAAGATAAAGGAGACAGAAGAAAGAATCAGAGCAGAGTCTAAAGCAAGCCAGGGTGGATTTTTTAATTTTTTTTCCAAGTACAAGCGTCATTTTCAGATTGCAGCTTATGTTGTGGGTGGAGTTTTGATTTTAACTGGTGTTGGAGCTGGTGTTGGAGCTGCTATTGGAGCTTATGCTGGTACTGGAGCTGCTGCTGGAGCTGCTGTTGGAGCTGCTGCTGGAGCTGCTGTTGGTGCTGGAGCTGCTGCTGCAGCGCTGTGGAGCTCTAATTGAAGTTGGTGTAGCAAGTCAGTCTCAGGCCCAGGGGCGTTTCTAGGATTTTCATTCTAGGGGGGCTCAGACCCCAGTGAGGGGGCTTATGGAAAAAAATGGTAAATTTTGATTTCTAAGATCTACATATGTGCATTTTAAGATGTTCTGAAGGCCAAAAAATTAGATAACAATAGCCAAGTCACTGGGCATTACATTATTTGTCTGACTTATCTCCACATCTCTCTTTTTCTCTGTTTTTATCTCGCCCTGTCTCTTCATAACGCTGAGCTTAGACTGATATAACTTTTTCCATTTTCGTCAGTGAATAAAGTAAACATATGGTTTACATATTACCATACTGATATTTAATTTACTGTGTATTAAAGTTAAGTTTATTAAATTCACAATATAAACACATTCATTACTAATCCTATGCTCAATACAGGCTGAAAATAGCTTAGTTTTGTTTTATTTACTGAATGTTACAAATAGAATTATATTAATTTACAATATATACACATTCATTATTAATCTTATGCCTAATCTGATGAAAATGGCTTTGTTAATATTTCTTGTTCATTAATTAGGCCTACATTATGAATCAGATATTTGTAAGATAAAAGTTTATTGATTTGCCTGAATATTTTTGTCTTTTGTTTAACATACCTGACTTAAAGCAGCAGCTGTCAAACATGAATGTTTAGTTTAGCTGCATTTATCTTACTTGACGTCGAGTTGCGCTGCTAAAATTTGCGCTCAGCCTCAGCAGTTTCTGTGTGAACATAAAGCCCGCCTACTCTGATTTGATTGGTTTTGTCAAATATTTTGACATTGACAAGCGATGACAGACTAATGACGCCCAAATTTACACACACACACACACACACACACACACACACACACACACACACACACACACACACACACACACACACACACACACACCTCTGCTTTTGACGTGGGCTGAAGCCCCCCTAAAAAGGGCCTAGCGACGCCCTCATGCTCGGGCCCATATGCAAAATAAATTGTACAGGTCCCCCTAACCTCGCCCCCCTCAAGTATATCGAAGAGACATTTATAGATGTTCACTGTAATGTATCAAGAAAAAATCCATACCAAATAATACTAAAACACACACTCTACCCAACAATTTTTCACAACTGAATGTTGATAAAAATCAGAATTTCCGAAAATGACCGATTTCCAATAACCGATGTTATGCAACTAAAACTTTTTTTCTTTAGCACTTTTTTCCCTCTCGTAATAAGTCATTCCAAAAATTATGCCACATACAGTGGGGCAAAAAAGTATTTAGTCAACCACCAATTGTGCAAGTTCTCCCACTTAAAAAGATGAGAGAGGCCTGTAATTGTCATCATAGGTAAAGTTCAACTATGAGAGACAGAATGAGAAAAAAATCCAGAAAATCAGATGTCTGATTTTTAAAGATTTTATTATTTACAGCATGCTCATATTCACTTCTTACTTTCTATAATTCACAGTTTTAATTTAATTTTATTACAATATTATTATTTAACCTGTTTGTGTATGTAAGGAAAAAAATCGCGCACACACACAAAAAAAAGTGTTGATTTGGGGCCTGCCTGGCATACTCTGCATCACCGTATATATGAAGACTTCAAATGCAAAAGCGTCTAAGTCAGTCTGATTTTTCATTAAAATAGGCATTTTTACAGGCTCCGGTGTATAGGTTTCTACTTAAAGGGTTAGTTCACCCAAAAATGAAAATTAGATGTTTATCTGCTTATCCCCACTGCATCCAATATGAAGATTTTTAACTCCAACCGTTGCTGTGTGCCAGTCATATAATGGGGTGAATGGGTAACAAGTCTATGAGAGCAAAACAAACATACAAAACAAACATGCTTAGAGAACATGCACAAAAACCCTGCTGCTCATATGTAAAGAGTTTTATTTCTAAAAACAGATTAGCTTATAGCGCTTGTCTATGAGGCACAGAGTAAGTGAAATTAAATCGCTAGTTAATACCACTAACAAGGCTCAAAATAGCCTCACACTATAGCATAATGAGGGTCCCTACATGCAAACCGCAGCATTGAGAACTTAGTGAGGTCAAGCTGGTGCGATTATAATAATATATGTATATATATATATATATATATATATATATATATATATATATATATATATATATATATATTCCTCATTCATCCGATCCACACAGGCACTAATGAGGAATCTATATATATCCATGATCGCGCCGGTTTTTGACCTCACCTAACGGAAGTTACAGCCGATGGGAAAACTTGATGAGACTCGTCGGGATATGTGGTAAAAAAAAAAAACATAAATACTGTTGTGTTTCTGAAACCGATCGGTTCGTGTCTTAAGACATCAATGTGCCATCAGGAGCAGCAGCGTTTTTGTGCACGTTGCCTATAAGCATGTTTTTTGTCGTTAATTAATGTCGTTTGTTTGTTTGGCTCTCATAGACTTGTTACCTATTCACCCTATTCACTGGCACACAGCAACGGTTGGAGTTAAAAATCGTCATTTGTGTTCTACTGAAGAAACAGACACACCTACATGTTGGATGCAGTGGGGATAAGCAGATAAACATCACATTCTCATTTTTGGGTGAACTAACCCTTTAAGTACCGGTGCTTCTGAATGGGCTGAGGCTGGGATTTAGTAGGTTTGAAGTGAAGGGTTTTATGAACGTATACTATATGCAGAGAGCATTCACTCAGTACCGTTATCTCATTTTTAACCGAAGTGTATTTTAGAGGCATTTGCATCCGAACTCTTCATATATTTCAAAGTTGGCCCCAAATGGACAGCATGTAAATTTGAGATCAAATTACATTTGATCTCAAATTTACATGCTGGCAAAGTTATGTAAGTTATGCTTACATAACTTTGAAAGTCAATTTGAATGCTTCAATTGTGAAATATTTAATTTGTGAGAGAAGTTTGAATTTCTTGAAACATAAGACATAAGTGTAACTCAAACTTGCCTTGCAACAAAGTTTACTTTTTAGATGTGAGTGTGGTTTCTTATGTTATTGTTTAGAAGTGATGAAGAGCTGTCTGGTGTAAATTGAGTCTGGTGTCAATTAAAATTGATATTAAATAAAAATATTTGCGTACAACGAATTTATATGTGGTTTAATGCTGATGATTGTGTTATTTTTCATATGCATGCTTACACGATACCGGTTGTTTCCCCATGGCCGGTTCTGCTTCTTCTTCTTCTCCTGTTTTATCAGGAAATGCTGTACTCATTCAGGATATGTGTAATAGCGCTCCCTACAGTATGACATGGAAAGTGGAAAATATCGTTGAGATAAAAGACTCACGACTCTTGACTGAGTAACTTTTAATAAGGGTGAATTTATATTTATATGCAGTGTAATAATTCATTTTAATGCAGACTATGCAGTGATATTTTACATTTGATTACTATATTTGTACCTGAAAATCTAGTTTAGACCTCCATATTTAATTTGTATGTTTGTATTGCTGTATTGATTTGTGCTGTTGCTCGAAATTTGATTATTTGTTGTCTTTAACAATATTTAAAATATATAAGAGTTAGGCTAGTAGTTTTTGGAGTCATAACCTTATTTATTTAGGTTACGTGGATCTAAAACAATACTGGGCCTATTGCTTACATGATACCGGTTGTTTCCCCATGGCCGGTTCTGCTTCTTCTTCTTCGCCTGTTTTATCAGGAAATGCTATTACTATGTGTAATAGCGCTCCCTACAGTAACACCACGAGGTCACGACTCACGAGGAACACAGCATCGTCTAATGTTGTTAGAATCTGACGTTGTGTGGACCACTATGACATTGGCTCAACATTGGATTTTGGTTACTTTACAACACAACCTCAAAACAACTAAATATCAACGTCAGCTGATATTGGTATTGGACGTCAAATTAACATTGGCATTAGACATTGATTTTTGGTCACCTGACGCCATGTGGCCCCTTCTGGTTCGAACCGCCCGCTCGGGTCCGCCGGCATGAGAGTAAGACGTTCTAAGGAGGCTAATGCTAATTTCACACCAAACGTGAATTGAGCGTCAAAATCGCGTCTACCGCGTCTAGTTTGAAGCGTGAACATTTTGAATCCATTCGTGCGTCCGCAGCTAATAGGACGCGCGTAGAAATCGAGCATTTGAAGCGAAATAGACGTGCGTTAAAGGTGCTCCAGGTGAAATATATTAAGCATTAACAGCCACACATATGGTTCAGCCAACGCACTTCCTGGATTATCTTCCCTGCATGTATATTTAAATAAAATATAAAGTTATGAAACTTCACTTTGCCCTCAGTCAAAATGATTTGGTAGGCAACAATAGATTAATTGGACCAAAGATCGCACATTAGATGTACACAAGACGAAGTATATGTCATGTTTAACCTCTACAGTCTACAGAGACATCCGAGCCAGCGGCAAACGCCTGAAGGACTGGCCGAGGAAAGGCTGCTCTCGCTGGGGTTAACGAGCGCCGAGCGCCCGGAGATCGCCTGGATCTCACAACTCCAAAAACGAGTGTTCTTTTTAAAGGCACTGTCTTTATAGGTAAACCACATATTTTAGCTTTAAACAACTACATTATCAACTGAAAAGCATTAAAACTACATTAAGTGGCAAAATATCAGTATTTTTTTAATTATATGCAGGGTTTATCACGTGACACGTGACAGCAGGCTCCTCATTGGTTAATACGGCGCGAATTGACGCCAAAGTTCAAATTTTTCAACTCGGGCGTAGACGCGAATTCGCTTCAAACGCTTGAATGCACAAAAAGCACCACTCGCGCGTATAGCGCAAGATGCTCAATTCGCTTCAAATTCGCGTTATTCGCGCGAACTGGACACATGAATGAGGCGGAATCGCATCCATTGCGCCGCAAGACCTCCAAACGCGCGTCAACGCGCCTTTCCATTGACTTAACATGGAAATCATTTGCCCCAGACACTCTATTCGCGTTTGGTGTGAACGTACCATAAAGGCTGCAACAGGGTTGCCAACTCTCACGCTTTCAGGCTCTGTGTCACACTCTCTGCACAACTCAATCTCACGCCAAATTGCCAAACCTGCTTGTGATATTAAACAAAGCTAAGCTTTTAATTTTGTTTATGTGTTTTAATGTGAAATTCAAACAATAAATAGCGTTTTGGCGCTAATGTGGTATAATGTTAAAGCCAGAGGCGTTGAAAAGCAGAGCTGCGGGATGCTCGTCTCTCTGCGGCGCGCGCGGTCACGTGGCTCATGAGCGCTCAACACTTCCAGCGCGGTGTCAATGCATTTGAATGGCTTCAGCGGATACACAACAGTTTCACTATACAGATGTTTGCAGCAGGTTTTGGTAAACCGTTTTGGTAAGACCGAGTGTTGTGGAGCCGAGCACGGCCGCTGGAGTGATTGTTATACAAACACACGGCTCGAGAGTACCGGGACTTTTATTATGACGGGATGGGACACAGTCGCCAGGCGTGCACACTTCCGCTTTTTCGGTCATGACTACAGTATAAGGTAAAGCAGCTCTGTTGTTAATATTAGATACATTTAAGTGTGTTTAAAATGATGTTATGACGTTACTCGTGCGTTCGCTCTGCGCTGATGTGACTTATTCACACTGCTAAGAGTAAAGCGCTTCTGCAGAATAAAACTGAGGGTAACGCAGATATGACTTGATTGACAGGCGACTCGCTCAAACGCTATGCTGAAACATCCCGGTCCTCAGTTAAAATAGCAATTTTCTCACAATTTACAAATAGTTGGAAACATTTGGGATATTGTACTCAACTGAACAAAATATATAACACCGGCCTAGTGGTTTTTGGATATTTTACTGCAAAAATACTACATAGTGCACCTTTAATACATTTTAAGATTTACATCAATATATTTAGAAATTAACTAAGCTGTTCATGAAAATATCATGCATTATTGATAAAACATAAATGTTTAGTTTGACCGTTTTACATCCATGCATTGTGTTTCCAAACTTTTAAATTATAGGCCTAACATATATTTAAGGATATTTGTTTATTTCTAGTCAAAGGTACTGTCACTCATGACAGCGCTGATTCGAGACGCGAATCGTTTAGAACGATTCAGTCCGATTTGATGAACTGGGTCCACCGGTTCACCAAAAAAGAACCGGTTCAAAAGATTCATTAGTTCGAAATGGAAAGCGGACATCATCTCAGGCTGTAAACAAAACATCGCAAACGCATTTGAAGACAACTTGTATCTCGAACTACTTTATTTTAAAGGTAAGATTAATAACCTCACATTTTCCTTTATTGTAATTAAGTTGTGAAATGACAAAATTACATTTGAAACCAGTCCAAGTCGAAGGTTTTATCATTAACTCCAAACACGAAGTGCTAGGACACAGCAGCGAATGCAAATCCATTCTATTAACAATAGTCATTAAAGATATATTTATCTTTACCCTAGGCCTAGTCGTTTTTGTACAGTCAAAGGGAAATGGGGTAACGGAACAATTTTGACGGACATTTATTCTCCACATCCGTTCGTAATTCTGATTGGAACATAAATAAGAATTCTACCTGGCAACAGCTGATGTCACATCGTATTTTTCTACCACTGATTCTGCTGCAGACGTCTGACAGAAATAAAGTCAGTCTGGTTAGTAATGTGTGAAGCTGGTAATGCTGTTTGTGGAGTTGTTTAATCCTCCTCTGATGAGATCTTGTGATTGTCAGTGTCTCAAGTTGTCCAGCACAGGGCAGCAGAGACTTTATAATGAACATATAAAGAACAGAGGTGGAAAGTCCAGGTTCACAAGATAAAAAGTCCTGCTCTGTAATTTGTTCCAAACCGCTGAATTTGCCATGTAGCAAGTGAAATCGGAGTGAAATCAGCTGACTGAGGTCATGAGTGGAATAAACATATGGCAGAAATTTTACTTTCTGACCCCTGGACTTTACACCTATGATCATTGCGCATAAAAGATAATCGCCGCTTTTGCAATTTCATAATCGTGTTTAGTCAAATCGTGATATGTGCGATTTCATGTAAATTGCGATTTACCATGCAGCCCTACTAGAGACCTGAAATCAGAGCTCAAATATACTGTGTCAAAGATCAAAACAGTCCTGCACAATCACTTTCTGATTAAAATGATAAAAATATGACCCCCAAACACAAACAGTTCCAGACGTGGCGATGACCCACACCTGTTGGGGGTCATAAAGCTTCATAAAAAGGTCACATTTTTGGACGTCCGGAAATATGTGTCATAAATCATGTCATAAAGTCATAACTCATAAGGTAATAAATCATTTTGACAGGTAGTCCGTCATTTAGACTATTTATGTGCCTAACTACTTAAATGTTATAGTTATTTGTGTGCTTTATTTTCATGCATTTTTATTTTTTCACACTATATCTTGAAAATGACAGAAATGCCTCCCGGTTTGACTGTGGTCCTGCTGGGTAAAACAGGAGCTGGGAAAAGTTCATCAGGAAACACAATCCTGGGACGACCAGCTTTCATCTCAAAGAAAAGCTCTAGATCTGTTACTCAGAACATAGCCGTGGCATCTGGTGCTTTTGGTGAACTACCAATTCATGTTTATGACACACCGGGGTTTTTTGACACAGAGCTGAGTGAAGAAGAGATTAAGAAGAAATATGAAGAGGTTCTGCAGAAATGTGAATCTGGTCCCTGTGTGTTTCTGCTGGTCATCAAAGCTGAAAGGTTCAGTGAAGAAGAGAGAAAAACTGTGGAGAAGATTGAGAAGCTGCTGGGGAAAAAACGCTTGAAGAAAACCTGGATTCTCTTCACCAGAGGAGACGAACTGGAGGAAGAAAACATGACTATAAAAGAGTTCATCGATGACACTGAACCACTGAAGAGACTCGTTCAGAAATATGAGCAGAGATACCACGTGTTCAACAACAAGAAGAAAGGACCCAGTGATCAAGTTACAATGCTGCTTACAAAAATACGTAAGACATACATCGGCATACAGGGTGAGTCTTTTATAACAATATTAAATATTCTGGACATATTTTCCAGAAATAATCAGTCTTGGCTTGTCCCTGCCAGAGGTGTAAAGTCCTGCCATATGTTTATTCCACTCATGAACTAAGTCTACTGATTTCACTCATTAATTCTACCTCCTGGCTGAAAAACTGAGCTACTTAGCAAATCCAGGTGTTTGGACCAAAATACAGAGCAGGACTTTTATCTTCTGAACCTGGACTTTCCACCTCTGTTCACATTTCAAAGTTTCTGCAGTCACGAATCACAACATTACCTGATTGTCAGTGTCTCCAGTTGTCCACCACAGGGCAGCAGAGAGTTTGAACAGAGGTGGAAAGTCCAGGTTCAGAAAATACAAAGTCCAAACACCTGTACTTGCTAAGCAGCACAGTATTTCAGTTAGGAGGTAGAATTAATTTGAATATTAGGACACCGACATCAAGAATCAACATATGAATCTCAACAATGGTGACATGTTTGATGCCGCAATGTATGCTGGGAGCCACTATTGTAAAAACTTTTGGCTCCCAGCATGCATTGCAGCATTGTTGAAATTCATATGTTGATTCTTAATGTCTGTCTTCAAATTTGTATAAATGAATGGGAACATAATCTAATAAAAAAATAACACTTTATTTTATTCTACTTCATGAAATATTAAACTTTATCATATTTTTTGCAACGATTTATGTGTATTGGTAAAAACTATTACAAGGACCTAAAACTGGCTTAAAAAGATGTGAGTCAAACTGCCCAACTAAAGCAAACACTGATCACCATAATAAGAGAGGGGCCATATGTACTCTGACTGGAGCTAATTTAACTCTAGGGATTTTTTTGTAATCACACCGGTGTGATCCGTTTTGGCTGGTCCCTGGGGCCTCATTTATAAAATATGATATGATCTTAGACTGTGCTTACGCTGAAATCCATGGCAAAGTTCACATTTATAAAGATGGTCTTTGACATGGAAAAGTGCTTACCGTCACGTCAGGGTCTGAGCAGACAAATGCACTTTTCCTTGTGGCAAAGTCATAGTACTGCAGGTATTTTGAAATCTATAAGCAGCAGCAATAATCATATAAATAATATGAATTCTATGAATGTGCAAACGTTTTCTATGGGGGTAGAATTGTTGCATTATTCCAAACAAATATATTGCGCAGATAAGCACACGTATCCGTTCCATGAGGAAGGGAGTGGCGCAGCAAGCCGACACTAAAACGGGCACTTCGGTGTTACTGGCTATGGGAAGCGAGCACACGGGAAGCTACCGGTTCCACACGTAGGCTATAGAATCTAGTGAACGTGTTAGGCCGGGGACACACTGCAAGCGTGCCGTGAGCGTCTCGGCTGCGTGGCGTGTCCATTTTTATTTCGGCTCCCATGTTAACCGGTTAGAGCTTGCATACTGCCTGCGTCAGCCGCGCGGCTCACGCGCGGTCTGAGCTGTGCGGAACCGCGTGCATGCTTCAAATAGAAGAGACGCCTATTTTTCACGCGACACGCGAGCGTGTTAGAAAGCGTTTCTAGGCAAAATAGCATAGGAAAAGATGTTTATATGCCATTTTGACACGAATACATATTAATACATGACATTTTCATGTTTGAAAGTCTGTAGGTTAACATAAATGCAGATATAGGCCTACTTGTAATAATAAAAAACAACATAATTATCGATTTTGAAATATTAAACCTGTCAATACAGAACGAAATATTCTGTAGCCTATTTTGCCGTCAATACCATATATATGTATGGTCAATAGGCTACTGCCGACTTTGTCTTTGCTGTATCAATAGGCAATCTATTTATATTTAACATGAAGTATAGGGCTTCCCAGCAGCAGCAGCAGCGCTGCGTCAGACACGCTTCTGGTGTGCAAAGACAGAGAAAACGCCAGGCAGCCGCCCGCGGCTGACACGCAGCAGAAACGCCACGCTTGCAGTGTGTCTCCGGCCTTAGGTGTCGTCCAGCCCGCAGCTCTACAAATATCTGACAGCGAGGCGCCACGAGCCAACGCCCAGGGAGAGGCCACACCCCTAGTGGAGTGGGCTCTAACCCCGAGCGGGCAAGGCACATCTTGGGATTCATATGCCAAGACGATGGCATCCACTATCCAGTGGGCCATCCTCTGAGTCAGCCTTTCCCTTCTGCTGTCCTCCATAACAGACGAAGAGCTGCTCTGAGGTCCTAAAGCTTTGCATTCTGTCCACGTAAGTCCGTAGGGCACGGGCGGGACAGAGAAAAGCCAGGGCTGGGTCTGCCTCCTCCGAAGGCAGTGCTTGCAGGTTCACCACCTGATCCCGGAAGGGAGTGGTGGGAACCTTGGGCACAAATCCGGGCCGGGGTATTAGGATTACATGAGAGTTACCAGGCACGAATTCCAGGCACGATTTGTCGACCAAAAATGCCTGCAGGTCCCTTACACTCTTGATGGAGGCCAATTTAGTCAGGAGTACTGTCTTCAGTGACAGAACTCAACTCAGCTGACTGCAAAGGCTCAAAGGGCACTCCTTGCAGTGCAGTAAGCACCAGAGTTAAGTCCCAAGAGGGTATAGAGGGAGAGAGGCAGATTTAGTCTCCTCGCCCCACTCAGGAAACTGACAATCAGATTGTGCTTTCCTAAGGACTCACCATCTACAATGTCATAACTTGCGGCGATAGCGGCAACATACACCTGGAGCGAGACAGCCTTCGCTTCAACCCGTCTTGTAGGAAGGAAAGCACTGAACCGGCCGTACACCTTCGGGGGTCTTCTCTGTGAGAAGATCATCAGTCAACGAACAGGTTCCACTTAAACGCATAGAGTTGTCTCGTAGAGTGAGCTCTAGCGGAAGTGATGATGTCCACCACAGCCTGTGGTAAGCCACCTAGAACCTCCGCATCCCGTCCAGGGACCAGACATGAAGTTTCCAGAGGTCCGGACACGGGTGCCAGAGGGTGCCCCGTCTCTGAGTCAGGAGGTCCTTCCTCAAAGGGATTTGGGGGCAAGGAGGTGCTGTCGCGAGGAGCACCAGTTCTGGGAACCAAGTCCTGTTGGGCCAATATGGATGCTACCAACAGGACCTGCTCCTCATCCTCCCTGACTTTGCAGTGTCTGTGCGAGAAGGCTCACTGGGGGAAACGCATACTTTCGTAGGCCCCGGGGCAAGCAGTGTGCCAGGGCGTGTGTGCCGAGAGTAAAACAACTGGCAATGGGCCGAGTCCGGGGCAGCAAACAGAAGCGGCTCCATATTAGCTGGACCACCTGGGGATTGAGTATCCACTCTCCCAGGAGAACCTGCTGACGTGAGAGCTCGTCGGCCGCATAAGACGAACTGCTAACAATTCTAGGCAATTGATATAGCATTGCAGTTGGGGCCCCTTTCACAGACCTGAAATTCCAAGCCCGTTGTACATGGCACCCCAGCCGTTGGATGAGGCATCCGTGGAGACAACAGCATGCCTGGACACTTGTTCTAGGGGGACTCCTGCCTGTAGAAATGAATGGTCCGACCACAGGCTGAAGGTTTGGCGGCAACGGGGCGTCACTTGGACCCGTGTGCCACACCCATATCAGGACTCAATCGTATAGCTAGCGTTGAATCGGTCTCATATGAAGCAATCCGAGCGGCGTTACCACGGCTGCAGATGCCAAATGCCCCAGGAGCCTCTGAAAATGTTTCAGTGGTACCGCTGTTCTGCGTTTGAATGAATTCAAGCAGTTCAACACTGCTTCCGCTGAGGGTGTGTGCGAGTGTGGGAAGGCCCCTTAAGTGCATCCCCACAGTCGGCACCCCCTGCTGGTGAACAGAGAGGCGTCTGAGGGTGACAAGGCATGTGAGCGTCCAGTGCGATGTAGGCTGCTGCTGGGGCAGGAGCGGAGGCGGCGGCAGGTAGAGGTGCAGGATGTGCTTGATGGCCTTCGTCTGCTTCTGGTTGGCCAAGAACTATTGGGTGAAGCTCACAACCGCAACGCCAAATAACCCGGCCGGCGAGATGGGGGAGTCCAGGAACCGGTACTTGTAGGTCTCTCTCATGTCGGCCAGGTTGAGCCAGAGATGCCGTTCCTGGACCACAAAGGTGGACATCGCCTGACGATGGAACGAGCGGCTCCGTCACCGTCCGGAGCTCCCGGAGGAGCTCTGGCTCAGGCCTACCCTCGTGCAGGTGGGGGCAGAAGCTTCTCTCGGAAGCACCACTGGCTGCGGAGCTTGTGAGGGATCTGGGGCCCGCGGAGGCTTGCTCGGCGGGTTTGCCCTGATCATAATCCTGAGATCAACCCAGGCATCTGTCCAAGTAGGTCTGTCCTGCTGTTGGGCAGGAATAGCACTAGATCGAGGTACGCGGAGGGGGACCCCACCTTCCCGAAGGTAGGCGAGTCTCGATCTAAGCTCAGAGATAGTCATGTTCCCGCAGTGAGAACATGAACTTTCCACAAACGCTGCCTCAGTGTGTTGAACGCCTAAACGTGTGAGGCAGTGATTGTGACCGTCAGCGGGTGAGAGGGAACGACTGGTCTGGTTAGTAATGTGTGAAGCTGGTAAAGCTGTTTGTGGCGTTGTTTAATCCTCCTCTGATGAGATCTTGTGATTGTCAGTTTCTCAAGTTGTCCAGCACAGGACAGCAGAGACTTCGAAATGTAAACAGAGACTTTCTTTCATATAGTCTGTCTGTCTGTTTGTCTGTCTTTCTGACAGACTTTATTGACTTCAAAACCATCAAACTTTATTTTAAAGTGAAAATATTCTGAAGATAATTTTTGGGTATTAATATTTACAAACAATTTCACATTTTATTTTATTAAATTATATCTTGCAGTAACAACCATTCAAGCTGCAGGTTTATTGTTCACATTCATATGCTCACAGATATAGAAGAATACATAGATAAAGTATATGTAATAATTAGTAAGAAACTATATTTAATTTTGCAAGTATTTATATATTCTTGTTATAAGTCACTCTGTGTTGTCTTACATATTATTATTTTCTCTATTATTATCATGACATTTTAGGCTACATATAAAAATTGGAGCCAAAAGCAAGTTTAAACTTGGTCTTACTGAAGATAAAAGGAGCTGAGGAAAGTTCATCAGGAAACGCACTACAGGCCCAAGAAGTTTTCAAATCAAAGAAAAGCTCAAAATCCATCACAAAAAAAAAAAAAAAAATTAGTTCAGAAATGTAATCAGAGATACCACATGATCAACAGAACATAATGGAGCACAATTTAAAATTATATTGTTAAAAATGATCCAGACATCTTCAGGGTTATAGGGTGTCTTCTTTAAAAAAAAAATGTTGAGCATGTTGATAAAATAACTATAAAACAACTATTTTGATTTCAAATTGTCAATACAAAACTACACTGATTAAAAAGATTACTGTAAGTGGAATATACATAGTTGTGTATGCCCTTTTTTCATGTAGGTTTGCAAGTTGTAATCAATAAAATCAGACTAATATATAGCCATAGAGTTGATGGATTAATACTTGTAAATTATTGCAAAAGCCTTTACCTGTATTTTAATGATTTCATTCTGTTCTTTGCTGAGTTGTTTCTAAACGACTGCTTACATCCATTTTTTTAAACATCTCCTTTATACAGCATCTGAAGGAGGGATGCTAGTTAGACGGAGTCCTGCCATCTTAAACAGTCTCTCATCCAGACGAATTCCTGCCATCCTAAACAGTCTCTCATCCAGACGGATTGCTCTTCTGGGTAAAACTGGTGTTGGGAAGAGTGCATCTGGAAACACAATCCTGGGAAAGAAAGTGTTCAGAACTGAATTTAATACAATTTCTTCAACCAGTGAATGTGCAGTTGCTCACTCCACTGTTTCAGGCAGATCTGTGTCTGTAGTTGATACTCCTGGATTATTCGACACAAAGATGGACCCTGAAGAGTTAATGACAGAGATAGCCAGAAGTGTTTATATATCCAGTCCTGGACCGCACGCTTTTCTCATTGTGTTTCCTGTGAACATGAGATACACTGAACATGAGCAGAAGATTCCTCAGATGATTGAGATGTTGTTTGGTCAGGAGGTGTTAAAATACTCCATCATTCTCTTCACTCATGGAGATCAGCTAGAAGGACAGACAGTAGAGGAGCTCATTCAGGAGAACTGTAGATTAAGAGATCTAGTTGATCAGTGTGGAGGCAGATTTCACGTCTTCAACAATAAAGCTCAGAATAACAGAGAGCAGGTGAATGATCTACTGCAGAAGATTGACTCAATGATAGAGCAGAATGGAGGAGGACACTACAGTAATCAGATGTTTGAAGATGCTCAGAGATTCAGACGAGAGGAAGAAGAGCAGAAACTGAGAGAGGAAGAGGAGAGAAAACAACGAGTGGAGAGACGAAGACGAGAGAGGATTGAGAGAGTGAGAAGAGAGGCAGAGGAGAGAATCAGAGCAGAGATGGAATCTGAACTAGAAAGACTTAAAGCAGAGAGAAGACGAGAGGAGAAACAAATAAAAGAGGAGTTTAAGAGAAAGCAAAGGTTTCAAAAAGAATTTGATCAATTTTATGTGCAGTATGGGCAGAGGTCTATCTCTTCAGCCATTTTAAAGAGTACAGTGGATAGTATTGGTATAGACAAATGTGTCTTTGGAGCATATGGTGCAGGTTTAGGATTAATTATTGGTGGTCCTGCTGGTGCATATGCTGGTGGAATAGCTGGAGCTGCTGTTGGAGCAGTACTGGATTTTTTCTCTTAATGTGGGACACTGTTCCAACAAAGATTGTCCACACATTACCCCTAGTCCATGCTTAAATCAGACAAAGAAACCAGAGTAATTATTCCAATCTTGTTTAATGAATGCTTCTAACATCAAAAAGCATACATTATAGCAAGCCTGTAATTCTACTATGTGCACTAAACATTTGATCTCCAGCATCTAATAGACTCAAACATCAATAATCAGCATATGAATCTCAATAATGGAGACGTGCTTAATGCCACAAAGCATTCTGGGAGCCATACACTAGTTTTGTATGATGCACCCAGAATGCATTGCGGCATGAAGTATTTATTCCAACCAAAATGCCCAACGTTGGAGCTTGACATGTAGACGTCAAACCAATTTTCATTTTTAACCAAAATCCAATGTCTGACTGATGCTGATGTTCCAGTCTATATTCTGGGCCTGCTGGGACACATCTGAGTTTGAGTATGAAACAAAAAAGAACAAAGATTACACTTTTCTTCTAGTTCACCGGCCACTTGAATGTATTTCGGGAAAAAGTTATGAATTTACGTGATGTAAATCCGACAGATACTCTGGATGGCAATGCAACTACCATGATCATTATAAAGGCGTTTAAGTGACAAAACACATTTACCCACGGCCAACACAACCAAATCCGGGAATAATGATTCAAGGTTTCTCTGAAGAATAAAGTTACCTTTTCAGTTGTGGTTTTGTACCCACACAGAAGACCGCTTGCACTACAGACTTCTTGAATTCTTTCGACAAAGCCGCGATCAACAATCATCTCTTGAGATTTAGTTTATGCTGATTTGTAAGGAACCAATTCGTAACTTCAGTCAGCTAAGCATTCACTCAGTATTGTTATATTATTTTTGACCGAAGTGGCTTTTAGAGGCTTTTACATCTGAACTCTTCATATATTGCCAAGTTGGCCCTAAATTTGATATCAAATTTACACGTGCCAGATAAAACTGAAATGTTTATGGACAATCTTTTATTTGAACGACTCAAGAAGGAGCAAACCAGACACCTCTGGAAAGCAGAGAAGAAAGAGAAAAGAAGGATGAAGGCAGCATGTGAGGAGTTATAGCAGAGGAGGATTGATCTGGAGGGGCCAGCAGATGATGATAAGAGTCATCAGACAAATGGAAAATTTGAACAAGAAATTTAATGAATGATGTTACAAGTAGGGATGGTCAACAGTGGTCGATTACTCGAACGTGACAGCGACGATCGAGCATGAAAACGATGATCGCCCTAACTTTAAAAAATATATTTGTCTATTTTTTCTGATTATGGTTATTGCTGCATTTTGGGCAGTAACTGAGGTCTGATTGAGATGAGTTATTATATTGTGAGAACAGTCATAGCCTCTTAAGGCCGCGCCTCAGGACATTTCCAAGTATAAAAAGTTTTGTGCATTGTTCTTCGGGTGAAGACTTAAACATTGTTTTGTTATGTTTGCCTTTTTGGATTATTTATCTTTGTATTAATCTTTGTATTATTCTTTGTATTATTCCGAATCTTCTTTTTTGAGTAAAACGAAACCATTCTGTGGTGATTCGAGAACTTTTAAATCAAGTCTCAGAGTGATTTTTCCTACAGATATCTTTATTTTGTTGTAATAATATTAATGTTATTAACCTGCCCAGTGCACTGGAACTCGAGATTAAGCTGGTTTAAGGACACCGCCGAGGACCCTAAAGCAACACCTGCTCCTGACATCTTTATCCTGCAGGAGAGAACGACGATGATTGTTAGAGGTTATGGGGATGTTGAGGATGTTTTAGGATGTTACAGTGGTATAAAACATGCAACATGATGGATAGATGCACTTTTATGGACTTATGGACTTAAAACAGATTAGCCATTCAGCAGACATAAAAGATGTTGATAAAATATATAAAGTAAAGATAATAATGTATTAATAATTATTGGGCAACATTTAATCAATAATTACTCAAAGCAAAATACAAAATGAAGTAAAAGTAAAAACTAATAAATGGATCTCCTTTTGACTTACATGTAGGGATGGTATCGTTAAGGTTTTAATGGTATTCTTATAATATATTTCTATTTAAAATCTATGGCAACCCATCAGCATGTTTGACCAAATTACTATTATAAAAATCTTTTTGTAAATGCACCAGCACGAAGGCATTTTTATATATACAATAACTAAAGTTTATATGTAGTTTTGATATATACTAAAGAAAATATACTAGGCTAACTAAGGTCTAACAATAGTATTCAGGTAAATAATAGCCTAAAAGAAACCCAATACATTAACCAAATGTAAATCACACAGCATCGTCTTTACTGTATAAACTGAAGGAGTGGGCCAAGACCTTAGGACTTCAACCAAATATTTGTAAGCTCCATCCGTCGGCCCAAGAACAGAATCTAACGGCTTGAAGGAATTCTGTGTGTAAGACTTTTCAGCATTTCTGTGAAATTCAATTAATTTATTGATATCTAATTTTAACTCTGACTCCATGAATTATTTGATTTGACTCCAATTGTATGTGACATTGTTAAATTTGTTACATTTGTAAATTAACAGCTGATCATAAGACTAGTTGTGATTTCATTTACACTGACTAAGCATTGTGATTTTGGCACAAATTAGCCAGTTCTGTCATTACAGACATCTACAGAAGCTCTTATTGAGAACCAACAGAGGTTAAGATGTTGATAATTTATTGAAAATAATTGTGGATCACCATTATGGAGATCAGTGTTTGCTTTAGTTAGGCTCTTGACCCTTGCCTAGTTAACATCAGATTTTCTCTGGTTGCTGTAGCTGTGTTTGTTATGGTGAGAACAGCAAGATAATACATGATCAGATGGTTTTGGCTACTTGTTGATGATACAGATGTAATCATCATGTAGTGTATTCTTTGTGTTTGCTCAGAATGTAGTGGCGGGATAGAAACGTCACCATTATTGAGATTCATACGCTGATTCTTGTTGTTTGAGTGTGAGTTCATCGTGCAAGAGGTCAAAGTGTTTAGTGTACAATGCATTCTGATCATTTCTGATTAAACTGAGTCTCTTGCTGTAGAATCACAACAATAATCAAAGTCAAGTCACCTTTATTTACAGTATATAGTGCTTTTTACTATATACAGTGGGGCAAAAAAGTATTTAGTCAGCCACCAATTGTGCAAGTTCTCCCACTTAAAAAGATGAGAGAGGCCTGTAATTTTCTTCATAGGTACACTTCAACAATGAGAGACAGAATGAGGGGGAAAAAAACAGAAAATCAGATGTCTGATTTTTAAATCATGTATTTGCAAAATATGGTGAAAAATAAGTATTTGGTCAATAACAAAAGTTAATCTAAATACTTTGTTATATACCCTTTGTTGGCAATAACATTTTCTGTAAGTCACCACAAGGTTTTTACACACTGTTGCTGGTAGTTTGGCCCATTCCTCCATGCAGATCTCCTCTAGAGCAGTGATGTTTTGGGGCTGTTGCTGGGCAACACAGGTTTTCAAAGATTTTCTAAAGGGTTGAGATCTAGAGACTGGCTAGGCCACTCCAGGAACTTGAAATGCTTCTTATGAAGCCACTCCTTCGTTGCTCGAGCAGTGTGTTTGGGATCATTGTCATGCTGAAAGACCCAGCCACATTTCATCTTCAATGCCCTTGCTGATGGAAGGAGGCTTTTACCCAAAATTTCACGATACATGGCCTCATTCATTCTTTCATGTACACGGGTCAGTATTCCTGGTCCCTTTGCAGAAAAACAGCCCCAAAGCATGATGTTTCCACCCCCATGCTTCACAGTAGGTATGGTGCAACTCAACATTCTTTCTCCTCCAAACACGACAATTTGAGTTTTTACCAAAAAGTTCTATTTTGGTTTCATCTGACCATATGACATTCTTCCAATCCTCTTCTGGATCACCCAAATGCTCTCTAGCAAACTTCAGACGGGCCTGTAGATGTACTGGCTTAAGCAGGGGGACACGCCTGGCACTGTTTCTTCTTTTTGCATAAAGAACTGGGGGGGGGGGTAAGTATTGAAACAAATTAAAGTATTGTGCATCGGCTATTTTCATTGTCTCGTCTTTGTTTCTCTTCTTGTTGTTTTCTCAGATCTTCCATTATCTCCATTATAATTTCATTTTGTATTTCAAGCATCATTCGAACTCTCATCTCTGCTCTGATTCTCTCCTCTGTCTCTCTTCTCTCTCTCTCAATCTCCTCTTGTATTCGTCTCTCTTCTCGTTGTTTTCTCTCTTCTTCCTCTCTCTGTCTCCTCTTTTCTTCCTCTTGTCTGAATCTGTGAGCATCTTCAAACATCTGATTACTGTAGTGTCCTCCTCCATTCTGCTCTATCATTGAGTCAATCTTCTGCAGTAGATCATTCACCTGCTCTCTGTTATTCTGAGCTTTATTGTTGAAGACGTGAAATCTGCCTCCACACTGATCAACTAGATCTCTTAATCTATAGTTCTCCTTAATGAGCTCCTCTATGGTCTCTTCTTCTAACATGTCTCCATGAGTGAAGAGAATGATGGAGTATTTTAACACCTCTTGACCAAACATCATCTCAATCTGCTGAGGAATCTTCTGCTCATGTTCAGTGTATCTCATGTTCACAGGAAACACAATGAGAAAAGCGTGCGGTCCAGGACTGGATATATAAACACTTCTGGCTATCTCTCTCATTAACTCCTCATGTCTCATCCGTGTGTCGAATAATCCAGGAGTATCAACTACAGACACAGATCTGCCTGAAACAGTGGAGTGAGCATCTGAACATTCACTGGTTACAGAAATTGTATTAAATTCAGATCTGAACTCTTTCTGTCCCAGGATTGTGTTTCCAGTTGCACTCTTCCCAACACCAGTTTTACCCAGAAGAACAATCCGTCTGGATGAGACACGGGAGAAAATAATTCTTTGCATTCTTTTTGACACTGTATGAAAAAAGTAAACAGATCACACAATCACTTATTTTACATTAATCTGTATTTTATTTTGATTGTGCAGTCTAGAAATAAACATCAACAACAATAATATGGTGAAAGATATATATATATATATATATATATACAGTCTTGTTCAAAATAATAGCAGTACAATGTGACTAACCAGAATAATCAAGGTTTTTAGTATATTTTTTATTGCTACGTGGCAAACAAGTTACCAGTAGGTTCAGTAGATTCTCAGAAAACAAATGAGACCCAGCATTCATGATATGCACGCTCTTAAGGCTGTGCATTTGGGCAATTAGTTGAAAGGGGTGTGTTCAAAAAAATAGCAATGTCTACCTTTGACTGTACAAACTCAAAACTATTTTGTACAAACATTTTTTTTCTTCTGGGATTTAGCAATCCTGTGAATCACTAAACTAATATTTAGTTGTATGACCACAGTTTTTTAAAACTGCTTGACATCTGTGTGGCATGGAGTCAACCAACTTGTGGCACCTCTCAGCTGTTATTCCACTCCATGATTCTTTAACAACATTCCACAATTCATTCACATTTCTTGGTTTTGCTTCAGAAACAGCATTTTTGATATCACCCCACAAGTTCTCAATTGGATTAAGGTCTGGAGATTGGGCTGGCCACTCCATAACATTAATTTTGTTGGTTTGGAACCAAGACTTTGCCCGTTTACTAGTGTGTTTTGGGTCATTGTCTTGTTGAAACAACCGTTTCAAGGGCATGTCCTCTTCAGCATAGGGCAACATGACCTCTTCAAGTATTTTAACATATGCAAACTGATCCATGATCCCTGGTATGCGATAAATAGGCCCAACACCATAGTAGGAGAAACATGCCCATATCATGATGCTTGCACCTCCATGCTTCACTGTCTTCACTGTGTACTGTGGCTTGAATTCAGAGTTTGGGGGTCGTCTCACAAACTGCCTGTGGCCCTTGGACCCAAAAAGAACAATTTTACTCTCATCAGTCCACAAAATGTTCCTCCATTTCTCTTTAGGCCAGTTGATGTGTTCTTTGGCAAATTGTAACCTCTTCTGCACATGCCTTTTTTTTAACAGAGGGACTTTGCGGGGGATTCTTGAAAATAGATTAGCTTCACACAGACGTCTTCTAACTGTCACAGTACTTACAGGTAACTCCAGACTGTCTTTGATCATCCTGGAGGTGATCATTGGCTGAGCCTTTGCCATTCTGGTTATTCTTCTATCCATTTTGATGGTTGTCTTCCGTTTTCTTCCACGTCTCTCTGGTTTTGCTCTCCATTTTAAGGCATTGGAGATCATTTTAGCTGAACAGCCTATCATTTTTTGCACCTCTTTATAGGTTTTCTCCTCTCTAATCAACTTTTTAATCAAAGTACGCTGTTCTTCTGAACAATGTCTTGAACGACCCATTTTCCTCAGCTTTCAAATGCATGTTCAACAAGTGTTGGCTTCATCCTTAAATAGGGGCCACCTGATTCACACCTGTTTCTTCACAAAATTGATGACCTCAGTGATTGAATGCCACACTGCTATTTTTTTGAACACACCCCTTTCAACTAATTCAACTAATTGCCCAATTGCACAGCCTTAAGAGCGTGCATATCATGAATGCTGGGTCTCATTTGTTTTCTGACAATCTACTGAACCTACTGGTAACTTGTTTGCCACGTAGCAATAAAAAAATTTACGAAAAACCTTGATTATTCTGGTTAGTCATATTGTACTGCTATTATTTTGAACAATACTGTATATATATATATATATATATATATATATATATATATATATATATATATATATATATATATATATATATATATACATACTTTTTTTAACTTTTAAATGGGAAAGTATTACATTTAATAATACCCAATCCTGAACTTGTCATGAGTGTCCTCTGACACACTGTTTGTGGACATATCTCTTATCTAACAGTTATTTATGTTAATCCACTAATATGCTGATTGAATAGAATTTGGTGTTTTGATTAATATCATAGAGATAAATAATAATAATAATGTGTTTGATTTATATAGCGCTTTTCAAGGCACTCAAAGCGCTTTACATTGAAGGGGGGAATCTCCTCAACCACCACCAATGTGCAGCACCACCTGGATGATGCGACGGCAGCCATATTGCACCAGAACGCTCACCACACACCAGCTGATTGGTGGAGAGGAGACCGAGTGATGAAGCCAATCAGGATATGGGGATTATTAGGAGGCCATGATGGAGAGGGGCCAATGGGCAAATTTGGCCAGGATGCCGGGGTTACACCCCTACTCTTTTTCCGAAAGACATCCTGGTAAGTAGTAAAGTAGTAAGTTTCCATTTTCTCACTTACAAATCCTTACTGAGGATGAAATGGGCTATTTTGAAAATCGACACAGTGCTGCACTATAATGGTTATACGTTGCCTAATGCAGGATGTAATATATACAATTGCCTGGCAGAAATCATACTTTTCTGATACTCCTACATCTACATTAATCCAGATTTGAAAATTGAGCTTTCGTTTCAAAATGCTCTCTGTCCATACTAGTGTTTTCCAATGTATATACTTTATATATATATATATATATATATATATATATATATATATATATATATATATATATATATACAGTGCCTTGCGAAAGTATCCGGCCTCTTGAACGTTGCGACCTTTTGCCACATTTCAGGCTTCAAACATAATGATATGAAACTGTATTTTTTTTTGTGAAGAATCAACAACAAGTGGGAAACAATCATGAAGTGGAACAAAATTTATTGGATATTTCAAACTTTTTCAACAAATCAAAAACTGAAAATTTGGGCGTGCAAAATTATTCAGCCCCCTTAAGTTAATACTTTGTAGCGCCACCTTTTGCTGCGATTACAGCTGTAAGTCGTTTGGGGTATGTCTCTATCAGTTTTGCACATCGAGAGACTGAAATGTTTGCCCATTCCTCCTGCAGAACAGCTGGAGCTCAGTGAGGTTGGATGGAGAGCGTTTGTGAAGAGCAGTTTTCAGTTCTTTCCACAGATTCTCGATTGGGTTCAGGTCTGGACTTTGACTTGGCCATTCTAACACCTGGATATGGTTATTTCTGAACCATCCCATTGTAGATTTTGCTTTATGTTTTGGATCATTGTCTTGTTGGAAGACAAATCTCCGTCCCAGTCTCAGGTCTTTTGCAGGTTCATCAGGTTTTCTTCCAGAATGGTCCTGTATTTGGCTCCATCCATCTTCCCATCAATTATGACCCTCTTCCCTGTCCCTGCTGAAGAAAAGCAGGCCCAAACCATGATGCTGCCACCACCATGTTTGACAGTGGGGATGGTGTGTGTTCAGGGGGATGAGCTGTGTTGCTTTCACGCCAAACATAACGTTTTGCATTGTTGCCAAAAAGTTCAATTTTTTCATCTGACCAGAGCACCTTCTTAGACATGTTTGGTGTGTCTGCCACGTGGCTTGTGGCAAACTTTAAACGACACTTTTTATGGATATCTTTAAGAAATGTCTTTCTTCTTGCCACTCTTCCAGAAAGGCCAGATGTGTGCAGTATACGACTGCTTGTTGTCCTATGGACAGAGTCTCCCACCTCAGCTGTAGATCTCTGCAGTTCCTCCAGAGTGATCATGGGCCTCTTGGCTGCATCTCTGATCAGTCTTCTCCTTGTATGAGCTGAAAGTTTAGAAGGACGGCCAGGCCTTGGTAGATTTGCAGTCTGATACTCCTTCCATTTCTATATTATCGCTTGTGCAGTGCTCCTTGGGATGTTTAAAGCTTGGGAAATCTTTTTGTATCCAAATCCGGCTTTAAACTTCTCCACAACAGTATCTCGGACCTGCCTGGTGTGTTCCTTGTTCTTCATGATGCTCTCTGCGCTTTAAACGGACCTCTGAGACTATCACAGTGCAGGTGCATTTATACGGAGACGTGATTACACACAGGTGGACTCTATTTATCATCATTAGTCATTTAGGTCAACATTGGATCATTCAGAGATCCTCACTGAACTTCTGGAGAGAGTTTGCTGCACTGAAAGCAAAGGGGCCAAATAATTTTGCACGCCCAATTTTTTTAAGTTTTTGATTTGTTAAAAAAGTTCGAAATATCCAATAAATTTCATTCCACTTCATGATTGTGTCCCACTTGTTGTTGATTCTTCACAAAACATTACAGTTTTATATCTTTATGTTTGAAGCCTGAAATGTCGCAAAAGGTCGCAAAGTTCAAGGGGGCCGAATACATTCGCAAGGCACTATACTATACTATACTATACTATACTATACTATACTATACTATACTATACTATACTATACTATACTATACTATATACGCTTAACTAATGTATTAGCCTATTCTGCACTCAAGCACACATAAAGCTTGCCACAAAACACCGGCAAAAAGTAATGATTATAAATATGTCAAAAAGTGTCAGTGTCAGCTGCAAAGATGAAGTTGAAGATGCTGACTCGCCATCCAGTTCACACAATGCAGGTGATCGCGCCGGCACATTTCATTATTATTTATTAAATCCAAGCAATTGGTTGCTGTAACATTAATTAAAACTAAGTTACAATTTATACCAAACCAAATTCACTTTAAAGGAGGCTTTCTAGAAAACAAAACTTAATGAAGTGTTCAAAATCATTTCTGACCCACTCCAGGTCTTCCTACATTACGCATCGTATGACGTGCTCTATCTTACTCATGCTGTTCCCTTTTCATACTCAACATAGATTCAATAAAAAAAAATTACATAATTAAACATAAATATGAAACTAAATATATTTTATAATGGGTACAACTAGATACTAGATAAATACTCTTACAGTATAGAGAAATGTAATGTCGGATCGGGTTTTGAAGGTGAGCGTGAGCAGTTCATTTTTGCCGTCAATGCAGAAATAAGCCATACTTTTTTTATTTGCAACTCTTTGGTCTACATCAGGTGTAAAGTAAAAGTCCTTCCATATGTTTATCCACTCATGAACTCAGTCAGCTGATTTCACTCATTCATTCCACCTCCTGCTGAAAAACTGAGCTACTTAGCAAATCTACTCAGTTGAGCATGTTTTAATATATAGTGGGAGGTTTAAGCAAGAAAGACAGTAAATGATAACCCAGTTACAAAGTTTAGGATTAGTTGAGAGAAATTTGAAATGTATTTTAGAATGTGCAGATAAACAGGAAGGAAGGGAATATTTATTAGCTTTTTAAAAGTAACTGGACTGGACAAGAGAATATAGTATTTAGTACATTAGGTGGCAGTAGTGCAACAAATTAGATGTAAAGCTGCCGTAAAACCCTGAAGAAGAAGAAGAAGAAGAAGAAGAAGAAGAAGAAGAAGAAGAAGAAGAACAGCAACAACTTGAGGGTGCTTTCCTCATTTACTCCCCCTCAGGCTGTTCAAAATACTATTTTTATTTGTGGGTATTCTGTCCCTTTAAGCTGCAATTCTGAACCAAAAATCACTTTTTTACTGTTCTGAAATTCAGAATTTCTCATAAAATGTAATTAATACAAAAATGTAATGAATATAAAATCTCATAAATTATGGTTTTTCCCATTTTTATCTATTTTCTCAAGTGTCATAAACTTTATATGAAATGATTATTTATTATACATGATCAATATTGCCTAGCTAAATGATAAATTAATACAAACATTAATTAACCTGTCTAATGTCTAAAAAATATATATAATAACTCTGTCTGCCAAGCTCTGATAATGATGAGGAATAACACGTTAGTTGAGTTACAGGCAACACAAAATGTGTAGAAGTCCTTATAAACACAGATGTGTTAGGAAACGACACATGTTGTGTGTTAAAATCTACAAACATGAGTTGTCCCTGAGCACACACTCATTTTGAACTCTTTTTAGAGTGACTGCTTCTGCCTGCACACAAACAGACGTCAGTATAGGCTATTGGGTGGATATTATGAGAGACACATGCATTTTTATGAAATATATCTGCCAGTTTTATATACTAAAATGTACTCGTTTTAGCTTCTGATATGCTAAACATAATAAATAGGCTACTCACAAACTAAACACGCGATATTACCTTAAAACTAAATTAGATTAGATCTGATAAGTTTGAAAAGCCTTTAAAATGTTTGTATAAATCAAATTCAAAATCAAATCCTACCTGTATACTCCATATTATGTTAAATACATTAATGTTCAAAACCGAAAGTAAAAAGGATCGATGTGACGAGCGACTAAAACAAACACAAAAACTCACTTGCGCCCCCAGCGGCCAAACAGATCAGTGATTGAAAATAGGATAGCTGGTGTATTCGGTCCATTAGCTGGTTCTTTCCAATTCACATATTTTCAAATAAAAAGTTATTATAAATATATATAGTAAATATTTTTTTATTTTAAATATTTTCCTTCTAATGTTGTGGTTGTCTTGAGCTTTTCTTTGTCAGCTGATCTAAAACTATGATGGCTAAACAGTAGCCTAATATATGCATCACAACAGAACATTTATACAAAACATACTTAGCTAAATTAATTTAATAAAAGTGATCCAGTCAGAGCCTGTTGAAAGTGGAAGTAACCTTCCAACACGGACATTTTGTTGAAGCTGATTCTCACGATCTCACCTCGACTGTGTTGTGGCGTCTCTGTAAGTAAAACATATGAATGTATATTAAATAAACTCATTTCACTGGAAGCATCTAAATTTGATTAGTAAATTCTTCACCAATTCACAATCGTTAGAAATTGTGTTTTCGGCTTGTGGGTGCACGCGAATGCTTTCAGGTTTGGGGAACTGTGAGCTAAAAATAACCTGCGCTTCATAAACCTGAAGTGACCGCGGAGATTATTGGTGGCGATGGTCTAAAATTAATTTAGGCTTATGATGCTTTTGAGGCCGACTTATTTTCTGTATGATGAATGTTTTTGTCACTGTCAAAAGATCGTAGGACGTAATTAACACGATTAATTCAATCTTTTATCCTCGTAATAGACCTTAAAACGCAGAGCAAATTGTGATCTTCTGCATCTATAGTTTAAAACACAGACTATATTAAAAAAAAAAAAAATCCACAACCAGTGCTAAAAAAACTGCATATGCAGTTGATTATATTGTTTATTTAACTATTTATACTTTCCTTTTTTAAGGTTTATATTGCAGGTTCTCTATATTATCTGACTTTGACTTGCTCTGCTGAGTTCAGCCGATTTCTGTATGTCTAATTTTACATTATTAAAGCATTTATACAGTGTTAATGCTACAAATAATGCTATAAATAAACATAATGCAGTAAAAAAAAAAAAATACAGAATTAGTAATGCAATACTCATAATATTGTATGCATAAATATCTGTATGTTTTTACATGTTTCAGACTCTGTGAATATAAAGCCCTGACAGAAGCAGGAAGGGACAGCGATGTGTCACGTGAGTAATATATATATATATATATATATATATATATATATATATACACTCTAAAAAATGCTGGGTTAAAAACAACCCAAGTTGGGTTGAAAATGCACCGACCCAACAATTGGGTTGTTTTAACCCAATTACCAGGACTCGAACCCAGGTCCACCGGCATGAGAGTCAGACGCTCTAACAAGGAGGCTAAAGGCTGCAACCTCTAGCATCAGTCGCTAGAGCGTCTCTTGAGGTCAGAGGAGTGAGGTTTACTCGCACAGCAACTACTACTAGCTGGCCTCTGTTACACTCACCCCCCTAAACCTCACTCCCATCCGGGTCACGGCACCAATGTAACCCCTTCTGTTCGGAACAGGACTCGAACCTGGGTCTGCCGGCATGAGAGTCAGACGCTTTAACAAGGAGGCTAAAAGCTGCAACCTCTAGCATCAGTCGCTAGAGCCTCTGTTGAGGTCAGAGGAGTGAGGTTTACTCGCACAGCAACTACTACTAGCTGGCCTCTGTTACATATACTGCTCAAAACTCGTTTTAAGAAGCTGTGGCTGAGACTTAACTTTCTCAAAGAATATCTCTCTGGGTTTGAGACTTTGAGCTTTGTAACTCTGCAGATCTTATAGAAAGGAAAGGAAGAAATGGCATCACATGACCCCTTTAAAACATCAGCGGCGCAAAAATGACAGTGCAAAAATAAAGGCATTAGATACATTTTACCCCTGTGGCAGTTCTTGTGTTAATTTAACAAGTGTAAGTATTTGTAGTTTCAACAGAGATTTTTGTGTTGTTTCGTGTTTTTTAGACCTTTGAGAACACAGAGTTGAGAGAAGGAGATGATGTTGATGAAGATCTCCGGCTGCTGTTGGTCGGTAAAACCGGATCCGGGAAAAGCGCCACAGGAAACGCCATCTTTAATGATCGAGTGTTTGAGTCAGAAATGAGATCTTCATCAGTGACCAGAGTCTGTCAGACACACACCGCTGCTGTTAATAACAGGAGCGTGACACTCATCGATACTCCAGACTTCATCTTCTCCACTCACACTGACTTTGATTCAGACTCAGAGCTGAAGAAAGCTCTTGAATTATGTTCTGCCGGAGCTCATGTGATCCTGCTTCTTCTGTCTTTGAGCACTTTCACTGAGCAGGAGATGGACTTCATTCGCTGGTTTGAGCTGAAGTTTGGAGCAGAAGCTCTCAGATTTACTCTAGTGCTCTTCACTCATGCAGATCAGAGACACATGAGAACACTAGGAGAAATGATCAGGAGAAACACTCAGTTATCTGATTTTATTAATCGATGTGGTCAGAGATATCATGAGTTTAACATTAAAGCTCCAGCAAACAGACGGCAGGTGACTGAACTCATGGAGAAGATCGACAGACTCATGACTGAGAACACAAACTCCTGCTACACACTAGACATGATGAAGGAGAACGAGAGGAGGATAGAGGAGGAGAAGAAGAGAGCAGAGGAGGAGGAAGAGAGAGAACGTCTGGAGAGATTAGAGAGAGTCAAAAGAGATACAGAGGCACGAATGAGGAGAGACATTGAACAGGAGATGCTGGAGAAAGAGAGGAGAGAGAGAATCAGAAGAGAGACAGAGATGCCTGTGAGAGAATATGAGGAACAATGTGCAGAGAGAGAGGAGCCAGTGGATTCAAACACTTTGTAAAACAGCACAAGATCTTCATTCTGACAGGCTTTGTTTTAGTTGCACTGATCATATTAATTGCTCTTGCAGTAAGACTTTCTTCCTGAACTCAGTTTTAACAGTAATATCTGGTGTTTCCACTGACCTGCTCAGATCTCAATATGCTTTACTAGACTGGAGAATCAATTTCTGACCTGTTAGCTTTGATTACTGATGTTCCTCTAACTTGCAAAATGTGATCATAGAAATATCATATCATATGTTAGTTGTTGCCAAAATTATGTATGTAATCATTATGATGAATTAATTATTGAATGTAATTTAAAGTACATTTAATAAATGTATAATATATTTCAACACTATATTTTAATATATTTCATTTCTATGGTATTACAGATGCATGTAAGTTGAAGCCTGCTTTCCTGGAGCTCAATTTCCAGGTTCCTGGGTTCGATTCCCAGAGAAAGCAGAAACTGACAAAAAATGTAAAATATGTACCGTGAATGCAAGTTGCTTTGGATCAATGTGTCTGCAAATCCATGTTTCATATTATTATATCTGTCAAATTTTGGAGTGACATGATCAAGATATTTTCTTTTTTTGTTAAATCCATGAGGTGATATTGATACAAGTTCAGACATAAGTTCATTTTCTCACTAAATTGAAATGACAGTTATCCTTACCACTGTCTGCATATAACCCACATATTTGTGATCTGATCATTTGGATATAATAAAATACAAATATTGAACAATATGAGAAGAATGTTGTGATAATATTTGGCCATACTACCAAGCAGGGCTCAGCTTTATGTACTAGAGTGACTGAAACTTTTTTCCATCTCTTCTGAACAGGTTTGGACTGTGCTGTAATTGAGTGCTAAAAAAAGTGAAAATATTATAGAGCGGTCTGAAATGTGGTGGATGCTTTGACTTCAGTCTTCTTCATCTCATTAGAAGTTATGCCTGTCTTAGTCAAAGAGCCTTTGCATTATAGTACTCTAACAATACATTATATGGACTGGACCTAATTTCATATCATTAACTGCACATTAGTTTCATTAACTGTATCCATGTGTTACAAATCGTGGTGTAGATGAAACTCACGGTGGCAAAGGAGAACTTGGAACAGGAATCTTTAATAAACTGATACACATGAAACACTCAGGAACACTACTTTACAGGAACGTTGACGGACAAACACTCAGGGCAAACTAAGAACGAAATACACAGGGTAAACGAGGTGATTAACGGGACACAGGTGATGGCTATAACTCATTATACAAACTGGAGAGAAACTAGGTCACCGGGGAATAAACTCAGAACACAAAGAACACATCAGACAGGGCAACATGCAACATTATGCCCCATCCGAATAGGCGCGTCCTCGAAACAGAAAGTCCAAAAGACTCTGGGGATGCTGGAGACTCGGAGAACACTGGAGATACAGGGGGCACAGGGAAGACCTCTCCAAAAAAGTAAATTAAATCCACCTTACATACATTCCTCAGTTTTTTCCATGTGACTGCTAGCGACCTCTTGCAGTCTGGCAGTGGTTGAGTGATTCGTTTGTACCAATCATACTATAGATTTTTGATGGTAAATGGCGAGTGGTTATTTACCAGTACCCACTCCACAAAGTCTTCCTTTGGACCGGCCACTGGAACGTGTGCCTTCGGCCGCTCGCTCAGGCCAGCGTAGTAGAACACAGTGAGTGGTCCGGGAAACGGAACAGGCACACGAGCTGGAGAAAGTCCTTGCCATTGTCGCCTTTGGCTTGGCTTGCTTAGTTGGGGACACTAAAATTATGATCAAAGTTATTCAACTAATTATACAAATAAAATTAATGAATTAGGTTTTAATTAATTCTATAAACTATAATACAGATCTGCCAACATTCTCGCTATATGATAAATTAAAATAAGCTGATAACATCACTGTTCCCTTTCAAAAGCCACACTCAATGCTGCATAAGCTTATGCAAATGGGAAGTGTCTTATCACGACCGAAAAGTGTGTTTAAACACGTCAATGAAATTGACCTGGAGGTATCATAGCCTTGGTCGGTGACGTCATCAGCGCACCTGCTACACGAGGCTATAAATAGATGAGCTTCAGCTGTAGCCATCAGGTCTTTTTTTTTTTCAGACTGTTACTGTGTGGTGTGCAAACAAACTTTTGTCTAAACTTTTCAGACTTGACTTGAGATCTTTGTTAGGAGTTAGTTTTCAACTGGCAGTGCGCAGATTTCTCTCTTTCTCATTTCTGTTAAAAAGAAAACATTAGTGAAAAGAGTTAAAAGAAATATCAGTTGAAAATGAGTCAGCAGGGTAAACGCTGTTTTACTCCATGTTCTCTTCCAAATGACAGAACTGGAGGTTTTACAAAGCAGAAGTGGACCTCTTTGCCTCTTATCAGACAGCGCAATGTCCCCTCTACTTCTCGCTTAGTTAGACAGACTTACAGAAGAGGGAATATAATTTCACTCAGAAGTAATGTCTCAGAGCTGTATCAGATTTTATGAAGTATAAATGGACCTCTTCGCCTCTTATCAGACAATGTCCTCTCTACTTCTGTCACCCAGCCCTGCTGGGCCTGGATGCGATGGCTTATACATGGCCCAGAATGTGCCTGTATGCCTTCCCTCCAGTCGCTCTGCTCCTGGGAGTTCTAACCGGGGTTTGCCAACAATGGTCTTGCCTCTTATCAATAGCGCTGTGTTGGTCGAACAGAATATGGTTCTCGGAGATAGTGTCTCTCCTCAACGGCTCGCCATGGGCGATTCCGGCGAGGAAGGACCTTCTTTCTCACGCAGAGGGCACGATATTCCATCCCAGGCCTGACCTGTGAAACCTCCATGTTTGGCCCCTGATGGGAACCAACTGAGGGACACTGGGCTTTCGCCTGCAGTTGTTGAGACCATCCTAAGTGCTAGGGCTTTCTCCACTCGGAAAGTTTATGCCTATACATGGGGTGTCTTTTGAAAACACATAATGTAGATCCAGCTAACTGCCAGGTTGCTTCAGCTCTGGACTTCCTGCAAGGAAGGTTGTCAAGCACTTGCCCCTCCACTCTCAGGGTTATGTGGCCGCTCTTTTGGCTTGCCACGCCCTGGTGGATGGGGCGCCGCTTGGTAGGCATCCTCTGCTCGCTCGCTTTATTCGCGGGGCGGGCAGTTGAGGCCTCTCGTGAGAACCATGGTTCCTTCATGGGACTTGGTTATAGTCTTCAATGGCTGGTTGAGACCCCATTTGAACCTCTACAATCATCGTCTGACAGACTTCTGACCCTAAAGATGTTTTTTTTTCATGGCAATAACTTCTCTAAAGAGAATTGGGGATATGTAGGCTCTGTCAATATCACCATCCTGCATAGATTTTGCCCCAGGAATGGTGATAGTGATTCCGCATCCTCATCCTGACTACCTTCCTAAGTTTATTTTTTTGAATGTAATTTCTGTCACTCTTGAAACCTTCTGCCTTCCGCTGTTCACAGCACCGGGTCAGGAGAGACTTCATAGACTGTGTCCAGTCCATGCTCCTCAGGCCTACGTCCACCACACCAGACAGTGGCGTAAGTCAGAGCAATTGTTTGTTTGCTATGGGGGCCATAACAGAGGTTCTGCCGCCACCAAACGAACAATGTCACATTGGGTCAGAGATGCTATTGCCCTTGCTTAAAAGGCGTGTGGTCAAGCTTCGCCTATAGGATAAAGGGCTCCCTCCACCAGGGGATTTGCCTCTTTTAATGCGTTAGCAAGGGGGGCTCCCTTACAAAGTGTTTGTAATGCGGCAGGCTGGTTCTCTCCGCACACATTCATAAGATTTTAAAGCTTGGATGCTCATGCTACTCCGGGCTCTCATGTCCTTGGATTGACATCAGAAGCTTATGTCTGAGGCCTTTTGCGTCCTTGTGCACACCTAAACAACCGTAAGGGTTCCGGACACCATCAAGCACGGCAGCGTGGGTATTCTCGCTCCCATTTGCATAAGCTTATTCAGCATTGAGTGTAGCTTTTGAAAGGGAACACTTGGGGTTACTTGACTGTAACCCTGTTTCCTGATAAAGTGGAAAGAGATGCTGCATCGCTAGGCCATGCTGATGATGCTCCAGGACTGGTCTTCAAACAAAAGAGACCTGATGGCTACAGCTGGAGCTCATCTATGTATAGCCTCGTGTAGACGCGCTAATGACGTCACTGACCGAGGCTATGATACCTCCAGGTCAATTTCATTGACGTGTTTAAACACACTTTTCACAGCCGGTCGTGATAAGCCTTTCCATTTGCATAAGCTTATGCAGCATCTCGTTCCGCTTTATCAGGGAACAGGGTTACAGTCAAGCAACCCCAAGCGTTTTCTCCAGAACGACTGTACAGCCAAATCTAATTTTGTCGCAATATTATCCTGTTTGACACTGTGAAGCTGCTTTGACACAATCGTGATTGTAAAAGCGCTATATAAATAAAGTTGATGGATTGATTGACCTAATATAAAGGGGTAAAAAAAGAATCTTGCAGGAAGAAAATACTTTTTTCCCCCATAAATAATCAGTAATACCACCATGAAACAGTAGATATGTTTTATTTCAAAAGGCCGGTACACAAAACTGCTGGTTTGGTACAGGTTCTTTACAGCACCGGAGAGAAAATTAATAGATTTTTTTTTTCAATTATTAAACAATCATTTTATTAACAAATTGTGTCTGTCATAACTGAATGTTTCTTAAAGATACAATTATCTCTGATAGTGCTGTAAAGTGTAAACTATACAGGGAGCCCTTCCTTGCGCATTACTATAATATAACAACAGAGCCCAAATTATCTTAAATTCTGCATTTATTTATATACATAATAATCAACACTCAAATTACACATGCAAACTTGTCATAAGGCAGTTTTTACATTAATTCTAAATCCAATTATAAAATTATGTTTTCATTCAATTTCGTTATTAAAATATAATCATGTATATACAATTTGACACAGTGTGACAGTCTGATTTATTTAAACACATTAAATAATCAAGATCACTAACAGGTTCAGTAGAATACAATTAATATATAGGCTAATATAGGTCATATATTTAGTGAAATAGATTTCTCTACACTGTAAAATCTAACAGTGATTCTAACTAGTTAACTTTACTTAATGTCTTAACTAGGGTGACAATGTTTTGATTATAAAATATTTTTTTGATTATAAAATCACTATAAAATCATTAATTACACAAGTCCTGATTAAAGACTAGAGTGCCAACAGTGACTGCTCAATTGTCATATTCACTAACAGCACCTCCAACAACAGCTCCAGCAATACCTCCAGCAGCAGCTCCACCAACAGCTCCAATAACAGCTCCAATCCCAACAGCTCCACTAGCAGCAGCAGCTCCAGCAGCAGCAGCAGCAGTAGCAGCAGCTCCAGCTGCAGCAGCTCCAAAAGAAAGATTAAATCCAAGCAAAGAAAAAGTAGCTCCTCCAGCACAAATAGCTTTTACAGCAGCTCCAACAAGTGCTCCAGCACCAGCTCCAACAGCAGCTCCAACAATGATTCCAGCAACAACAGCTGCAATCTGAAAATGACGCTTGTACTTGGAACAAAATTTTAAAAAACTTGTTTTAAATCCACCCTGGCTTGCTTTAGACTCTGCTCTGATTCTTTCTTCAGTCTCCTTTATCTTTCTCTCAAGCTCTTCTTTTCTTTGTTGCTCTTGTTTTCTCAGATCTTCCTCACTCTTTTTTTTATATTCAGCTTTCATCTCTGCTCTGATTCTCTCCTCTTCCTCCTTTCTCACTCTCTCCATTTCCTCTTGTATTCGTCTTTCCTCTTGTTGTTTTCTCTCCTCTTCCTCTCTCAGCCCTTGCTCTTCTTCCTCTCGTCTGAATCTCTGAGCATCTTCAAACATCTGATTACTGTAGTGTCCTCCTCCATTCTGCTCTATCATTGAGTCAATCTTCTGCAGTAGATCCTTCACCTGCTCTCTGTTATTCTGAGCTTTATTGTTGAAGACGTGAAATCTGCCTCCACACTGATCAACTAGATCTCTTAATCTACAGTTCTCCTGAATGAGCTCCTCTACTGTCTGTCCTTCTAGCAGATCTCCATGAGTGAAGAGAATGATGGAGTATTTTAACACCTCCTGACCAAACATCATCTCAATGATCTGAGGAATCTTCTGCTCTTGCTCAGTGAATCTCATGTTCACAGGAAACACAATGAGAAAAGCGTGCGGTCCAGGACTGGATATATAAACACTTTTCGCTATCTCTGTCATTAAGTCCTCAAGCTTTATCTCTGTGTCGAATAATCCAGGAGTATCAACCACAGACACAGATCTGCCTGAAACAGTGGCGTGAGCATCTGAACATTCTGGGGTTACTGAACTCGTACTCATGACTGAGTTAAACTCTTTCTGTCCCAGGATTGTGTTTCCAGCTGCACTTTTCCCAACACCACTTTTACCCAGAAGAACAATCCGTCTGGATGAAGGACCGGAGACAGGAGCGGCTGGTTCATCATTTTCTGGTATGTTTCTCTTCAGTGGATTCGACTCCAGCGTCTCTTCACCCACTGTATACAAAAGAAACAGAAAATAAATAAATTACATTTTAAGCTCAACTGCAAATATTTTTCATTTAAAGATGTCCAGAAGGTTTAATATAGCTATTAAAGACTCACCCTGTATGTCAATGTATGTCTGAAGAATTTTTGTAAGTAGCATTGTAACTTGATCACTGGGTCCTTTCTTCTTGTTGTTGAACACGTGGTATCTCTGCTCATATTTCTGAACGAGTCTCTTCAGTGGTTCGGTGTCATCGATGAACTCTTTTATAGTCATGTTTTCATCCTCCAGTTCGTCTCCTCTGGTGAAGAGAATCCAGGTTTTCTCCAGTCGTTTTTTCCCCAGCAGCTCCTCAATCTTCTCCACAGTTTCTCTCTCTTCTTCAGTGAATCTGTCAGCTTTGATGACCAGCAGAAACACACAGGGACCAGATTCACATTTCTGAAGAACCTCTTCATATTTCTTCTTAATCTCGTCTTCACTCAGCTTTGTGTCAAAAAACCCCGGTGTGTCATAAACATGAACTGGTAGTTCACCAAAAGCACCAGATGCCACGGCTATGTTCTGAGTGACTGATTTTGATGTTTTCTTTGCGATGAAAGCTTGTCGTCCCAGGATTGTGTTTCCTGATGAACTTTTCCCAGCTCCTGTTTTACCCAGCAGGACAAAATTCAAACCAGCAGTCATTTCTGTCATTGTTTAGCCTAAAAATAAAAAGTGAAGCACACATGAAATATGAAAAGCACACAATCCAGCTAACAATCTTAGGTTAAAAGAATGTTATAGGTTATAAAAACATTATGTCTGAAAGTTCTTAGAACGTTCAAAGCTTACAGAATTTAGATGGCATATTAATGTTATTTGACTATAAGAAAGTTTCAAGAACACAGTACATTCCCCAGTGTTGGAGTTTTGAACTATGGTGGCACCCAGCAAACATTGTGGCATGAAGCTTTTAGTTTGTCACCATTGTTGTTATTCAGGATCTGACTCTTGATAGATATGTATACATACACAGTGGGTATGGAAAGTATTCAGACCCCCTTACATTTTCCACTCTTTGTTATATTGCAGTTATTTGCTAGATTCATTTAAGTTCTTTTTTTCTCATTAAAGGGGGGGTGAAATGCTGTTTCATGCATACTGATCTTTTTACACTGTTAAAGACTTGGAATCCCATACTAAACATGGACAAAGTTTCAAAAGTTAAGGTGGACGTTTGATGGGAGTATTTCTTTGTCAAAAATACTACTTCCGGTTAGTCATAAGTTTCGGCAAGTTTTTTGAGATCATGCGTCCCCTTTGACGTTAATGGGGGCGGAATTTCCTTGTATGGGCCTTACGGACAATTCTACCGGAAGCGCGTGAGAGAGAGAGAGAGAGAGAGAGAGAGAGAGAGAGAGAGAGAGCGAAAGTAACAGGCTACCCCCATCAAAGCGCTGGCTCGTAGGCTGCTGCACAGGTGATTACAATGTCACCAAAAAAGTGCGTTTTTGGTTGCCTGACCAAGACAGTCCTGCACAGATTCCCCAAAAACCCCGTGTTAAGGCAACAGTGGATGGAATTTGCTTTTCTGGATCAGCAACTGAGTTGCGCGAATGTTTATATCTGTTCGCTGCATTTCGGTGCCGACTGTTGCATAAACAAGGCCCAGCTCGACGCCGGATTTTCCAATCGCCTAATGCTGAAGGATGGAGCAGTCCCAACGATAAAGGTCCCAACGTTAGAACCGCAGGCGGTGAGTAAGACTGCTTCAAATGTCTGTGTTTTTGCCTATGCTCATCAAGTAGCCCAAACATGATCACGTATAGTTAATTGATCAATGGAGCATGCGATGTGTAGTGCGTGTACATTTGTTTAGCTGGCCACTATATGTGTAACTTTATGTTTGTGTATTGTAAAAGCAATCCAAACAACAATACACAAAGAGTGGGGAAATATTTTGAACTAAATAAGCACGCTTCTTCATTCAAATGCGCTACTATTCCGTGTCTTTCTATGTAAACACTTAGCCTGCGGTGCAAAACCAGTCCGCTTACTAACGTTACAATTGTCTACACAAACCACGCGTAAACACACAAACACACGTGCACAACTGCACTTCTCACATGTACACCTTCAAAGACAAAAATACGACGATATAATTCAAGTATAAATATGTAAATAACACAAGCCGCTAAGCATATTATATAGTTAGTGTATAACTTGTACCACATAGAGACGTCCTGCTCTAGTCGTTTTTGCTGCTGCTCCTGTTCAACTGCAGCCTCTGGGTCTGATTCCGGATCATAGATGTATGGCTGTATCTGATTAAAAGCCATATTTTTATTTTGAATAAAGTTTTTTTCCCGCTGTTAGGGATGACACAGCTTTACGACGCACTCGACTCAACACAATAGCAGCAGCGCGCACACGTCATTATTTAGCTCCGCTCACACGATACGCCCCCACCCGCTCTGCTTTTTTCGGAATCTTTCTTATATAATTATTAAAAAAATAAAGACTTTACGGAGATATGCAGGATGCAATGCTACTCTATAGGTACTCAAGATTGACATGACACTGACTGAAACTGAGTGTTTCACCCCCCCTTTAATGTACACACAGCACCCCATTTTGACAAAAAAACACAGAATTTTTTACATTTTTGCAGATTTATTTAAAAAAAAAAAAAAAAACTGAATTATCACATGGTCCTAAGTATTCAGACCCTTTGCTCAGTATTTAGTAGAAGCACCCTTTTGATCTAATACAGCCATTAGTCTTTTTGAAAAAGATGCAACACGTTTTCCACACCTGGATTTGGTTGTTCCTCTGCCATTCCTCCTGCAGATCCTCTCCAGTTCTGTCAGGTTGGATGGTAAACGTTGGTGGACAGCCATTTTCAGGTCTCTCCAGAGATGCTCATTTTAAGTCAGGGCTCTGGCTGGGCCATTCAAGAACATTCATGGAGTTGTTGTGAAGCCATTTCTTGGTTATTTTAGCTGTGTGCTTAGGGTCATTGTCTGGTTGAAAGGTGAACCTTTTAGCCCATGATTGCAACCAGTCGTCCTGTCCCTGCAGCTGAAAAACACCCCCACAGCATGATGCTGCCACCACCATGCTTCACTGTTGGAACTGTTTTGGACCGGTGATGAGCAGTGCCTGGTTTTCTCCACATACCGCTTAGAATTAAGACCATCTTGGTCTCATCAAACCAGAGAATCTTATTTCTCACCATCTTGGAGTCCTTCAGGTGTTTTTTTTTAGCAAATTCCATGCAGGCTTGCATGTGTCTTGCACTGAGGAGAGACTTCCATAGGGCTACTCTGCCATAAAGCCCCGACTGTTGGAGGGCTGCAGTGATGGTTGATTTTCTACAACTTTCTCCCATCTCCTGACTGCATCTCTGGAGCTCAGCCACAGTGATCTCTGGGTTCTTCTTTACCTCTCTCACAAAGGTTATTCTCCCTGTTATGGTACAGAACTGTGGAGACAAAGATGGTGAATATGTGATTTATTGAGCGAACCAGTATTTTAGAGCAGAGGGAAAGGCAGCGCAGGTGAGTTCTTGCAATGGTGATGGCAGGTGAGAGATGCAGAGGGACATGGGGACTTTGATGGAGAGAGACGCTGGAGAACGAGGAACACTGAACAACTGGACGCTGGAGATCGAGGAACACGGAGACACTAGGCGATGGAGATGAAGGATGCGCAGAGGAGACGTTGGAGACAGGTCAGACTAGTAGCTGGAGTCTGTTGGTTTTAGCTGGGTTTGAGAGTACCTTGCATTAACGAGACCGGACAAAGAGTGACTGTGACTGTGGTGTTTAAGTGCTCGTGCTAATGAGGGTGCTAATGGGTTGCAGGTGGAGGTGATTAGTATTCAGGTGAGGGTGTGCCCTGGGATACCGTGACGTTGGAGCCTGGCATTTCTGTGACACTCCCCTGCTAGCTCAGAACAGCCAGCTCTAAGAAGGGTCCTGGTCGTCCCAAACATCTTCCATTTAAGGATTATGGAGGCCACGGTGCTCTAAAGAACCTTAAGTGCAGCAGAATTTTCTTGTAACCTTGGCCAGATCTGTGCCTTGCCACAGTTCTGTCTCTGAGCTCTTCCGGCAGTTCCTTTGACCTCATGATTCTCATTTGCTCTGACATGCAGTGTGAGCTGAAAGGTCTTATATAGACAGGTGTGTGGCTTTCCTAATCAAGTCCAATCAGTATAATCAAACACAGATAATCAAACACAGCTGGACTCAAACGAAGGTGTAGAACCATCTCCAGGATGATCAGAAGAAATGGACAGCAGCTGAGTTACATATATGAGTGTCACAGCTAAGGGTCTGAATACTTAGGACTATGTGGTATTTCAGTTTTTCTTTTTTAATAAATCTGCAGAAATGTCAACAACTCTGTGTTTTTCTGTCAATATGGGGTGCTGTGTGTACATTAATGAGAAAAAAAGAAATGATTTTAGTAAATGGCTGCAATATAACAAAGAGTGAAAAATTGAAGGGGGATCTGAATGATTTCCATACCCACTATGTATATGTGTGTGTATATATATATATATATATATATATATATATATATATATATATATATATATATATATTAAGAAACCAATATTACCATCCACATTTTATTGAAATACAGTTAAAGCAGCCAGAGTGAAATTAAAAGGAAAAGTTAAGTTTTGTTAATAATTCTGAATAATATGCATACTTTTGATATATGTTGTGGGAAAGATATCAAACAAACAAACAAAAAAACTATTATTCAGTTTTTTTTTTTTTTAAAGAAAAGAAAAAAAAGAAATAAGAAACTAAGTAATACTTGACTAAGAAATAATTGTCCAATGTAACACATATGTAACAAAAATGTATAATAAACGCCCAATATCACATATATGTAATATTACAGATCTTTCACAAGGAGGGGTTGTATTTCAAAAACAACTGCAGAAAAACGTAACAAGTGGTCCCTGTTAATGCCCCATAATTTTCCTATAATGAGAAATTGGTCCGGGTTCTTCTGGGTTAACAATATTTTTGATCAAAAACGAAATGCATTTTACTGTCTGTTGTCAAAATGGCGGCTAAAGCGGAAACGTCAGAAATCGAAACTGTTTAGTTTCGATTTCTGACGTTTCCGCTTTAGCCGCCATTTTGACAACAGACAGTAAAATGCATTTCGTTTTTGATCAAAAATATTGTGATAACTGCACCGCTTTCCCCCCGTTTTTTCCACTGTAAATCTTTTACAATGTGTTCTAAACAAAATTCGACAAACCATGTCGTAAATCTCAACAGCTAGGCTATTTTTAAATGATGCAGCTAACTGAAAATAAGCGTTTATTAAAAATGTTAGTAAAATAGGACTCGTTGACAGCATATTTAATAAACGTATTAAACAACAAATACTAACTAAAATTAAGCTACTTATTTCAAAGTCTAGCTCTTTAAAACCGTCATTAAATGTAAACGCACTTCTGATCGATCATCAGCTGTAGCATTTAAACAACACAAAATCTTTAAATCATACTCAGACTTCTTCAAACTTACCACACAGAGAAAATAACTCTGGTAAAGTATGGATTTTGCCTCTGATCTCGAGCTTCGAACTGTCTGCGTGGCTCTTAAAACACTTTCGTTTCCAGTCACTGTGGCGAAAGGAAAGGCTCAAACCAGGGTAGCCAACTTTCCCGTGTTAGCCGGGACGTCTATTGGGCTCTCCCATACGCGACCAATAAACTGAAAAAAAAAAAAAAAAAGGAGGTCGCACTCCCCCCACCCCTCATCCTTCACGCGCATCAGTATGTAATTAAACGAGCCAATTGCTCCACACGCACACACACACACACACACACACACACACACACACACAAACAACAAACAAAAAAAGGACAATGTGTGATGCTGTTCGTTCAGGCAAATGGGAATAAGGATTAAACTGCAAATATGTGTACCCTAGTGAAAATATTCTTTATATAAAATATATTCTCTTTTCAATGGAATAAATATAGCCCACTAAAACAATTGTTTACCATTTTTAAATAGCTATAAAAAAAGTATATTAGCATATTTTCATAATACAACTTTTAACACACTTAATAATTGTATTTGAGTATGTTTTCTAATATATGTTTAGTTTCGATTTCTGACGTTTCCGCTTTAGCCGGCATTTTGACAACAGACAGTAAAATGCATAGACATCATATACATAGACGCCCCATGATGTGCTGCAGCGTGATCCAGCGTCGCCGCCATATTGGTTGGGTCTCTCCACTCAACGCTAGCATTCAGAGTCAATGGAGAGCGAGCAATTATGCCCGTATTTTATGCAGCTTAATTACGGTGGCAATAAAGCAATATTGATACCAGATCGCATGGGATTACATTTCATAAGTAAGATTGAACAATAATTTAGGTTATTTTACAATTTATACATCATTATCATTTCATGCTTGTGTCATTTGTGGTGTCTGTAGGCCTATTTCACAAAGTAAGGCTGCAGCACATCGCAAAATGAACTACCCTGGAGTTACAGAGAGCAAGCATACGCAAGAAGCTGTGCAAAAAGGATTTTAGCTCCCCAGTCCCAGTCGCAAGCCTGACAGGGTAATGTAAGATGCTGGAATGACCTGGAGTTATAACGTTTACTTAGGCCTTTACAAAAATAATAATTCTGAGCTGGTACAGTATATGGGAGCTTGTTAGTGTTACAGAAGGTGTGTGTGTGTGTGTGTGTGTGTGTGTGTGTGTGAGAGAGAGAGAGAGAGAGAGAGAGAGAGAGAGAGAGAGAGAGAGAAATAAATCTAAGTGAAAAATCAAACTTGTTTCTTTATTAAAATATAAAATTCATACATTTATACATTTATCAATATGCCTGTGTGAGTGTGTGAGAGAAATAAATTCAAATGAACAATCAAACTGGTTTCTTTATTAAAGCCGCACTTGGCTACTTTTGCTCTCGAGGTCCCCCTACAGTTTGGAAAAAATAATGTCCTACTACTGTCGTAAGCTCAGTCCTCGCGCGTGCATTTGTTGACATTTGTTGACATGACAACCCTGATAGCCCTGAACTAGTGATGCGCGGGTCGTCTCATAACCCGCGGACCCTGTATGTCTATTTAATGGTCGCGGGTGCGCGGCGGGTTGAAAAAAATATATACAGTGGTGCGGGGCGGGCCAAATAACTTCATAAAAGTGGCGCCGCGGGTCGGTGCAGCGCTAACAGTTCCCCTGAACACTGCAGGAGGAGTTCACATGCAGGTGTTCTTCTGGCGGCGCGTGTGAAATGTCTTCATCCCAGGTAACGTTACAGTCAGTGGCATATGTTTCAGCATGTCATATGAATATAATTTCATGGGTTTTATTTTTTTTTCAAACGCCAAATAATCACGATGCTCACGTTTACAAGCCAGCGTCATTATAGTAGTCTATTGGTTAGCGTTTTCCAGAATCTATATGATACTTCAGTTCAATGTTTGAGTGGTAGCTCACCGTAACAAGCAGGACAGCATCGGTCGGGCACGCCTCCTTCAGCTCACGCCGACGAGCAAACGCTGGTCACATGTTGATCCTCGTCCTGTCTTTAATCACAGCACTTTTTCGTTTCCTCTTATTGCTTTCCTCCAACAAAACCTTTTCTTTCTTATTTGTCTCTGCTGCTTCGGACATGACTATATTATCCGACGAACAAAGTTGGGCTCGCACGTCTGAATGTAAGGAAGTGTGTGTGTTGGTGGAAGTGACGTATATGCCGTAAAGCAGTCAAATTTTGTAGTTCTTTTTGTTCTCGGGTTACTACCCGAAACCCGAAGTTTAAAAGTACGATTAACAACGATACAGACCCCATCAGGCTATGGCAGACGTGTCATTCAACCTATTGTAAGTCAATTTATCATCACAAGAGTCTTAAAAAATATATTATGAAGGTTGAAAAGTTACCTAGTGCTGCTTTAAAATATGAAATTCATTAATTTATACATTTATCAATATGTCATTGTCTACCATATGTCTTAGTTAAAGCTCGTAATACAAAGTCTTTCTACATCAAAGCAAAATATTTCAACGTGTGACAGCATCCTGTATCATAACTAAGTCTCTGCAGTTTGTAACAAATCAAACCGTGTGAAAATCCGGTAAAAACTCGGGGAGTTATGATCATTGTAGTTGAGAATAAATCTTCCTCAGTAGAAATAACGCATTGGGGACCCATCCAAGATGGTGCCGCGCTGATACATCCGCTCCAATAGGCAGCGTAAGTCTATGTATATTATGTCTTATGTAAAATGCTTTCCGTTTTTGATCAAAAAAACACACACACACACACACACACACACACACACACACACACACACACACACACACACACACACACACACACTCACACACACACACACATATATATATATATATATATAAAGCCAAATTTACAAATTAAAGTGATATATTTTAGTATATTTTAAACTGTATGCTCAAAACTAACAATGCACTGAAAGTACATTTAGTAAATTAAAAAAAAAGTAAATTTAGTACCCTGAAGTTGTAGTATATTTAAAGTTAAATTTTAGTATAAATTTTAAGTTTATTTATTCATGCTTTGAATTCGCTCTACTTTCAGAAAGTGTTGACATGTAGGCTATGACTAATGCATTAAAAGCCCATTTTTATGCAGTGTAGCCTATACGATCTACTGTAGTTGTGATTTAAGTTTAAAATGTTTAATACGTTTACATTGTAACAACCGTGTTACAATCTGACCCCACTTCATCGATAGGCTTATGATGAACTTTATTCTTACACAAACAGACGCCAGACAACTAGCCCGATGCCTCTGAAACATCTGTGTATTGACAAAAACTGCATTTATTTCACTTCAGCTGGGATAAAGTTGGCAGACACAGCGCGAGCATCTCTCTACGGGAAGCAGTTGTGTCCGACTTCACGTCTGCGTTTCCACATGCACGGCCACCGTCGACCTGAAGCTGGTGAAACTCGCCATTATCTGCGCGAGTGGGTCTGCAGATCTGAAATGGCCTCCTCAAGCGCCACAACAGAGACAGCTGGTAACTCTCTGCTTTTAAGAACAACTTGAGACTAACTTTGAATATTTCTGAAATAAATGTGTTAATTAAGCACACATATTGGTGCGTATTTGCTCGCGTGTCATTTGAAATGAAGTATGGTCGAAAGGGCAACAGTGCTGTGAATGACTGAGTCGAGCAGCTTAAAATCTGGAATTTTCACTAAAGTTACTTTAAAACGCAGAGTAGTATAAACGACTGATAAAACTGTACATGCTGTGCTGTCATGGGCGTAAATGTCTATCACAGGGGTCTTAAAGAGTGCATTTTACATGTTTTTATTTTACTCTCTGCAGACACAGAGGTTGCGACTATGCAAAGTCTTCTCTTCATAGTGTCAGTTAAGCATTCATAAAGAACTTTTCGTGCTTTCCACCAAGTGAGTGGATCTTCATTTCTTTGAATCAGGGGCTTTGCTAAGTAACTCATCACTGCTGCCATTGCTTCTGATGTGGCATTCCTGACAGTAAATGAATTAGCCACCTGCTCATCAAAGTCCCCACACACTGAATCTTGCTCAGAAGAGGTGATAGGAAGCCTATGCTCAGCATGAGGTTCATTCACCTGCCTGCTGGAGCCGAGTGCTGAAGCTGCAGCAGTTATACTCTTGCAGGCCTCATCTACTGCTGCTGGATCGTGAAAGCCCTTCTGCTTAAATCTTGGGTCAAGCAGGGTTCACTCAGCCAACAAGCTAAAGAATTCAATTCGGTGAAAACTTTGTTGCATATCAGCAGCCAATGAATTGAATTCACCATAGCCGAAATGGAGTCATTGACAGTCAACCTTTCAAGCTGTTTCTGGATGACTTTTTGTAGCCCCTTGCAATTAAAATAACTTTAGATGCTGTCACATACCTGCCATGGAAGCAAAAAAGAACTTTGCTTGAGCTAAGCACTGACCATATAATATTAACATACAGCAACTTAAATAATCAAATAAATGCAGCCTTGCTGAACATAAGAGACATCTTTCAAAAACAATTTTAAAAAATCTCAAACTTTTGAACAGTTGTGTATATGTTTGAGTTGTTATTAAAATGAATTATAGTGCCTTGGGAACCTAAGTGAGTTCTCTCAGAGCCAACAATATTTAATATATAATGCCAGGTTTATTAAAAAGAAACAAGCTACATCAGAGGTGAAATGCAGGAAAGAGAAGGATGTGTTTTTAGGTTTACTTATTTAATATTGCTCATACAGTGCCCAGTATGTTTGGATATCAAAGCCTTGAGTTGAACACATTTTGATATTAATGTAAAATAATTTTGGGAAAATAAAAAGAAAAGCTCCTCATCTTTTTCCTGCTTCTCTTTCTGAAGCTCCCTAAATATTTTTTTCTCAAAAACCTTTCTTTTGTTGTAAAGGGGTTATTTTTTTTAAAATATTTATTATTATTATTATTATTTTTTAATTAACTATAGTAATATTATTAGTAGGCTAGTTTCAGCCAGTTTCCACACTCCATGTGAGATATGGCACCAATTAAAAGAACATTTCTTTAGGCATAGATCAGATATGCTGCACAGTGTTAAGGAAAATATTATACTCCAGTGTCCAAAAAACAAACAAAAAAATGGGCAGAAAGAAGCATTCTGATTCAACATCTCAGACAGATAACATTGCAACTAGTTTATATTCTATAAAAGAAGTTGAAGTTGTTTTCCTTCCAATAAAACCTCAAAAGATTAAGTGACTTTTCTGAGATTTAAAGTAAGTTCATGTAAATTTTACTGTTAAAAGTCTTCCTTGGGGATTTAATACCAACATTTAATTACATTTCTGACGAACTCCACACTCCAGTCAGATAGATGGCGCTAATGCTCCTCTAAGTTGGTTGCCAAGCCACAATCAAATCAAAGGAAGAAGTGGCTTTGCTTACTTTTCCTACTTTTCCTTTTCCTAGTTTTGTGCTTGTGATGCTAGCTCAGACATTTGTCGTTTCACTGAAAACAAAATGGAAATAGTTTGTACTTTGTACAGCACGACGCGACGATTGTAAGCTCAGTTCAAAAGTGAAGTGTATTACCTCAAAGTTTGCTTTTCTGTAAGGTAAGTTTTCCTAACTCTTATTTTGACTTGTGTAAAAACGGAAAAGTCATGGTATCTGCTGCTGTAGTGTTTTTTCAAGTGCTTGATTGTTTACCTATGATAGGGTAAAGTTAACGTACATCACTATCCCCTGGTTTCACAGACAATGATTAAGATAGTTTAACTGAATGCTCCTCGCACTGAAATACATTAAACTATGCCAGTGTCAATGTTTTGTCTCTAGTAGATGCACACCAGTAATGTTTGTTCCTAAGACACTTTTATAGAAGCTACTTAAATGCCCTAATTTCACCACACAGTGTCTATACTCAGGGTTTTTATTGGTCAAATATGATCTTAGGTTTGGCAGACATGGTCATCCACACACAGTGAAAAGTACCCTACCCAGGTCATCTGCAAGCGCAACACTGACAATAAATGTGAAATAAATGCAAAGAAACAGTTAGTGATTTTTGATTATTTTACTTGAATATCTCATATTATGTATTATCTATTACCTTGATGTTTGGTTCTTTTGATCATAACTTTTTACACTGTTTACTGATAATTATTTTGCTATATGATCTTATTAATATTACAAATACACATAAAATAAAAATTAACAAAAATACATAAATAGTAACGCAGGACTGTACACATTTTTAAATAACCATTGAACAAACATACATACATAATGTAAAAAAAAAAAAAAAAAAATTCAGCATTTAAAGGAACACTCCACTTTTTTTGAAAATAGACTGATTTTCCATCTCCTCTAGAGTTAAAGAGTTGAGTTTTACTGTTTTCGAATCCATTCAGCCTATCTCCGGGTCTGGCGGAGAACTTTTAGGATAGCTTAACATAAATCATTGAATCCGATCTGACTGTTAGCATCTTGCTAAAAAAAATTACCAAAGAGTTTTGATATTTTTACTATTTAAAACTTCTGTAGTTACATTGTGTACTAAGACTGACGGAAATTAAAAGTTGTAATTTACTAGGCCGAAATGTTTAGAAACTAAACTCTCATTATTGCAAAATAGGCTAACTTCCATCAACTTAACCAATGTGACAACCTGCTTGCACAGGGAGCGTATATATCATTGCGCCGCTGCACCCATGGGTGCAAACACAGATTCTGTTATCATCCATATTCTCCTGGTGCAAACAGAAAAGTAATTATCCCAAACATTTCTTCAGATTGCCAAAAAGTTGCTAATAATGATTTAATGATAGAACAGTAATTTGAACTAAATGTATCATGTAATCTGTAAACTTTCATGTGCGAAAGAAAACGTATGAATGCATATTTGTCATTTTAACAGAACTCAGGACTGGTGGTTGAGCTTAAGGCATGGTTGGTCAAAAAAAACAAAAAACAATACTGAGATACCAATGCTATAAATTCTACTACTAATAAAAGTAAACTGCTCTAAGGATTGATGAGCTGCTGGGTTCATGAATATTAATCATGTTGTCAGCGTTTGTGCGAACTGATTTGCTGAAAATGAAACGGGGACAGCAAGTGTCTGCCAATGAGATTGTTGGTTGTGCATTAGTTTCTTCTTGTTCATAAAGGCTGAATAATTCCAAATGAACGCTGTTAATTTACAGAAAAATACAACAACGAATATTGTTACATGTCAATTCTGTGTAGTATGAGACTCTCTCATTTAGTGTGTGAAACACTGACCGCTCTGTCAGTCGCCTCACACTAGTGTTTACTGTGCAAATACAAATCCACTCTGCATTTACTGAGATGAACTGAAATAGTGTGCTTTACTGATCACTTGAAAGAGAGTGAATCTCTCAAACGCTCAATCCAAGTGATTAGCAAGTGAAAATGTGTGTATCAGGTTCCAGATTGTAGCCGTAGCTCCTTGTTTAGCTATAAATTCTTTTGCAGCTTCTGCCAGAGTTGTTTTCGCTCTGCACGCAAGATGGGTGCAAATGGGTCGCGTCATCAACTAGGCTTTAGCATTATCACGGGAAGACATTCTTATTGTGGGGAGACTTTTTACTGGTATATCGCAAGCTAAAAGACATCGCCCATCCCTAGTAAGCAATTTTACTGATTGTAATTTTGTTTGAGTTCAAGGTTGATGATGTAGTTTGTTATGGAAACATAAAAAATATATATATTTACAAATTTGTGTTTTACTTGGTATTTTTCCTCAACTTTTTGTCTCAGTTGGCAGTTAATTTTCATTATATATATCACTTCTGGGTAATAGAATATATATATATATATATATATATATATATATATATATATATATATATATATATATATATATATATATATATATATATATATATATATATATATATATATATTACCCAGAAGTGAATCATTATAAACATTATTAATATAGCCTAAATGTATGTGAAGTTGTTGGTTCCCATAACATGCTATATTTAAATGTTTTTTATGAATGTAAAACATTTTTAAAGAATGTGCCTTTATTACAGCTGTATGATACATTTAATGATATTAGAAGAATATGCCTTTATTACAGCTGCATCATTTCAATATAACTGCAAACAAATGGAGCATAAACAATAACATAATAAAACATATCAGAAGAAATCCAAAAAGCTAAAATATTCCCAAGAGAAAAGGGTACATTTCAGGTTATTTCTGACAACAAATAAAATACAACAAGTACAATAATAAAAAGAAAAAGTAATACATAGTAATAAATATTAGGGTCAAATTTGCACAAGCCGTTTTTGATTGGTCAGTCCAGAGGATTTTTGAGTCATGCATGGTTTATTAGAAGTGTGTGATGTTTTGGAAATCAGTCATGTGTGTAGGTAGCCTGTACATGTTTGTATGCAAGCTGTAGCTATAATATGAACACAAGAATGGCCATTTTAGGTAAATATTTTAAAGATGATGTCCTATTTATATCATGATGCGATATAAAATGATTATTTATCATCTTGTCTGGTGTATTTCGCTGGTATCACAGCTCCCTCTTCTGTCCTTCAAGCAAACAGCGGCTCGGCGCGTCACGTGACTCCTGGACGCCTCAACAGTATGAAGCGCCTTCGGCTTTATAAGTGAAAGTAAAGCTCCTCTCTGGGAACGCATTTTGCCTCGACTTCCTTCGGTGCTGCACGGTAAGTGTAACAATTCAATCCTTTATATTTATTTAACCGTTCATTTCACATGAATTATATCGTAGCATAAAGTTAGACATTAGTAATGGCATTAGTTTCGAGTTTCAATAACGTAAACAAATACGACGTCGGCCATATCTGGAGTTAAAAGATAACCTAAAACTAAGCAAACCGTTATACAAGGTATAATGTCTGTATTTCACACGTTGTTAAAATGATTAAAAAAAAAGACTGTCAATGGATTGTTTATCGCATCGCATCATCATACGACGTACCTGATTAATAAGCAAATGTTGAATGTTGGGAAATAGCTGCCGTCGGGGTAAAACGGAAGATGCAGTTGTTCATTTTTGAAAAATATTGACTTATTATTCCTCATGTCCAGTGGAATAAACGACTAGCCACGCGAATCCTGCAGATGTCATGCGACCAAAGTGCAATTTCTGGTAAAAGGGTCCTATGTATTTCCACTTTTTCAGCTTTAGTTGTAGTGTGTACTCTTTGTGTGTTAACTTTGTGTATAGTGTAAGTGAGGGTTTTTGAGCATAACATCTGCAACGTTATAAAGCCTAAAGTCCCCTCTAAAGGGAGAAGTTCCCATATAGCAAGCAATGCTTTGAATGTCAACATTTCTTCTAGGGATGGGCATGTTTGTCAATTTTTCTTTTTGATCATCGATAGGTCTCAAAAACGAGTAATCGATCAACCATGGGCGGGGCTTGTGGGGGGGGGGGGCGTCATGGAGATATGAAAATATTTTAAGGGATTTTATGAAAATGTATGCGACAAAAACATGAGATGTCTATGCAAATATGAACATATGACTATATTAAAAAAAACTGTTACATTATGATACATAAATGTCTTAAAGAAAAAGAAACTAAATAGGCCTAACTGTTTCAACTAACCCAGTCAATGATATCGAGCATTGTAACTGTGAATACACCACCCCGCAGAACTTTCCTAGAGAATTAATCAACTCAGTCAAACGCATCCTATATGAGATTAATCACATATATGCCTATTACAGTTAACATCTGCTCAAAAGGACGCAAATGCGCACGTGAACTTGGCCAACAGGCTTGAAAACGAAACTCATTCTGACTGCGCTCTTCAACGCTAATACACAGGCGACTAAAACCACAAGTAATTTACAACACTTGAATCGTGTTAGCATCTAATGCTAACCAATCAGACCTCAGTTACTGTCCAAAATGCCGCAATAACCAATCCGAGAAATATACAAATATATTTTTTAAAGTCAGGGCGATCATCGTTTTCATGATCGATCGCCGCTGTCACGTTCGAGTAATCGACCAATGTTGCCCTTCCCTAATTTCTTCAACATTGGGCTAATAGCAGGAGCAAACGTGATGTGTATTCAATGCACATTAACATTTATTTAACACTGTTTCGATGGCTATCTGGGATTTTATTTAACCGAATTCCATTTTGCAAGAACTACAACAAACGTAATTATTACAGGCTTTATGAAGTCGCAATGTTACTCAAAATAATTTCCCACAGAAAAAAAGGGGAGGGACAAGGCCTGGTTGCTGCAGCTTTGTCAAAGACACACAACATGTCCAAAACTCTTCTGTTTGACCTTCCTATGGCTGGCTCATTTATATTAAACACTGTTTCTGAACATTATAACCCCAGCGTTTATCTGTATGCTGCACATTTTATGGAGAACAGCTTGTTTTCTGTAGCTTTTTAAAGACGGTTCACCACTCATTAGGAAAAGTAGCTGTGGTTTTGTGATTGATTACAAATGTCACAATTAAATGTTGGATAACATCATCTCTATAATGTAGGAAATTACAAATATCAAATGTCCTGTAAAATCTGTGCTTACAAGCCTGTGCATGAAGACCGTTCTGGACGATCCTCTTGTTGTTAATATTGTCAGAATTGACTAATTAACACCATTATTATTCATATTTCCACTAGAGAAGAACTCTGAGTTATGGAGGGGCGGGACATTTCCTGAACACATGCTAAGCGGTGCCAATCACAACACAGTCTGGGCCAGCTGACCAATCACAGCACATTTCATATTTCCGAAGGACGGGCTTCATTGAAATCGGTGTGTTTGAGCCAGACTGGAGCTGTAATAATATGAAATTAGTGAAAAATAATGTTTTTTTTAATAACCAAGCATAAAATCGTATTCTAGCACACCTCAAAAACAAAATCGAGATTTCTTACAAAGGCATAATAGGACCTCGTTAAGCCTATTTTTGGGAGTTTTTATTTTGTTTTCTTGTTTCTTGTTACCATAGCACTGTAAAACGAAATTAATCTTTGAAACAAATTTAAAAAAATAAAATATTTAAGTGTTTTACATGCATGACTTATTTGCCATTGTTGTGGTGTATTTCCAGTGTTGGTTTCATCGGTGGAGATGTCTTTGAGCAAAGGGATAAACGACCTTCAGATGATGGAGCAGGTCAGTGTCTCTCTTTTTCTTTAAAATGTAAGTAATAACACGTGTGTACAATGTTGTTTTTACATGTTTCAGAACACGGTGCTGCTGTTGATCGGTAAAACCGGATCCGGGAAAAGCGCCACAGGAAACGCCATCTTTAATGATCGCGTGTTTGAGTCAGAAATGAGATCTTCATCAGTGACCAGAGTCTGTCAGACACACACCGCTTCTGTTAATAACAGGAGCGTGACACTCATCGATACTCCAGACTTCATCTTCTCCACTCACACTGACTTTGATTCAGACTCAGAGCTGAAGAAAGCTCTTGAATTATGTTCTGCCGGAGCTCATGTGATCCTGCTTCTTCTGTCTTTGAGCACTTTCACTGAGCAGGAGATGGACTTCATTCGCTGGTTTGAGCTGAAGTTTGGAGCAGAAGCTCTCAGATTTACTCTAGTGCTCTTCACTCATGCAGATCAGAGACACATGAGAACACTAGGAGAAATGATCAGGAGAAACACTCAGTTATCTGATTTTATTAATCGATGTGGTCAGAGATATCATGAGTTTAACATTAAAGCTCCAGCAAACAGACGGCAGGTGACTGAACTCATGGAGAAGATCGACAGACTCATGACTGAGAACACAAACTCCTGCTACACACTAGACATGATGAAGGGGAACGAGAGGAGGATAGAGGAGGAGAAGAAGAGAGCAGAGGAGGAGAAAGAGAGAGAACGTCTGGAGACATTAGAGAGAGCCAGAGAAGAGACAGAGGCACGAGTGAGGAGAGAATATGAACAGGAGATGCGTTTGAGAGAATATGGAGCTGGGAAGAGAGATAAATATCTGTTCTTTAAACAGATTAAGCTGAAATATTTCTGTGTGATTTTGGTGTTTGCTGTAGTGACAGGAGGTGTGTTGATGTGGAGTAAAGACTCTTCTCAGGGATGGATGTTCATGAGGGGTTTCTTTACAGGAGGATCTGCATCAACTGCAGGAGTTTTCACTGGGATTCTCTGGAGATTGATGTGGAAGAGTCCGTTTGTGTGTTCATCTTCTCCTGAGCGTCCCAGCGCTGTTAGACAGTTACTGATGAAGACAGCAGGCGCTGTGTGTGGTTTATCAGCTGGAGCTGTGATTGGTCACTTTCTAGGAGAAAATGTGCTTCCTGTTACATTGTTAGCAGGATTGGCTGGAGCTGCTGGAGCTTTCACTGCAATACAGTGACGCTGATGATGCTTGTGATGCTAATGCTACAACTTATTGTCAAATTCATAACAATTCATGTTAAAGCTGCAGTATTTAACTTTTTTTAGTTAAGAATCTACAAAAAACAGTTGTTCAAAACATCATTGTTCAAAACTCTCACACCGTAAGTTGACGTCATTTGTCAGCTACTATGATGCGCGTGTGAAGCATTTGTAGTTTGCTCTTTCTTCATCTCGACGGCAGCTTTTAATCGCTAAAGTTCTCAATGGCAGTCGTCAATAACATCTGAGTCTGCCGTCAAAAAGAGAAAGCGACAGAAGCCTGTGCTTAATCTCTCTCCTTTCCCACATTGTTTTGTTGTGTGTAGGACAATTATGTGATTTTGTTTCATTAATACAGTGTATATATATACTTTTTTTCTTGATTTACCCTGAAAGAATGGAAGTGAAATGTGACAACATGCCCCATAGGTGGAGTACATTATAACATGACCTTATGTTACCTAAAATAATACAAAAAATAACCAAATCAAACTAAAATGTTTTGTCAATAAAAACCAATGATTGACTTTTTAAAATAAAATAATGGCGAATGAGCAGCAAAAGTTCTTCACTGCAGCTTTAATCATTTATGGATTTGTTGTATTGCGTAAGTTGCATGTTACCAAAAGTGTTGTTTCAAGAGCAGTAAAGATACAATTTTCAAAGGCTCTAAGATAATTACAGAAAATAACTATATAAACAATTAATCATACTTAAATATAAATAAAAATGTTGTCAAAAATAAACTGCATTAAAGTCATTGATTCACTCTAACAGATTTACCGTTGTTGTGGGAGCTTAGACTGTTTTATGTTTTCTTATTAGATGTGTGTTTGTTCAAAGAAATACAAAAACCTGAAATTATTATTTCATTGCGATTCTAACAGATGCTATTTGTAAATCCATCTGCATCTTGAAGATGTTTTTGTGTCATCTAGTGGTATAGAGGAAAATAAAACCAAATGAGTGTTTTACCTCATCGAGCCTTTAGCCTCCTTTACACTATTTACATTATCTTGCTGTGCTTTTGTAATTTTCTTTACATTTAGTCTAAAAGTGCCCAAAGGCCATTTTAAAGCATTTACAGGTGGGGTAAGAAACATCAGAAAAATGCTGTTAGCCGGAGAGACACAACCAGACACAAGAACAAACGTAGCCAATCGGCATTAGACAGTGGAGGAGAGGGAACGAGCAAGAGGGAGATTTGAACTGTAGAAAGAGGGATGGCTGAGAGACATTACAAAAAAGAAAAGCTCATAAGAATATCACTGGGAAATGAAGGGTTATGATCAGGAAAGAGCTTTAATATTTAGTATTAGAAAAGCTTTCCGGTGCTGGAGAGAGCTAACAGACGAGTTCGACACATGCCCAGTACAATTGTTGTGAGTTTTTTTGTGCCTGTCTTTCTGTTGTGCGAGCAGCGTCCGCGCGGTCTCAAAAATTGGGCTGCATGCGGACAGGGTATACTTTGGGCTTAAAGGTGCACTATGTTGAATTTTTGCAGTAAAATATCCAAAAACCACTAGTCTAGTGTTATATATTTTGTTCAGTTGAGTACTTACAATATCCCAAATGTTTCCAACTATTTGTAAATTGTGAGAAAATTGCTATTTTAACCAAAGAGCCGGGACGTCACAGTATAGCGTCTGAGAGAGTCGCCTGTCAATTGCGTCACTCTCGGTTTCTGGTTTTATTCTGCAGAAACACTTTACTCTTAGCAGTGTGAACAAGTGTCACAGCAGTCGCTGAGCGAATACACAGAGTAACGGCATAACATCATTTTAAACACAATTTAATGTATCTAATATGATAAACAGAGCGTATATTATTACCTCATACTCGTGACCGGAAAAGCGGAAATAGTGATTCTTTGTCTGGAGCTGCTTAAGTTTCAAGACCGGCGGAGTAATGAAGAGAGGGGTGTGTTTGTTTGGGTTGATTTCAAATATCAACAGTTATTAAGCTAATATTTATTGGACAGATAAATTATCGGGCGATATGATTGAAAATTACGTCATTTTTATTGCTCCGATTAAAAAACAAACAAACTGATAACAAGATCCGATAAAGTATGCTTGCTGGTAAATCTGTCAATCAGTCTGATTTATCCGAAGGTGCGTCTCAATCAGTTCCCTAGCTCAGTAGTCAGGGCACTGATAAGGGAACCAGTCGCGCTCATTACGTCATCGCCAGTTTTTCTCTGTGGCAGCGGAGGAAAATGCTATTGCTATTTGCAAAGCATGTTCAGCAAGAGAGGGGAGAAAGGCGTCAAGTTTTAATACAACTAGGGGTGTGACGGTGTGAAAATCTTCCTACCGGTAAATCAACGTGTGACCACACCGGTTATTCAGGTATCACTGACTGGGCTTTTAAATCACTCATTCTATCTAACCGAAAGTACCATGCACACATAACGGAGCAGAGCAAAGTGAGTGGTTTCAATGAATTCTTGTGACAGTTAAGCTTCCATCTGGATGAACTGAAAATGTGCCAGTGCGCGCACACCGTGAATGACAGTTTGTCCGTGTACGCGCTCTCTGTGCGGACGTGCACATTTTAGTTTCGGTTTTGAATTAGCGCCAATTCGGGGGCGGTTGCTTGAATTGTGGACCATGCATATTGTTCTTAATAAAAACACACAACAACAACACAGTACAATGACAAACTCACTTAAACGGGTACTTTTATTTTTTATTACGTTTTGAAACCAAATCTCCCGCGATCCTGTCAGCTCGAGATCTGACTCCTGCTGTGACACTCGTTCAGTTTTTACTGTCTGTTCTCTAACTGTACTAAATTACGTTATTACATGAGAAGGACTTAATTATCGTGGTTGGTTAAATGTTTTCATATCGGGAGGGAACCACTACAATGTATTGTGCCTTCTCTATTTTTAACCCCACACCAGCCTCCACTGGTATAGAAATGTTATAGTGTTACAGTAAAATATCAACTCTTTTGAATAAAGCTTAACATTTAAAATATTTAGAAAAAGAGGTAATTATAATTTGACATCTGATTTCTTTTTGATCAAAGCACACAGTTCAGTAGTGATAATAAATAACACAGGCTATGAGAATGAGATCAGCTGTTGCCAGGCAGAATTCATGAAAACATGTGGAGAATATTCTAAGTTTATCCAAATATGTCCTTTAGACTTCATGTTCATTTATCAAAAGCTTTTCATTTAAAGAGTCAAATCATATTTTTGTTTAATATGGGTCATTGTTGAGCGTAAACAAATTACAATAAAATAAAATGCTAAATCACTTTATTACTAAATATCATGTTTGATCTCGGTCAGTATTTCGTATTTCTGTATATTTAAATAGTACATAATATTGAAATCATTATTTGTTGCCATAACCACTGGGTGTCTGTAGCCCACATTATTCCTTAATCGCTGGGCCAGATTTACCGACAGAAGTTTAGGTGACCATTTTAATACCTCGAAGTGTGTAAAGCTTTTTTAATAATAGGCCTATAATGAGATGTGAAAGTAATGTTATTATTCCTTCAGGTTTTTTCATTCGTCACGGCTTCATCGGATGAGATCACAGCGCCTCCTATTGGACACACACGGCGTCACGTGATCCCGCTAGAGCAACTGTTGAAAGTGAAAGTAACATTTCAACGGACATTTTGTCGAAGCTCGTTTCTAACGGAACGCATCTCACCTCGACTGTTTTGTGGGCGTCTCTGTAAGTCCATTTATGTTCATGTATATTTAACAAACTGGTTGTAGGCTACTGAAATTGTGAATTCTTAAATCCACATTACCTTACAGAAATGTTTGTGCTTCAAGGCTTATACTATGGGTGAACATATGCTTTCAGGTTTGGGTAAATATAACCTAAAACTAACCAGAACCTCATACTAGGCCTATTTGACAATTTTTTGTTAGATATAAGTTTGTGTCACTGTCTGTCTTTTTAAAGGAAACTGTTATAAACGAGTCTATGCACCACAGGACGCGATTAGCATGCACAAACTGAACATCCGGAGCATATTATGAAACAGCTCGAAAAACAAAGATGACCTGATTAAACATAAAGTAACTGTACTGTATGTACAGACTGAAATGTTAATTTTTAAAATGTGTACCACAAGCGGGGTTAGTTGTGACACTCATGGTTTAAAACTTTGCACACTTCGGTCAGGATGATGAAACTAACAGTATTTAATCGTTGCCATGTGAAAATTATTCTGAAAAATAAATGTACCAAAATATATATATATATATATATATATATTTGTAAGATATCACAACATTTTTCATCTATGTTTTTCATGTTAAAGAATAAAACTTTATTAATATTAAATGTAATTATATTTTTCACTTCATCACTTAATATTCTATATGTATCATCAAACAATAAATTCCCCGGTGATGAATTAAAACCGCTCCGTGTTCATATGGGAAGCACCAGCAGGCTATTAAAGTAACACTGAAGCAGTGTTAGAGTTAATGAGATAATTAAGTGATTCATTGAGTGATTATTGCTTGATTATTGAAGAAGCCTGATGATAATGAGCAGAATCACTGAAGGACAGAGAAACACAAGAACCAGGGTGCGAACTACGGGGGAGCTCGGGGGAGCTCGGCTCCCCTAAATAAGACATGGGCTCTCCTGAAAACGTGATTTGTGAAATTTTGGGGGGTCTAAAAAAAAATTGACCCTGTGTTATTTTGAGGTGCAATTTCAGTTTTGTGTAATGTAATCATCGTGGATTATTATATGTAAAATTGATAAAAAATATATAATTAATTCATGACGGCGATTTAAATCTAATTCACTTCAATAAAGATAACTACATGCTGTTCTTGTCATGACCATCAAGGTGTGGTGGCGCTGCGGTGTATATTCCACTCATGTTAGTTTTTTCTACGAATCTTTGCGTTAACATGTACTGAACTGTTCAGTACTTGTCAGCACAAAGATTCGTAGAAAAAAACAAACGAATATCCACTTCTTGATCTTGGATTTCTGGACGAACAGCAAAGGAAGCTGACCCTAGGCCTCTGTGGTCGATTCTGTGTTAAGGCATGTTATTCCCAATTATGTGTTGTGGCTGGGTTGATATAGATATGTGTGACTATCGATGTCTTAAGCCTATTGAACGGAGGAATTATGGTATTCTTCTAGCCTAGAAATCTAGACGCACCCTAGCGGCAGCAAATCTAATCTGCCCGCAAGTGTCGTCTAGGAACCTCAATACCCTTCTGAGCTGTATTCCTCAAAATCTGTACAGGCCAATCACATCGTGTATAGAGTTGGCGGGCGGCGCCATAATGACGACGGCCGAGTTGCGTTTGCGTGCTTCTAGTAAACACAGAAACTGCCGAACGGCGGTCTTTCGAATCAGCTTTGACCGCGACTCTGGAAGACTTGGAGTTAAGCTTTTCTCTGAGAAAAGAACAAAGAGCGGCACTGAAGTCATTCTTTAAAAGGGAAGATGTGTTCGTAGTTTAGCCGACCGGATACGGTGAATGTTTAATCTGTCAGCGAGCTCTGCTTCACCTTCGTTGCTCTGGTTGGTGTAGCGCTATCCTATCGCGTGCAGAGGAAGTGTGTAAGACAACCGTTTATCCCGCCCCTCAGATTGAGCTGTCAATGGTGAGTTTCCAGACCAAACATCTTGATGTGGGTCTGGCTTGTCAGGCTAGTATTCTTCTGTAGCCTGACGAGTAACTTTAACCGTTGTTCATGTGAACTCAAAGACAGCCGGATGCTTTGTTTATAGACTATTTGGGGGTGGCTTATCAATTAGACCTATCAATTCGTGTTTTTTTCCGTTTATTAAAATCAAAGATGTTCTTCAATGATTGTATATGAAGAGCAGGGACATGTTTGTGTGCATTTCGTTTTGTGATTTCACCGGAAAGAATAGAGTCTCTCTCCGGATTGGCATTAAGCGATATATTGACACGCTCGTCTGTGTGTGAAGGAATATACAAGTCATCTTTTGAGGCACGCAGAACCTTTTACTGTATATGCGCGCAACCCCGAAGCAACTGACAAACACTGACAAGAACTACAACTGACTTCAGATACAGCCTTAGCTTAAAGGTGCCCTAAAATGACAATTTGAATTAACCTTGCCATGGTGAAATAATAAGAGTTCAGTGCATGGACATCACATACTGTGAGTCTCAAACACCATTGCCTCCTACTTCTGATGTAAATCTCGTAAATCAAACACTCAATGGAAAAAAAGTGCTTCTCAACATAACGCCAACCGTGACGCAAGCGTTGGGGATCATTTATATGCACACCCCCAACATTTGCATCTGTCCAACAAGCCGAATCTACTGATGGTAAACAAGACACTCAAAGATAGTAAAAACGGCTCTCATGACACATGGTTGAGGTTTATTATAATCGGATACCACAACAAATCATTCGTTTGTTCGGCCCATTTCAAGCAAGCTTCGCTCAGCGTCTTAAACTGAAGAAAGGGGCAACTATTATACTGCAAGCAGTAAGTAGTGATTTATCCACTTATTGACTGTTTAAACAATTTCTGATTAAATTGAAAGTTTCTTAGAGAGACAGCATTGTCTAGATAACGCAAGATGCTAGGACCGTATCAACAGGAAACTTTTAGTAAGTACCATACAAAACTAGTGTAATATTATTTTGTACTACAAAATACAACCGTAGATTCTTTGCTTACAGATCGTTCACGCGATCCTTCTAGCAAACGTCACCTTTTCCACCATATAAGTTAAAACGACAGTCAATGGAGATTGATAAAATGCAGCTTACTTGTTTATTGGTGTTCTCAGATCGTCCGTGCGTGAGAGAGAGAGAGCTCATGTGCATATGGTTGCCAGATTGGACATGTTTAGGTAAAAACCTGAGAGTATACAGGTTTCTTTTCACAGAAAAGCTCTGTTTGGGGGATTTAATTACTGAAATCTGGCAAGCGCACGAACGCCAGCTCTTTCTCGCGCGTGGATGATCTGAAAACAATAAACAAGTAAGCTGCATTTTATCAATCTCCATTTGAGATGTTCTGCTTAAAGTGTCCTTCAGTCGGTCTGTGTTCTGTCAGGACTCACAAGCCGCTTCACTGAACTGCTGTGAGCTGTGAGCTGCCAAATAAGGCAAAAACAGAGCATTATATCCTAGGGACAATTTATAGGGTTGTAAATGGACCTGTAAAACTGTATCTGGACAATTTTTGCCTTTAAATAAGCCACATACCCTCTATGTAGATATCGGAGAACAATTTAACATATTGTTTCAAATCATTCTAGGGCACCTTTAAGTCAAATGAAGATGAAATATGACATTAAATCTCTGAATACCTCATCAGAGGAGGATTAAACAACTCCAGAAAAACGGCATTACTAGCTTCACACATTACTAACCAGGTTGACTTTATTTCTGTCAGACGTCCGCAGAAGCTCTTATTGAGAATCAACAGAGGTTTAGATGTTGATGATTTAATGAAAATGTTTGGTCACCATTATGGTGATCAGTGTTTGCTTTAGTTGGGCAGACTGAAACTTGGCTTTTTATATCAGTTTGTAGTTTTTGTAATAGTGTTTACTGAAACACAGGTTGCTACAAAAAAAGCCATTAACAAAGATGATCAGATCATATCATTTTATCATCATATCAAACAATTATTGACTAATTTCATCACTGACCAAAATAAGTTACTTAATAACAATAGATTCTTACCAACAAAGCTTTCTTGCCAGAGAGCTTTCGGAGGGGACAATTTTTTTTTGACCCAAACAAACATCAATAATCCGCGTATGAAAGTCAATAACGGTGACGTTTCATGTGGCAACGCATGTTGAGAGCCACCATAGTATAAAACTCCTTACTCCCAGCATGCACTGCAGCATTAAGTATGTCCCCATTCTTGAGATTCATATGCTTATTCTTGATATCTATGTGTGTCAAAAAAGTTCTGAACTACTGGTGAAACTCTATTAACAACAAATAAGCAATTTTGTTCAATGATGAGTTTAGTCATACATTTTTCTTTTTGATGATAAACTATATCACCAGATATTTTGTTTAAAGATTTCATTTTGATGACCCCTAAAGGCCACAAACTAATATAAAAGGCTTAGAGTAAAACTGCCCAAATAAAGGAAATACTGAACACCATAATGGTGACCAACCATTTTCAATAAAACATCAACATCTAAACCTGTTCATTTTCAAAAAGACATGTTGACAAATGACACAAAGTAATTCTGGTTAGTAATAAGAAAGATTTCATGTTTTTACAGCTGATTTAATCTAAGGCTGTGTCTGAACTCGGTTGTAGTTCTTGTGTTTCTCTTTCCTTCAGTGATACTGCTTGTTATCATCAGGTGTTCATCATCAATGCTCAATCATCGTTAAATTAATCAATTAAGTGTCTAATTAACTCGAATTGCGGTTTCACACAGCAAAAGAAAGCAGTGCTGTGGCAGTGCAGAAGAGCATTTGGAGAGCATTGTATCAGACAGGGGTTGGAGGAGAACACCGGAAAGTCTGTCTCGTTCTTTGATTTATGATGGGCAGCATATATCTGCTGTGAATGCAACTGTGTTCCTCTCTGTCCTAAACACAAACATATAATAGGCTGTATAGGTAATTTACATGATAAAAGTAACCCTAAAGTTAAGTTGCCTCTACTTTTAATAATTTAAACAGGTCTTTGAAATTTGGGCAAAAACTTCTCGCAGTGATGTGTTTTCGTAGCCTAGAAATCTTGACACACCCTAGCGGCAGCAAATCTAATCTGCAGCCAAGGTAATCTAGCAACTGTCAATAGATTTGCGAGCTGGAAAAACCAAACTCTGGTCAGGCCAATCACATCGTGTATAGAGTCGGTGGGCGGGGCTTAACATAATGACGGCAGAGTTGTGACGGTTCTATGTTCAGCTTGTAACCACAGAAGCTGGCGAACAGCGGTCTTTTGAATCGGCTTTGGCTGTGACTCTGGAAATCTTGAAGTTAATCTTTTCTTTGAGAAAAAACAAAAAACGGCACTGAAGTCATTCTTTAAAAAAAAGGAAGATGTGTTTCAGAGTTTTGCCGATCTTATACGGCAAAAGTTAAATCTATCAACTAGCTCTGCTTCACCTTCTTCATTGCTCTGGTTGGTTGTAGCACTATCCTATTGCGTGCAGAGGGACTTTGAAAGACAACCGTTTGTCCCGCCCCCCAGATTAAGCCTTTCTAACGGTGTTCCCAGACCCAACTCCATCATGATATGGGTCTGGCTTGTCAGGCTAGTGTTTTCATGTATTTTTTTATTTTATTTTTTTCACAAGCACTGCCGCTTCTGTTCTGTGCGTAGTGTGAACGCTCTAATCTGTTAACATGGGCTCTCAAAAAAAGTGCTGCTTATGTTCTGCTAATGCATGTAGTGTGAACCGGCCTAACACTGCTTCAGTGGATCCTATGTGAACGCAGAGCGGTGTTAATTCAACACAGGGGAGTTTACTGCGTACCCATACATGGTCAATGCATATATTGCAGTATAACTAAAAACAGAAGCACTAGTTTCCAATATATGGAGAATATTATGTTATATATCGCATTATATTTTGCAGCATATTTCCATTTTTTTTTTTGTTCTGTTAGGGGTTGGTGAATACATTTCGTGAAAGTGTCTTTGAAGAAGCAAAAAAGGATCATGAACTATCAGGTGAGTGACACTTTTACTAATTTAACAAGCATATCTACGCGTTTAAACTGACATTGTGTTGTTTTGTGTTTTTTAGACCTTTGAGAACACAGAGTTGAGAGAAGGAGATGATGTTGATGAAGATCTCCGGCTGCTGTTGGTCGGTAAAACCGGATCCGGGAAAAGCGCCACAGGAAACGCCATCTTTAATGATCGAGTGTTTGAGTCAGAAATGAGATCTTCATCAGTGACCAGAGTCTGTCAGACACACACCGCTGCTGTTAATAACAGGAGCGTGACACTCATCGATACTCCAGACTTCATCTTTTCCACTCACACTGACTTTGATTCAGACTCAGAGCTGAAGAAAGCTCTTGAATTATGTTCTGCAGGAGCTCATGTGATCCTGCTTCTTCTGTCTTTGAGCACTTTCACTGAGCAGGAGATGGACTTCATTCGCTGGTTTGAGCTGAAGTTTGGAGCAGAAGCTCTCAGATTTACTCTAGTGCTCTTCACTCATGCAGATCAGAAACACATGAGAACACTAGGAGAAATGATCAGGAGAAACACTCAGTTATCTGATTTTATTAATCGATGTGGTCAGAGATATCATGAGTTTAACATTAAAGCTCCAGCAAACAGACGGCAGGTGACTGAACTCATGGAGAAGATCGACAGACTCATGACTGAGAACACAAACTCCTGCTACACACTAGACATGATGAAGGGGAACGAGAGGAGGATAGAGGAGGAGAAGAAGAGAGCAGAGGAGGAGAAAGAGAGAGAACGTCTGGAGACATTAGAGAGAGCCAGAGAAGAGACAGAGGCACGAGTGAGGAGAGAAATTGAACAGGGGAACCTGGAGAAAGACAGGAGAGAGAGAGACAGAAGAGAGACAGAGATGCCTGTGAGAGAATATGAGGAACAATGTGCAGAGAGAGAGGCCAGTGGATTCAAACACTTTGTAAAACAGCACAAGAACATTCTGGCAGGAATAGGAGTATGTGTAGTTGTATGTGCAGTGATCATATTAATTGTTCTTGCTATAAGACTTTCTTCCTGAATTCAGCCTTTACCGAATGCAGTAATAGCTGGCAGTGTTGCCAGATTGGATTGACTATTTCCAGCCCAAAAGCTCACTCAAACCCACCCAAATTTTTTTTTAAAAAAGCAAAATTTTCCCTATATAAGTGACATACGTTAATGCAAACACCACTGTCAAAACGTGTCAATCCCTGATACATATTATACAAAAATAATGATCGAATCAACGACAAGAATGAGTTTACCTTTGTGTTGGGCTTATACCTTCAGACAGAACTACAGTAATGTCTTTCGTGAAGTACATATTTGTAGAATATAACACAGACCTTAACACAGTCAAAATGGATAAATCTTTGACTCACACCTCTTTCAGCAGCTGACAGGACGAGTACAGCACAGTCTAGAACAGGCATCCTCAAATCTGGCCCACAAGATCCACTTTCCTGCAGAGTTTAGCTCCAACCCTAATCAAACTCACCTGAACATGCTAATCAATGTCTTCAGGATCACTAGAAAGTCACAGGTGGGTGTGTTTGATCAGGGTCAGAGATATTGGATTTAAGGAATATTGGATTCCTCAAGATTTGAGGAACACTGGTCTAGAGGGTTTTAAAAATTGCAGATGTCCTGATCAGGCCAGTGTTCACACGATGATGGACAGGAGTCACACATTCGATTACAGTTCAAGTCATTCAACTGTTCTCTTAGAGTTAGTTATATTTATAAAGAGTCTTCGAGTCACAGGTGTAATCCACATTTTGAGAGTTGCTTCACTCTCCCACTTACTACTGAAGATCACTCTCTGTATATTATGTCACTTTGGCATAGCGATCACTTGATATCCAACTACAATTTCGCCCTGAATTCATTAATGAGCGTGTCACTCTACTGATGGCTGATTGGCCGAAAGTGCGCGCTTGTCTGTGACGTCGCATCCTACAAGCCAGCGCTTTGATGAGCGTAGCCTGTTACTTTCGCTCTCTCCCTCTCTCTCTCTCTCACGCGCTTCCGGTAGAATTGTCCGTAAGGCCCATACAAGGAAATTCCGCCCCCATTAACGTCAAGTGGACGCATGATCGCAAAAAACTTGCCGAAACTTATGACTAACCGGAAGTAGTATTTTTGACAAAGAAATACTCCCATCAAACGTCCACCTTAACTTTTGAAACTTTGTCTATGTTTAGTATGGGATTCCAAGTCTTTAACAGTGTAAAAAGATCAGTATGCATGAAACAGCATTTCACCCCCCCTTTAATGAGCGTGTCACTCTACTGATCGCTGATTGGCCGAAAGTGCGCGCTCGTCTGTGACGTCAACGCCAGCTGACTCTATTCTGGGCCAGTGTGTGTCATGATACCTGATTTTATGGGCCCTGTCCCAAATGGCACACTTCATGTGCACTTCTGGTCTAGTGGACTTACATTGGCCGCTGTGTGCTCTTTTCCGTTAAGTCCACGAGGCCGCAGGGTGTCCTATTTGTCATTTTAGGTCCCAGAAGGCAGCTCTCGAGCGCCCCCATTTGAGGCCGTTATGTGCCCTCGATGTGCACTTCTGCCGAGTCCACACTGGTGCGGGTTACACAGCGGACTTCTAACCAGCAGTCATAGCGGCATTACGTTGTGAAAGTGCGGACTCAGCAGAAGACCGTGAGGGTTTAGGGTGCCCTTTGGGACAGGGCCAACAGGGTACATGCAATCTTGAGTTTGTTATTAACCAATTAGACTATAACATTTAGATGTTTAAAAAAACGCACCCCAAACTAGCACACATTTTATTCACCCGCCCAAGCCCGTTTTTACCCTCACAATCAAATTCAAAACCGCCCATTTGGCAACACTGATATCTGGTGTTCTCACTCATCTGCTCCATTCACAGTATTATTTACTAAGACTTAAGAGTCAATTTCATACCTGCTTTTTATTATTGATGTTCCGTTAATGCCGAGTTCAGACTGCACGATTTTCAAACCCTGCTCTTTTCACACTGCATGACTATCTGCGGTATCATTCAGTCCCTGCTGTGTTCACACTGATCGGTGGATCAGGACAGAGGGGTTCACACCGCATGACTTTACAGGAGGAACAATCACCGACAACTCTCTCTCTCTCTGGTGCACGAACTACGCTTCCGCACGTTTCCAACCAAACGTGTGACGTGACCAGTAAACAATGCGAGATCACACGTGTGTCAGACTGTTGTTCTCGTGTGAAACTGGAATTGTTATTAAAATGAAAACTCCATAAAGTTTGTGCTCCAAGAAAAAGAAAAAAGTATATTGCGGAGAAAATTGTTGGAGAGACAGAGGGAGCCAGGATTGTGTTCTGCAAAGAGAGTTTGAGGGAAATAAATCATTGTGTAATGCGCTGCTGCTGTGGCTGGATGTGCAAATGTTTGGCCTTTGTTTCTGCTTGATAGAATTGTAAATGTATATCTATTAAAATACTGATATTCTGTCTATAACTCCTCCCTGAACCTCCCGCTGCCTTGTATCTTGCTCTCTCATTGGCTGTCGGTCATCGCCGATGTAATTTTTAGGAGTTTCAATCGCCGACAGCTCCAGATATTTAGCATGCCAAATATCTCACCGGCGTCGGCGACTCTCTCTGATCGAGTCATTGATCGTTCAAACTGCGTGATTGTCACTCGCATGCACGAGCACCGATTTGCTTATGATCTCGGGCATTTGTCGGCGATTTCGCAAAACCTGTCGGCGACGCAAAATCGGGGCTAAAATCTGCAGTGTGAACTAGGCATAACTGTTTACTATCTTAAAAATGTAATTGTAAATATATCGTTTATAGATTTTTTTGTTGCTAAAATGTATTATTTCATCAGTATTATGTATTATTATATTATCAGTATTGTTAGAGTATAATAAATAATTATTGATGTAATTAAAAGTACAGAAGATATTCATCATATATTAAAACAATAAATGGACCCACTTTATATTAGGTGGCCTTAATTACTATGTACTTACATTTAAATTCATAATTTGATACAATGCACTTATATTGTACTTACATTTAAAAAATGACCTGCATGTAATTACGTCTGTAATTAATTTCTGTAGTTGAGTTTATAATTACACAGTTGACGCATCCCTTACAGCTAACCCTAGCCTTAAACTCACACACACCACCACACCTGTCCCTAACTTTACCCGTTTCCACCTCAATATCAGCAAAAGTGTATTCCGATACAATATGAACACAATAAGTACACTGTACTTATTTTTGGATTGTAAGTACACAGTAGTTAAGGCCAACTAATATAAAGTGGGACCCAACAGATGATACTGAACATTATTTCCTAAATGTATTTCCATTGAATTAAAGATGCACATAATGGATTCTTGTGAAATGTACACCATTGTATTTGCCAAGGTACGCTGTTATCTGTGTGTTTTTGAATACTAGCATCCATGAATAAAAAGTGTTTAATGAAGTGTTTTAAAGTCTTTCCATATGTTTATTCCACTCATGAACTCATTCAGCTGATTTCACTCATTAATTCTACCTCCTGGCTGAAAAACTGAACTACTAAGCAAATCCAGGTGTTTGAAACAAAATACAGAGCAGGACTTTTTATCTTCTGAACCTGGACTTTCCACCTCTGATCACATTTCAAAGTCTCTGCTGACCTGTGCTGGACAACTGGAGACACTGACAATCACAAGATCTCATCAGAGGAGGATTAAACAACTCCACAAACAGCTTTACCAGCTTCACACATTACTAACCAGACTGACTTTATTTCTGTTGGAATGACTAGAGAAGCTCTTATTGAGAATCATCAGAGGTTTAGATGTTGATGTTTTATTGAAATAAATAGTCACCATTATGGAGATCAGTGTTTGCTTTATTTGGGCTCTTGACCCTTGACTGTTTAACATCAGACTTTCTCTGATGCTGTAGCTGTGTTTGATATGGTGAGAGCAGCAAGAGAAAGCATGATCAGATGATTTGTTTTTCTACTTGTTGATGATACAGATGTAATCATCATGTAGTATATTCTGTGTTTGCTTATGTCATGAGAAGCATTGATTATCAGAGCCGTGCACAGCACAACTGCCTCTTCATCAGCTGAACTGCCCCTTTCCCTTCCCTTCCCTTACCTTACTCCCAGAAGATTCCCATAAAAGCACCCTGTCATGCTAAAAATACAGTAATTCTGCTAATCTGCTTTGTGTTTTCCTGCTTGCTCCGCAGCATCGCTCGCGGCCTGTGCTCGCTCTCTGTGGAGACTACATTTCCGTAATGTCGTCCCATTAACAGGTAAATTAAGAACTACAATCCACTTTACAGACAGCGATTGATCCGCAGAATTAGTATTTTGCTAGTTTGTTTTTGTATTTCTGTCAGTAATGTTTTAATCCTGGTATTCTAATAGTGCTAAAAACTTGTGCAAAATATTCAGATGCTGTGACGGTGGCAATTTTTTATCACCACGGCCAAACTATTAGTATTATATCTGTTGCATATTTGTTGGACATTAATTACTTTTTTACCGTTGAATGATTTTGATTTTTTTTTTTGTATTTACTAATTCGTGGAATAGACATAGTCTTTATGTGATAATATCTAGGTGAAAGAGTCGCTATGTGCTGGGATTTATTTGACTTCTGTGATGTGAGACAGCTAGCAAACAGTTGGTCAAGCCAGTTTGTCTGTTTCCTGACCTGGGTCTAGTTAGTCAAGGTTTAGCTCTAAGACTATGTGCCAAATTACTAAGAGAAGAGCAGCACCTTCACAGGAAGGATGGATGCCATCTTTTTTCAACTCTTTGCAATGAATCATTGGAGTATGATTCCTCCAGCAACTAGCACCATTTGGTTTTGTGGAACTTATGTCTAAAACATCTTACCCAGCCAATTCAACCAGGTGCACCCTGGTTTATGTTCTACAGGCTATCAAAGAAGACACACACTCCACCACAAGCTCTCTACATCTACACAATTCAGCTCCTAACAAAAGAAGATGGCTGCATTCCAGAACTCACTTGTGTAATCAAACATGTTGGTTTTTTTTCAAGAGTTCTTGACCACCAAGACATTCATGATTACAGCAGTTGACTGAAGATAATTCTTAATGATTCGGAAACCTGTTAGGTCAACAAATGACCCATGAGGAAAGGACTGTTCCAACCAGACTATTATCCGTAAGAACTACACAGACCCTAGTGGCATGTTTGTTTCTGTGTCAGCATGTCATTTGTCGCTAAAGACAATCCACAGAGAACAAGCGATATAACGTGTCTGTAACGTTTTCTAGTTACATGACTAGAAGATGGGGCTTTATTGCATGTTACAATTACTGCCAGATGCTTATAATATATTTAATTTATTTTAAATTAAATCATATAGTTTGCATGCATTTTTTTTTTTTTTTACTTTTTTTGTTCGATCACATATTTTAGGTTAATTGATCTGACAGATATGTATTTTACAGAAACTACATTTTTGAGCAGAATGGTCTGTAGGAGGTTGAGGGGATGGGATCTAGAGGACAGGTAGTGGGATGGTTGGAGAGGAGAAGTTTAGACACTTCCGCCTCAGTGAGTGTAGAGAAGGAGGAGAGATGGTGTTCAGCATTGGGTGGGGAATTAACTGCTGATGGCTTTTGCTTTATTGCTGTGTTTTTGTGATTGTGTGATTTAATTTCTACTATCTTGGCCAGGTCTCTCTTTAAAAAGAGATTCTATATCTCAATGAGACTAACCTGGTTAAATAAAGGTTAAATAAAAAAATATATATATATATCAGTGAAGAAATGGGCAAACTCATCTGCAGATTGAGATGGTGGAGGGGACAGAGGTAAAGAAGAAGCAGAACCAAGTGATAGAATATGTAAAATAACGTAATCATCAACATTAAACAGCATATACATGAATACTGCCTAATGTTACTGAATGAAATGTCGACCCAGGATGAGCTACAGGACTGTGGGGTTATGGGGGTGTTAATGGACTCCATCTGTGTTTGATCATCGTTCTGAATCAGATCCAGATGAAGCCTTTGACAATAACACGGTTTTCTCAGCTTTTTGCTCAAAATGTTACTTTTTTATGAAACTTACCAGCATTTAAGATTTGATAAATAAAAATACTTGAAGCTTTGAAGTTTTGTTGTTGTTTAAAAGCAGATGCTCTTTAATTTCTTTTTATATTTTGCATATTCAGATATTCATGCAACAAAATATTCTGGGGTCCATGAAACTTTTGTGACAATTATATTTTTTTAAATGCTGGGGGTGGCTGGCAACTTTAAAAAAAAAATGCTGGCAGTGAAAAAAGTTAAAGCCACTGCAATTTAGCATGCTGTTCGGATATGACTAGATATGATATGATATGGCAGTCCTCTGACAGTTTCATGTGGCAGGGAGTTGTATAAAATGTATGCCAACTATGTAGTCCAACCAGTTTCTGACTTGTGGTGAGTGCATAACTTACAGTACACACTTACAGTAATGCAAAGGTGGCTGGAACAGGTTGTTTCTTAATGTCTTTGGTGCTTCACTGTACACAAGTGACAATTATGTGAAGATGGACCATTGGAGCGGACCATCCACACAACCTGGTGAGTATTTTCATTCCTGTTCATAAGTTCTTTAAAATAATGCAGTGATTTGATATTGCGACCACAAGACCTGTGGATTCAAAACCTAAATGTTGTATTGAGAGATTCCTTGTTACAATAAGACATTTCAATTTATTATTTAATCTTTAATGATAATTATTGGAAAGACATTATGAACAGGAATGAAAAGACTCACCAATAAAAAAAAATATAATACATTTAAATGTCTTATTTAATCGTTAAATGATAATTGTTTTATTGTAACAGGTGACGATCAGGGAAGTTCAGGAATATTCAACAGAAGAGGAAGTAAACGTCAACCTCTAAACAGTGAGTTTTGCATTTACATAAAATAATATGTGTTGTAATTCAAGATGTGATATTAAACTGATGCCTTTAGAATAAGGGTTTTTCAAATCCACTTAATGGTTCCAGGGGATATTTATAACTATCTTGGAATTTAATAAATAGCAGATTTTTTTCTTCAGTCAGAACTGAATAAAATCTCCTGCATGTACAAGACATATACCTATGTATTTTGTGTATTTAGTTTATTTTTTCATTTACATTAGGCTAACAGCAATAATCATTTTACCATCTTCAGTCATTACAGCGGCTGTCTCAGCACACAGCATTCATTCACATTAATTAGTTCAGATTGTGAAAAACCGATCATCTACTCAAAACTTTAGATTAAGAGAAGGAATTAACAAAACTTTAAGGAGCTGTAAAACTGTTTGTGTCATTTCAGTGTCTGTGATAAAAGAAGAGTTAAGAATAGTTCTGCTGGGGTCAAATGCAGATGTTAAAGCCTCCTGTGGGAACACAATCTTTGGACGAACGGTGTTCTCAGAGTCACCGTCCTCCCTGAATTTGTTTGAGAGGCATGATGGGATGGTGCTGGAGAGACATGTGGTGGTCATCAACACTCCTGACCTGCTCAATCCTGCTCTCTCTCCTGAAGAAGAAGACCTGAAGAGATGCTTCCATCTGTCTTGTGCTGAACCTCATGCCCTGTTACTAGTCCTGCAGTCTGGCACATTTACAGAGCAGGAGAAAGAAGCTCTCAAACTCATTAACATCATTTTTGGTGCAGGCGCATCTGAGTATGTGATTGTGGTCTTAATGCACGAGGAGAAGATGGAGTATGTGAGTGTTAAAGATTCTGACACTGACAACAGATCAGTGAAGTATTTACTGCAGACCTCCAGACATCCACACTATCATCTACAGAAGAATGGAGACCAAGCACAGCTGCAGAAACTCCTGGAGAGCATCGAGAAGATGGTGGAGAAAAACAGAGGCAATTGTTTGAGGATTCCTGATGCTCCAAGGCCTTTCCTGATGAAAAAAGACACAGTTTGTCAAACATCAAATAAGATACATAAGGGTAAACCTTTACCTTCAGTTCATCTGAAATATGAACAGAGGGTTTATTAATACATATATTTGTAAGATTTTCTTTTCATGACACATTAGAACAAACTGCTTTTAAGATCTGTAGATGAAATAACATATTTTCCTGCTCTTTTTTTAATGTTGTCTTTCCAGATTTAAGTAGAAAGGCATGTAGCGTGAATCAAAGTAAGTATGAATTGAATATTTCCATCAAATTAGAGTGAACTTTCTTCTTTTATTTTGACATTAGTCAATTTCCCACTATTTTACAACATCCTGATTAAATTAATCAAATTCCAGTACATTATTTCATGTAAGGTCCATGTTGCATGTGGTCCGTGCAGTACATTATGACCACTGCATTTCAAAATCATTTGGGTGAGTAAGGCATGCAACAATATAAAGTAATAACAAATTAGTAAATAACATGCTGCAAAAAAAAAGGGCTGTAAAAATGTTTTAATTTACTGGCAGCTGTGATTTCCAGTAATCTACTGTTAATTTACAGCTCTTTTTTTACTGCATCTTACCATGATACTATTGAAGTTAATTACATTTTGGGAAAACGATCTCTTTGGACCATTTGAGTAAAAAAAAAAAAAAAAAACTGTCAGTGCTGGGAATTGATTTAATTGGAGTACATTTAAAATGAATATTTCTCATACACTTATGTAATAGTGAAATAAAAACATGACTTTAGCTCAAATCACATGCAGTGTGCCATTAGCTAACAATAGCATGCATGCATGTACTAAGCAAAGCATTTTTATCATTGTATTAGCAACGGCTTTTAGATAAAGCAACATACAGCATATCACCAGTGTTTCTTGGTCTTCTGCTGGACTAAAGCACAGGCCCTACTCTTCAGCACAATAGTGACCCACAAAACTCACATTACAACATTACTTAGTGTTAAATGACAAGGTATACATGTCCACATTACAGTGTTAAAAGTAACCAACGTAGTGTTGAAGTTAATGAGATAAATGATGATTGAGCATTAATGATGAACACATGATGATAACAAGCAAAATAACTGAAGGATAGACCTCCAGACTTCTGTGACCTTCAGATGAGCTCAAGGACAGTGTAGAGAGCTTCATGGACTGGCTTTCCATGGCCGAGCAGTTCATCCAAGCCTTACATCACCAAGAGCAATGGTGCACAATGGTGCACCCACAAAGCGTGGGATGCAGTGAAGTAAAGCAGCTGCCACTGGACTCAGTGAGACGTGTTCTCTGGAGTGACCAATCACGCTTCTCTGTCTGACAATCCCATGGACGAGTCTGAGTTTGGCGGTTGCAAGGAGAACAGTACTTGCCTGACTGCATTGTGCAAAGTTTGGTGTAGGGGGGGATTATGATGCTAGGTGGTTTTTTTCTTGGTGGCCCAGTTAAAGGGAAAAAAAATGCTTCAAAAAATGTTGCATTATTGTAATAGTAACACTGTAAACTGCTTTGAAACAATCAGCATTGTAAAATGCGCAATATAAATGACTTGACTTCAGCATAACAAGAAATCTTTGACATTTCATACTCCCAACTATGTGGGAATATTTTGGGGATGGACATGACTGCGCACCAGTGCACAAAGCGTCGGTTCATTAGGATAAATTAGAGCGGCGACTGAGAGCCAGGTCTTCTCGTCCAACCTCAGTGCCTATGTGGGAATAGTTTGGGGATGGCATCTTCCTGTTCCAACAAGTCCATAAAGACGTGGATGATGAGTTTCATTAGGATAAATTAGAGCGGAGACTGAGAGCCAGGTCTTCTCGTCCAACCTCAGTGCCTGACCTCACACATACAAAGCCTTCCCAGAAGAGCAAAGGGTGGGCCAACTCCATATAAACCCTACGGATTAAGAATGGGATGGCATTAAAATTAATGTGCATGTAAAGGCAGACGTCCCAAAACTTTTGGCAATATAGTGTATATCTACAAAAGTTCTTAAATCAGTTACATTTCATTTATTCAAAAGATAATTTAAAATAGTCAAAATTGTCAAAATGTATACCTTTCTAGGTGGTGAACTCTAAAAACCGACAGGAAATCAAAACAACAAACATTTTACAATAGGCAAGCATTGCATTATTATTGGTTAATAATGTTCTTCATCTTTAGAGCCCAAGACACAGAAGTTTCAGCCAAATCCCAGAAAATTAGTGCGATCAAAATGTGAGTATTACACAAAATAACATATTGAGTATTTATTATTATTGTTGGCTTTTCATAGATGATTACTGTATTTTTTTATACGCATAACTCATTAAAATGACACACTTCATCTTTATAATAAAATAAATACAAATCTTGACATTTGTGTTTATGATTCACAGCCACAGCTGGCACTGAGAGAACCTTGGAGTGTATAAGAATCGTCCTGGTTGGAAAAACTGGAGTGGGAAAGAGTGCGACCGGGAACACCATACTCGGATGCAATGTATTTAAATCAAGGCCAAGCATGAAATCTGTTACCAATACATGCCAAAGAGAGACTGGAGTTGCCTGTGGACGACCTGTGACTGTGGTGGACACACCAGGGCTCTTCGACACAAGCCTCAGCAATGAAGAGATCCAGCAGGAGATCATGAGATGCATTGAACTGTCGGCTCCTGGACCGCACGTGTTTCTGCTGGTCATCGCCATCGGCCCCATCACACAAGAAGAGAGGGAAACCCTTCAGCTCATCAAGATGACCTTCGGACAGAAAGCAGAGACCTACACTATGGTTCTGTTCACACGAGGAGACAATCTCACAGATCAAAGTATCGAAGACTACATTAAAGAAGGAGATCCACATGTCCAGAAACTGATACATGACTGTGGAGGACGATTTCATGTGTTCAATAATAAACAGAAGGATCCTGGTCAAGTCGTGAGTCTGTTAAAGAAGATCGATAAGATGATGTGGGATAATAACGCCAGTTCCTACAATGATAAAATGTTTCAGGAGGCCGAGAGAGCCTTCAGACTCATGCAGTTCAACAGAGAGAGAGAGGAGGAGGTCAGACGAGAGATAGAGGCCATTAAAGCCAAATATGAGTCTGAAATCAAAGACATGAAAGAGAAATTAGAGGAAGAAAAGGGAAAAGGAAAGGTTAGAGAATTTATTATCCTGGGGAGAGGGAACACACTGTTGAGACTAAAGAGAGAAGACACTGAACAAAAGTTGAGACTAAAGAGAGAAGACACAGCAACAACAGGCGCTGAACAAACGCAAGATCATTGTGAATCTAAGTCCCATGATGAGAGAAAGGATGATGATCAGATTGAAAAGCTGGAAAATCAGCTTTCAGGAACAACAGTTCTGGAGAGAGATAAACCAGAAACAAGAAGAGAACCTGATGAACATCATAAGAAACATGTTAAAAAATGGAATGTTAGAACATGGAAAAAAATTAAAATAGGCAAAAAGCAAAGGAAAAAGATTGAGAGGCCAGAAGAATGTGAAACACAAGAAACAGCAAGTGGAGAAGACAATGCAGAAAATATAAAAGATACAGCCACGGGTCAACAGATCAGCGAGGATTTACCTAAAATATCTGAAGAGGAGAGAGACGCAGAGAAAGAACATCTGCTTCAGCATTATAAAGAAATGGAAGAATGCAGACAGAGGTTGGAGGAGGCCATGAGGACATACAAAGAGACCGCTGATATGTATGCTGCAGAACTCAAGAAAATAGAAGACAGAAATGCTCAAATCACGGACAGCTTGAAGAAGAGCCATGGGAAAGCCTGTGTGCTTCAATAACTGATAATACATGATTCGATTCAATTTACATTTTCCTTCATAAGACACTGCTAAATTAATATCCGTTCATCTCTGAATGAAGTTGTTTCATTTTGCTGCGCTCTGTCTCACACTGGACTCAGATAATACATGCTAATGCTGAATCTCAGCCAAAAGTACTGCATGGGAAATGCTAACAGGACTACATCTTCAAATTGTTTATATTTCCTGAGAGGACATTTGCATTAAACTAATTCAATTATGACATTTAATAAGGTTGCACACAGTATTTTTTATGTTTTCACACAATATTTTTTATGATGTGCTGGCATTGCAAACACTTTAAACAAATAAGGTACTTTTTACAGCAGTTAAAATTTAGTAACAGTTACAATATTTCTTGTAAATATCAACTTAAACATTAATTTAATCAAATTAAATATAAAACCAAACCTATTTGCCAATGCCAGGGCATTAACCTTTTGTTTGGTTTGGTATAAAATAACAGGTTATGTCTAGAGCCTCAATCCTAACATTATAACATAACATCTTGGTGCACTCTGACAAGAAAATAAAGGTAAAGTTAACATTTGCTTCAAGGAAAAACAAAACATTTACACTAAAGCACTGGGCATTGTCACAAATGTCACAATATTGTACAGCAAATTTTATGTACTGTACAATATATGGGGGGGGGGGGGATTTTTGTGGTATACATATATTGATTCTGAAGTAATATTCTCATCAGTGTTCTGTCAGCTTTAACATAGGCCGACTTAAATCTGCATATTTGTGATATTCACCCCAGGGTGTTATTTAATTTTATAAAGGCCATTTTTTCAAATTGTATTAAATGTATGCATCATCTTTCATGTTAAATTCTTACATTTGATTAATAAATTCAGATATAATAGTAAAGACACTATAGGGCTGTTACCAATCAAATTAAATAATTTAAACTGTAACAAATACAGCTGCAATAAATAATGTTATAAGATTGATGTTATAAATAAAAATATGCAATCATACTTTTAAACATGAAACTAAACCGCCAATGGGGGCAGCAAGTCATCGTCTTAATGAGTGAGTCATTGAGTCGTTCATTCAAATGATTCATTCAAAACGCTGAATCATTCAGTAACAAAACACTAAGTTGAGTGTTGCTTTCCTTTGGAACTATTTTCATCTGTGAAATCATGGGTGAAATCATGAACAAGACAAGTATTTTGGGTCTAAAATTGAAGTAACTTAATATTAATTAGGCTACTTGTTTATTGAACTAGGCTACACCATTCATGCTACACAATTCATGTTTGCAAAGTCGACTTGTGTTTGTGGTGATTAGTTGTTCCTATCGTTGTCCACTAGATGGCAGTAAGATACAAAAGATATGGGCGGATAACAAAGTAAGATAGAGCTAAAAGGGAGTTGAAGGTTGAGTGTGGATAAATAAAGAGGCTACACGCCAGTTCATACAAATGGCTCTTGAGAGTGTTTATTCAACGAACACCACATGGTACCAGGAGTGCACAGTCCCGTGATACAACGAAGATAGATGCTGTTAAACCACCGGTTAATGTTGATAGCACCTGGCAGACATTCAAGCAGCAGTTCACGCTATACATGCAAGCTGGATAGCAAGCCGGATTCACGGAAAATAGCGCTGCTTTTGACAGTTGCTGGACCTCAAGCAATTGAAGTATACAATACTTTCACGTTCGCTGATGCTGCGGACAGAGAAAAATATGACGAGGTCATGAAGAAATTTGATGAGCACTGCTCACCCAAGAAAAATGAAACATATGAGAGGTATGTGTTTCTCTCACGCATTCAATCACAGGGAGAAAGTTTTGACTTATTTTTGACGGATTTGAAACTAAAGGCAAAAACATGCAACTTCGGAATCTTGACAGAATCAATGATCAGAGATCAGATCATCTTTGGAATTCATGTCAAGAAAATAAGAGAATGCTGACATTAGAGCTAACGTTAGATGGTGCTGTCAAGATTTGCCATGCAAGCGAACTTGCTTTGTTGCACTCTAGAACTTTCAGTGATGAAGGAAACACTGTTACTGAAAGTCCAGTAGTTGGCGCTGTTACACACAAAATGAAAAGACAGAGTCAAAAAGCTGCACCAAAGATAGGCACAGATTCATTCAGCTGTAAAAGATGTGGCTTGAAGCATCAACCAGAACAATGCCAAGCATATGGAAAGCAAAGGCATGAACCATTTTGCTAAGCAGGGTTTTTCAAAGAATAAAACAAAAGCATCGACAAATGTAAATGTTGTTGAAGAGACGTAGTTGTCAGATTTGTTCTTTGTGGGCATGATCAGTAGTGACACAAAGTATTTAGCAAGAATATGAAGCAGATGGAAGAAAGGACTCTGATGTAAACTGTGTCTAAGGACAAATGGATCGTGTCACTACAAGTCAATGGAATCATTGTCCCGCTTAAACTTGATACAGGAGCGAAGGCCAATCTCATAAGCATAAGTGACATAAAGGAGCTGAAAATAAAGCCAAAGATAAAAAGAAACCCTGTGTCGCTCAAAACCTACAACGGACAGAACATAAAGACTCAAAGTGCGTGCAGACTCAAAGTGTCAAGAACAAAACTCATCGCCTGCTCTTTGTTGTTGTCCCAGATGATCATCAGTCTCTTCTTGGTGACAAAGCCTGTGAGGAATTAGGACTGGTAAAAAGAGTTTACTGCATAAAAGGTCATGATATAACAGCAACTCAAAAAGAAACAACAAATGACGTTGTTTGCAAATTTGGTGATGTTTTCAAAGAACTGGGAGCTCTACACACAAAATTCAGCTCAAAGAAGATGCTCACCCCATAGTCCATGCTCCAAGAAGGGTTTTCGCACCTCTGAAAGAGAAGCTAAAAAAAGAACTGGATAAAATGACAGCTCAAGGAGTAATTAAGAAAGTGAAGGAGCCTACAGACTGGGGAAATTCAATGGTCTGTGTTAAAAAGAAAAATGGTGATCTGAGAGTATGCATGGATCCTCAAGACTTGAATGCAAACATAAAAAGAGAGCACTACCAGAAGCGTGAGGAAATCACAAGTGAAATGACGGGTGCACGGTACTTCAGTAAGTTGGATGCTTCACAGGGATTCTGGCAATTGAAGCTTCATGAAGACAGTACACCATTCGGACTGTAATAATTTCTGTGCTTACCTTTTGGTATAATTTCAGCCTCAGACATCTTTCATCCTGCCATGGAGCATATCATAGAAGGACTGGAGGGAGTGCATGCATATGTTGATGACATTGTGGTTTGGGGATCATCATTGCAGGAACACAATCAGAGACTTTTCCAGCTACTTCAATGAGTTCGGAAATATGGACTAAAGTTAAACAGAGCAAAATGTCTGTTTGGTGTCACTGAAATAACTTTTTTAGGTGACAAGCAAAATTCAGGCAATTCTGGATATGCCGAGTCCAGTGGATAAAAAAAGTGTACTAAGGATAATGGGAATGGTAAACTTCATTGGTAAATTAATTTGAAACCTCTCTGCAAAAACTGCGAGCCTTAGAGAGCTGTTGAATCATAGAAATGAGTTCAAGAAGAGATAATTTAATAATTATATTACCGCACGGTAAACCTATGATAACTCATATTTCTATTGCCTTTTGTTGTTGGCCAGATACAATAACGGAGAAAAGAAGATTTTCAGTGCACCAAAATGCCACCCATTGCCGCACAAGGCTGTATTATTTGTGTCCCCTTCTAAAATTGCCCTTGATGAATTATATGTTTATTGCCTCCAGATGGACTGACAGCAGCCCGACTAGCACTGCAGTCGAGGGAGAAGGCCACACCAACAAACAACCATGATAAGAGGAGCTTCAAAGACTGAGCAGGACAAAGAAGGTACTGTTTCAGACGTTTCTATGAAAGATTAGATTGGATTGTACTGTCAACAACAGGATCACAAAGCTGCCAATTGCCTCACTGAAAACCCTAATAAGTTGATTGAACTCAATTGGTTTGAGTAAACTCGTTCCCTCAATTCAATTGAGTAATGGAGTCTCCCAAAACTTGTATATTTAAGTTCACTTAACTTGGTGCTCATGTTCACTGTACTTAAATTATTAAGTTCACCAAACTGGGTACACCAGAAGTTCAGTACACCATGCTGGGTACAACCAATCAAAACTTCAGCATACATTGCAGCATGAATATATTATACATCTGAATTGTGACACCTTTTCTTTGATTCTATTTGCTTTTACTTTTGCTCTTTTGTTCTGGTGTTTTTGTAGCTTGTTTTATGTTCAGAGTTGATCTATTTATCGGGATAAAAAATAAATAAAATTATTTGTCACCATTGTAGAGATTCATACACAGATTCTTGATGTCTGTGCCTGTCTATCTAATGCCGTAGATTTAAACATTTTGTGCACAAAAAATAAAAGAATAAATTGGTCAATTACCACGAGTAAAGTATCTCATGGAAACTTGTATTAATATTTCATTAGACTCTGCATGAGATCAGGGATTCTGCCAATACATGATGATGTTGATATTTTATCAACATCACTTGATGATATTTTCTCTTGACTTTGTGTTCCTTCCCAAATGTGTCTCACAAACACACAACAGCCAGAGAAACATTATATTATAATATTATACAGTCAAGGGTCAGGAGCCCAACTAAAGCCAGGTGCACACTGTGCGATTTTGGCCACGATTTGGCCGTCTGGGACAAATTTAGCAAATCCTAAAAGATTCCTCAGATCCTAGGCTAAAATCTGACGTCTTTGGTCGTTAGTTTGACATGTTCACCGGCAGCCGATTAATGAGCGCTGCGATCAAATTTTACCTCAGACGAAATTCTGGCAGTGTCAGAAGATTTGGCACAGAATCCTGCAGTGTGACTTCTCCTACGACGACAGTCAAATATCTCCGTTTTTCAAGACAAACTATGACCAAAACGAGTACTAGAGATTTCTTTGTAGCCAGCATTTCAGTCCTGCGTGTAATGCAGCTCACTGTCACTGAACGCGTCATTAATTGATGATATAAAACTCCGGGTGAGTTTTCTTGCGCGCGTCCGTTTTTAGCGCGCCTTCACTATCGTGCAGTCTGACATTAATGTCAACTGAGATCTTACAGTGTGACATGGCGATCATGTTCGTACAGTCTGACAAGGGACATTCGCAAAGGATTTTGAAAAATCGCACAGTGTGCAGGACCCATAAAGCAAACACTGATCTCCATCATGGTGACTTCAAACGAAACTATTATTTCCATTAAAACAGAAATAAAGTCAGTCTGGTTAGTTATAAGTTAGTTCACATATTATTATTATTATGTTTAGTAACTTACAAATTTTTACTTACCGATTTTAAAGGGGGGGTGAAACACTCAGTTTCAGTCAATCTCATGTCAATCTTGAGTACCTATAGAGTAGTATTGCATCCTTCATATCTCCGAAAAGTCTTTAGTTTTATCATATTTATAAAAGAAATATAGGCTGTACCGAGTCTTTCCGGAAAAAAACGAGCGCCTGGAGGCGTATCGTGTGGGCGGAGCTAAAGAATGACAAGCGCGCAAAGCGGTGACGTCCTCAAGCGTGGAGAAACCCATCGCTATCTCAGCTAATACAGATAATGATCCACAATCAAATCTGAGGCAGAAATAAATTGAACAGGAGAAACGGCAACATCAGGACGTCCGTCTCTGTGGCATGTAAGTTACTGTATTTAATGGCCTCTCCACATTTCTGTGTCTTTACTCGCAGTGTATGAGGACATGATTCGGTTTATGGACTATTGTATGCGACTAGACCTTAGAAGTAGCAAGCAAAACGGTTTTGCACGTCAGAATACTGTAACGTTATACAGAACAACAATGGAGTAACCGTTAGAGCATTTGAATGACGAAGCACGCGATCGTGTCGTTTACTGATGTTTACTCATGCGTCCGTAGCCGACAGCACAGACATTTGAAGCAGTTTAAGTTAACTCACCGGCTGCTTCCAAAGCAGGACCTTTATCGCTGGGACCGCTCCGTCAAAAACACACTTCTTTGGTCTGATTTGGTGAAGTCCTGACAGCAGTGGCGTGTAAATCCATTTTGAGACGGAACTGAAACGATGTTGTGAAGCTTCCCGTCATTTCTGCGTTCAAATCGGTTCAAATGCAGCGCTGCCTTCCCGGAATGCTGTGCTGAAGAGTTGAAGTTGCTCGACGTCACCCATAGGAATAAAGAGATGCGCGGCGCCACATAAGTGTTCACGGACGACTGGATCTGCATCTGAGAGACTGTTTACAGCGTGCTCTAGTCACGCGCGCGCGCACCCTACCGGGAGAAGAGCCCGTACGGCCCATACAAGGACCTTCCGCTCTTTTTAACGTCAAGTAGACCCATACTCGAAAAAAACTCTCCGAAACTTGTGAGAAACCGGAAGGAGTATTTTTGACACAGAAATACTCCATCAAACGTCCAACATTAGTTTTTGAAACTTTGTCTAGGTTTAGGATGGGAATCCAAGTCTTTAACAGTGTAAAAAGCTCAGTATGCATGAAACAGCATTTCACCCCCCCCTTTAAGATTGCACACAATTAAAAAGTCTCCATCTTAATTTGAATCAGCAACAGAAAAGGACCGCCTTTTGTAAATGTCCTCCAATCAGTGAATTAGTTCTTGTTGCCAGACAGAACTCCTGGCATGGCCAATCACATCAAAGCAAGACCAGAGCAAGCTATTTTAATTAATTATGATTTTGAGTTCAATCAACTTGAAATCTTAAGTTTATGCATTTTGTAGGTTAATAAGTTATACTAACTTATATATTTTTTTGTTTTTAGACTAAACTAGTAATATTTAGTCAAGATTACTTGATTTGTTTAAGTAAAGACAACATTAGGGTTTACAGTGCTGATGCGTGAACCTAAACTGAATATAAAGGCCTGGTTTCACAGACAGGGCTTAGATTAAACCAGGATTAGGCCTAAAACATCATCGTTATTCTGAGAGATGAAGCCATTATTTTGAGATATGAAGTCATTATTTTGAGATATTAAGTTATTGCAACCTAAGTTGTTATTTCGAGATAAGTTATTTCGACATAAGTTATTAAGTCGTTATTTCAAAATATTGGCCTGGCTTCACAGATAGGGTTTAGATTAATCCAGGATTAGGCCATAGTTCAATTAGGACATTTAAGTATATGTTATAAACGTGCCTTAGAAAAATACACTACTGGTGTGAATCTTGAGACAAAACAATGGCAGTGGCAATATATAAGATACCATGCCATATCTCATTAAATAATGTGTATTACATAATGTCAGTGCTTAAATTAACTTCCTCATAAGAAGTAAAGCAGACTTTACTTAATCAGTTAATTACAAGGTCATTTGACGCCCCTGCATCTAAAGAGCACGACACGCTAACTTTAGTGGGAAAATGAATAGGCCTACTAACAATCTAAAACTTAAAAATGATTCTTTTGTTATTCCCTGATGATGACCTCTGGTCTACTTTCTGTAAGATCTGAATTTCTGCGGTTTGAATTTTAGAATATTGAATTTGATGATCTGAATTTCTTCTTCATCTGAAATCTTGAATCTGTATATCTACTCTTTGAAAATACATGTCTATACAATTTCGACATAAAAACATTTCAATTTCAATTTCTATATTCAACATTTAAAAATTCTAATTCAGAACTATGTAAAATGCAACATATTACATTTTGTTAGATTACACTTGTCAATAATTCAGATTTATACAATTCAAATTCAGATCATTTTGTCATATTTCTAGCTCCATAAGCGGGGACCAATGAAACGCTTCAAGATCTCGTAATGAAACCTCGTTTACTGAATCACGTGACTTTGGCAGTTTGATTCCGACACTCTCTGTACAGATTACTCTGTACGTGTATCATTCGGTCAGTCGATTTTTGATTTTATTTTGAAATGAGAAAAATTACAAAGCAGCTCTTTTTTCATGTTTTTTTTTTTTTCTCATTTTAATTTTACAATTCATCAGCTGTCAAGTCAAGTCAACTTTATTTATATAGCGCTTTTTACAATGACGATTGTTTCAGAGCAGCTTCACAGTGTTAAACAGGAAAATAATGCCACATAATCTGATTCGGCTGTACAGCCACTCCTGAGAAAACGGTGACGCCATCAGCTCATTCCAATTATCATACAGTGTCAATGTGGGCAGATCAGTAATTTAGTTTATATAGTTCATTTATTTTACTTAGATTCAACTGAGCGAGCCAAGCCAAAGGCACCAATATAAAGGACATCTGGTCAATAAATAGCCATGAGGATTATGTTAGAGATGTGTTTAAATGTCATGGACACCCGATAAAGGCACGTTTCTGTAAGCGGTTTGCAAAATAATTACCTCTGGAAGGTTTCTGACTGGCTAAGCAAGGAGTGTATTGATTTGCCCCTGTTGCAGGAGACCCACTTACAGTAAATGACAGGGAGCACTTTAACCTTAGACATTGGTCATGTTTATTTGTCTTCCATTACTAGTCAGAGGGTAGCTATAATTGTTAACAGAAATGTACCCTTCAAGATTTTAAACTGCATTAAGCATTCAAAAGGATCCACTTACATTTTTGAGTTGTCAGAAATACTGGTTATTGCTTCATATTAGGCCGCTGCAGCACTTACTTCGCTGCCAATTTCTGAGATGGCCATGGCAAAGCAGCACGCACCGGGTGTCAATCACCCCGGTCTGTCGCCAAACCTTCAACCTTTCAACCTTGTGTTTCTATGTGCTCTATCGTGAAGCCAACAAGCTCTCAAGACATCTGGGAGAGAGGGGACTCCATCCCCAGGTGGTCCAGCTGATTTGGTGACGCTTCGGTGGTCACACAGGCAGACCTGTCTGCCTCTCCGGACATGTCCTACTGCCAGTTGTTTTGCTCCCTGACCGAGGGGACCCTTGGAATGGATGCACCAGCACACAGCTGGCCCCGGGGCCTATGCAAGTATGTGTTTCCCCCAGTGAGCCTTCTTACGCAGACATTGTGCAAAGTCAGGGAGGACGAGGAGCAGGTCTTGCTAGTTGCGGCGTACTTGCCCAACTGGACATCATTCCCAGAACTCATGCTCCTCGCAACAGTCCTTCTCTGGTGCATTGAGGCACTAAACAAAGTTTATCTTTGGTGTGTATGGTTCCTTTATTGGGGTTCTTGCTACATGATTAATAAAACATATAAGCTCTTTGCATTAACCCCCATGGAACCATCAACTTGAGTGATATCCAGATGATTTAAGGCTCTTTAGTAATGTCTTTAAGTGGAACAGTGGTAACGTGTAAACGTGCAGTGAATCCTGGGACGTGCAGTGAATCCACCCGAAAATTAAAATTCTGTCATCATTTACATGAAGTTGTTCCAAACCTGCATGAACTTTTTTTGTTCTGCTGAATACAAAAGACGATATTCTGAACAATGTCAGTAACCAAACAGTTTCAGTAAACTCAAAATGTTAAGGCAACCAGGTTACTTTTTAAAGTTAAACCAACAATATATTCTTACAGTGTGGGAACGAATGCCCCAGGGCCTTCACAACAGCCATTTTTCACAGATGTGCTCAGTCCCTTACTAGGGACCGGCAAAGTAGTTCTCTATGTGGACAACATCTTGATAGCTAAAGAGGAACAACTTGAGAACCACTTGCAGCTGGTTTACGAAGTGCAAATAGTAGGTGATGCAGGCTATAACATGAATAAAGAAAAAGCCCAAATTGAACTAAAGGAAGTGCACTGTTTGGGATATACTCCACCGCAAAGTCACAGAGCCTTCAACAGACGACAGAAAGAAATGCATCGCCGAACTGCCTCGACATCATACTTTAAACTCGCTGGAAAAAGTATTAGGAACAGAAAACTATTTACGAGATTTCATAATGTGATGTCCTTGATGAGCACGAACAAGATTTCGTGATTTGAAACAGCGTTTGTGCTCCACGGCTGACCTGGTTTTGCCCAATTTATCAAAAGTTTTCCACGTTAAAGTAGACTCACATGAAAACACATTAAGCAGAGTCTTAGCTTATGAATATTGGGAAAACTGCGTCCAATCGCATATTACAGCCAGAAAAAAATCTCTGGTTGAGCACGGATTCCACCCATGTACACCGCATGTGCTAGCGGTACCTTGGATGCTAAAAATAACAGAACCCATTGTCAGTTTGTAACCTGTTGTTTAGCCTGACAAGCCAGACCCACATCAAGATCCATCAATCCGAGAGGCGGGGTAAACAGTTGTCTTTCAAACTCCCTCAGCACGCGATAGGATAGCGCTACAACCAACCAGAGCTGACATGCATCTTGCTACAACTACAACTGACTTTCAGCCATTACACACTTATTATTAACCAGTTTGACCATTTCCGTCATACATCTACAAAAGCTTTTTTAATGACAATTAACAGAAGTTCAGATGTTAATGTTTTAATGAGAGTTTTGGTGACTAGTGTTTGCTTTAGTTGGGCTCTTGTCTCTTTATATTTTATTAATAGTTTTTCTCTGGATGCTTGTAAAGCACATTTGTTATGGCAAGAGAAGCTATGACCTTGGCTGCGTTAGCAAAAAGCATTGTAATAACAGTTCAATATTATATTAAGAATTGTGGGATCCCTCATTTTTACACAGTCCAAAGTTCTCCAGACGCAGACTAATAATAGGTCTTTTAGTTTAAAGTCATGTGGTTTACTAGAAAGAGAGCAGATGTCTGATATCTACGTAATATAAAGAACTTTTCTGATTGGCTGACATGAATCTTGCATAACACAAGAACAATTATTTAAACCCACATTGCAGTGGCAAAAGAGTACAGCAAAATAAATCAAGAACACAAAACACATCTCTTAGAAGAAAACTCAATTTGCCGTTTGGAATCCCAATTCCTTCAGGTTTGATTTTTTTTTTAAATACATTTACTTGTATTTATTATTTCACTTTTAATAACCCTGAGCTGTTTTCTGGGTGCTGATGGTGTTTGGACACGCCCTGTCAGTTGAGCTTATTTCTGTAAAATATCATTTTCATGGCTAAAGTCTGATTTCTCTGTATTTAGCACAAAATACAATAATATGTGAGCATTATATGTACGTTTTTGTAGTTTTGAAAAAATTCAGTTTATGCGTGGTTTATGATTTTGTTGTAATTTTTTATTTGCGTCACCTATTAAGGCACAATTGAATCCTAAAAAATAAATGTCAATAGTTACACACAAACCATCTAATGCCTGTGTGGCATTATACACTACCGTTCAAACGTTTGGGGTCACTAAGAATTTGTTTTAAATGAATAGTTTTATTAACAATTAATACATTTTAATAAAGAATGCTTTACATTTGTAAAAAGTTACAAAAGCTTTCTATTTCTATCAGTTTTTTATTTAACTTTCTGTAAATCAAAATCAACTGTTTTCAACATGGATTTCTCATATATATATATATATATATATATATATATATATATATATATATATATATATATATATATATATATATATATATATTTATATATATATATATATATATATATATATATATTTATATATATATATATATATATATATATATATATATATATATATATATATATATATATATATATATATATTTATATCAAATGTAGTAAACGCATGTTTTTTTTTTACAATTAAATGGTGTGCCATTTTGATGGGTGACAGGACTGAATTTGCACTGCTGGCAACCCAACGACACCTAAAAAGGTAAGAATGACATTAAATATGAATTGTTTAATGGTTTGATGCTTATAGATGCAATGGTAAAGCTCAATGTTTGCATTACTGATTACATTTGCCTTGAATTACATAACTTGGCTAACGATTTCTCTGATTGGCGCTAAAACAAAATTTTTGAATAAAGTTGTTATTTTCGTTTGTTTTCACACATAAAGTGTGTTTGCATCGCTTCATAAAATTAATGTTGAACCACTGGAGTCACATGGACTATATAACAATGTGTTCTCTACCTTTAGGGCCTTGGAAGTGTTTGAGGGGTCAGAGAGCTTGTGTATGAAGATGAACGAAGGTTTAGAACAACATGAGGGACAGGAATTAATAACAGAATTTTCATTTTTGGGTGAACTAACCCTTAAATTGGTGTTCACTTTTCTCAGTGATACATTTTTATCAGCAGATGTAATAATTATTTGATGTTTTAACATTTCAACACATTTTTAATTAGATGAGTGAATTATATGTTCTCAGTGGGTTAACAGACCAATGGTCATTGAAAAAGGTAATATGAAATACTGTTGCTACCCTCTTGCAGTTTTATTTTTATTTTACTTTAAGTCAGCTTTATGTAAAGATAAAAAAATAAAGTACTGTGTTTTGCACAGTTGCATTGTCATTCTAAAGTGAATACATGTTTTGCATTGACATAGTTTATTGTTTCATTGAAAATTCAGAATAATTTAATTTATAGAAAATACATTTAAAAAATAAAAGTTGCTTGGAAAAAAGTAACTTAATGTGTGGCTTACATTATTTAAAAGATTATGTTAGATAAACTTAAAACTATAATTTTCTAAATGTATAAAATTGCGTTGCCATTACTGTTGAAAACATGCAAAGTCTAATAGGATAAACACAAATCAAATTTGTTTAAAACACTCAAAAAGCTGATGCAAATAGTTTTTAATTTTATTGAGTAAAACGGGTGCAGTATTTTTAACAGTGTAAGTTCACTTGAACTAATGCCAAATGTTAGGCGGAGCTCTAAAATCTCAGTCGGCGTGCCCCTATGCTCCACTCAAACCTGGACTTTAGTCCTCTTCTAACCTGACGCAGATTTACGGTAACGAATGGATACAACATAATCTACTAAAGTCAATCATTTCAGAATAAAGTCAGAATAAATCAATGTAACAATTTATTATCAGTCAGGTAAATGCATAATGCCAATGTGCACCATATTTATATATTCTTTATAATTTATTTAACTTTTAAATATTTGTTTAATGTCATGAAGTAACTATATATATATATATATATATATATATATATATATATATATATATATATATATATATATATATATATATATATATATATATATATATATATATTAAAATAAATAGCAACAAATTATAATAATTATAATAATTTGGGCTCTGTTGTTAATTTTTATTATTTACCATACTATAATTGATTTACTATAAAAATTGTAATGTGCAAAAAGGGCTCCTGTATATTACAGCATTAGCGCAGAGAGATATTTAAAATATAATTGAATTTATGTCAAGAGAGAGACACAATTTGTTCAGTAACCTCTGTTTAGTTAAAATAACAAAAAGAAGCATTTTTGTTTGGTTCACTCTTGCAAATAAAATGGAATAATGAACCTTGAACCGATTGGAAAAGACTAAAACAATATTGACCGTTTGTAAACGGACTAAACAGAGAAACACTGGAGAATTATTATTATTCTTTTTCTTTTTCTTTTTTTTTGGAGTTCATTGATTATAAAAGATTAGTTATTAGGACTGCCATCATTAACATGTTGACAGTCCTTCAGATGAGCCGTTAAACCGAGGTCCTGACTCTCTGTGGTCATTAAAAATCCCAGGATGTCCTTCGGAAAATGAGTAGGGGTGTAACCTCGGCATCCTGGCCAAATTTGTCCATTGGCCCCTGTCCATCATTGGCCACTCAAAAAAAAGGGTTCAGGCCCTTCATAGATAAGACACATTTAAATTATGTCCTCTTTACATAAACATATCTAGTCTTAATTTAATTGTGATCAATCAACTTAGTATATTTAATACTGAAGTTTACTTCATTATTTTGTGTTAAAACTACATGAAATATTTGTGCTGACATAACTAACTGGCATTGTATCTGTAGTTCCCAGCATGCTTTGCAAGGGACTGCGTTAGGAGAGTAAATTTAGGGATTAAAGTGTTATTTTATGTGTTTTTCAGCAAAGGGAAAGATATTATTAGTTTATGTTAGTGTTTAATGTTCAGTTATGTTGGACGTTTAGAGGAGTTTCTGTAATTTTGTGGTTAGCATTATGCAGAAGAGTGGCTGTGTTTTAGTGTTGTCAAAAGTACCGACCGCGATACCAAATCGGTACTGAAATGTTAAAAATATGACGCTTTGAGCGCTGTTGAGCGGAATCGTAAACACCTCTGACTGGCCATTGTGCTCACGCGCTCATCAAATAGGTCTATGATTGGCTACTTTGATCAGCGCTTCACAAACATGTTGTAAAAATACATCAATGACGCTTTTCACGGTGCGCTTCCACAGATACACACAAAGCGTTTGAATGTAGGTGTCTATCAGTCTACCGGTCCGCTGGTCGGCGCCTGCTTGTGCTTTCAAACGCTCCCGCTCCCGCTTTCAAAACACTTTTCAAACACTTCCGTGTTGTTTCAAACCGCTGCCGTGAGTGGATCATTGTAGCCAATCACAGGCACATCCGATGAGCGCGTGAGCACAATGGCTAGTCAGAGGTGTTTACGATTACAGCTCAACAGCGCTCGAAGCGGCACATTTTTAACATTTCAGTACCGATTTGGTATCGCGGTCGGTACTTTTGACAACACTACTGTGTTTAGGGCCATAAACACACATTCATTGGCTGTAATTCCTGCTTTGAATTAAATTTGAGTTTGTCCAATGGGTTATTTTTGCATTTTAATTCTACAAATATGCTTGTTGTTATTTAAAAGTTTTAAAGGTAAATTAGATTGATAAATGTGTTCGCCCTACATAATAAACTTTTATAAATTTGACATAACATTATTAAGTGCACATATAAATATTACGTAACAGTGACAAATTCAAATTATTTGTATTTACTCAAAGAAATGTTGTCAGCTTCACTCGAATTTCTTTTTTTCGTAAAACTAAATTATTTGTAAAAATTGCTCAATATAGTTGTGTGCAACCACTTGATGCATATTTTTTAAGTAAATTCAACAAGTCATTTTTTGACTGATGCCCATATCCTGATTGGCTTCATCTCTCTGTCTCCGCTCCACCAATCATGGGTGAGCGTTCTGGCACAATATGGCTGCCGTCGCATCATCCAGGTGGTGGTTGAGGAGATGAACCCCCTTCTATATGTAAAGAGCTTTGAGTGTCTAGAAAAGCTCTCTCTCTCTCTCTCTCTCTCTCTCTCTCTCTCTCTATATATATATATATATGTATATATATATATATATATATATATATATATATATATATATATATATGTAACAAATGAATTATCAATTACAAATTATGTTCTTGTGTAACAACAATGACTATGAGTTTAATATCTCGGGGAATAATTAACTCAAAAGGGATTTAATATTCAATATTCATGAATTTATGAATATAATTTGCCAGTTGTTCATTACGTATTAAGATTTTCCGATAGGGAAAAATGTTTATTTAAATACAAGTAACCCTTTACGGACTTGCTTGAAATTATCCTACTAAGTTTGTCCTGCAAATTAGTTATAGACTTTTCAAATCAATTCTCAATAAGGGATTACTGCTTTACGAGCGCATAAGAAACATTAACTTTACTGATCAGGACAAGTTCAATATTTCAAATGGTCATACAGTTTACTTTACTAACATAGTAGCATAAGCAGTTAGGTAACGTTTAGATCGTAAGTTTCATTGACTTTGTGTATGTGGAAGAATAACAGATTCAACTCATTAAATGTCCTTTGGAGGTTTAATAAACACAGACTAAAAATAACACTACGATTCACATAGAAAGTACACACTAAATATGCATCAAGAAAGTAGACATATAGATATTAACGAAAGAATACATAAAAGAGAATAATGAATAGACTGAAATTAGAGGGAGATAAAAGAGAGAGAGAGAAAGAGAGAGAGATGGTACAAAGAATTAGGGATAAGAAGCAGCTTTCCTTCAGTTCATCAAATACAACCTTCACGGAGTTAACTTGTCCCAACGGGAAAATAACACACCCTCTTTAGAGCAGTTTGAATTTGAAAGAATAAGAATACTTGCTTTCTTTTTGGTTTCGTTTTGGCTTCTCGCGTGTGTGCGTGTATTCCTGCTTGTCCGGTGGTTCTTTCCGAGGTCGGGAGGGAAGCAGCTTTTCTTTAGCGGTGCTTCGTGTTCTCCTCCTGAAGAAGGCCCGTGGGCTAGTAAGTTGATGAAACGAGGAGCAAAGGGTTGTTGAAGACCGGATTGTAGAAGATTTCGGAAGAGAGGAGATTGTCAGAAGAAGAGGATTTTTAGAAGAGGAGTTTTTCAGAAGAGAACGATTGTGGTCTCCACTGGTCTTTTAAGACAATTAATCCACGCCCCCTTCTGGATAATTCACCCAATCCAGAGGGTGAATTCTGAGCGGGAAAAGTTATCTTTGTCTTAGTTTATGGCCTGTTTTGCATGTTTCTGAGGTGTCGTAAAGGGGTGTTGATTTTGTATGGTTTTACTCCCAAGTCGGCTAAACATATTAATGATACATTTCACAATCCCATTTTGTGCATCGTTGAGTAAGTCAAAGAAATAGGAATATTTAGATATCAAACACCTTATGGCTGGGAGATATTAAAACAGAGATACAATTTTACACAGAAATACAAGCATTTAAAATGAGCTTACATTGTTTCTATGCCATGACTGAGTAGGCCTGAGTCAAGGAGCATGCATATACACACCAAGCTAACTCGTATACAGTCTAGAATAGTCTTAATTAAAGCTTCATAAGGAATGTGTGTGTGTGTGTGTTTGTGAGTCCGTGTGTATTGACAGGAGCCTTGGCGCCTTTCTGTCTGGGGAATGAAAGGGGGGGGGGAACAGGGTTCGAGTCGTGTGACCCGATCACTGCCTGTTTTATTTGGACTGGGTCGTAAAACTGCCGGAGTTGTCACTTCCCCCAGACTCTGTGGCGTGGCTCTTAATTTACATTAAAAAAGCTACCCCCCCCCCCCCCTTTTTACAATCAACATTGGGTTCATCTTTGATCCTCATTGTAAGAGACCACAGACGCTACACTTGTATGTGATATATTGAAGATCCTTAACATGTTAAAATAATTTAACATCTAACATTATAATTTAACAATCAAAATCTTCAAAAACTCACTGACTACAAAAAAACACACCGAAACAAGAGGTGCACAGGTGTGGCGTGGATACCCATCATAACCATTTCAACCAGTGTGAAAACTTGAATGGCTATGATCAGGCCAAACATTAAAGCTTATGTGAACTAATGCGATGCACTTGAGGGTTACATTGGGTTGAATGATCACAGCTGAAGATGTTATTACTATTCACTTCATTCTCTTCACAGAAAGAATGGGACATCTACACACTTCTCTTGCTTTGCTCTTCATCTTGTGTTCACCGTGGCTGGGCGATGGGAAAACTTTCTTCACTCATCTTGGGACGCTGTGTATTGAAGACTGCAAGCCCGACTACTTGGGCCAATACAAGTGCAAGACTATTGATAAAGATGGAAAATGTCAGGAAATGTACTGTTCTCCTCAGGAAAACATGGACTACCAGGGTAGGCTTTGCAGTGCTGAAAGTATGTGTGGGAAGCATGGAGAAGACTACTACTGGTGCAGAATTAATATCCTTCATTGGGGATACTGTGGGCTGGTGACGGAAAACAAGAACTATTATGGATCATCTTATGGATCGTTGTGTTACGACCACTGTGATAAAAGAAATGCAGACTACTATTGGTGCAATACTGCACAGGGGTGGGATAAGTGCTCGCCATCAAAAAACACAGATTACTATAACAAACAGTGCAAAGAAGACAGTCCATGTGGGAAGCATGGTCATGACTACTACTGGTGCAACCGTGTGGAGGGAAGCTGGGATTACTGTGGGCTCGTGGAACCAAAGATGTTGCTCCATCGGTCTAAGTATCATTATGTTTGCATAGATGAATGCCAATATTATGAGAGTGGTGATTACTACTGGTGCCACACTACCACCGGCTGGGAATACTGCTCTCCAGATGTAGATGTAACCTATAAAGGCAAACCCTGTCGCTCAGACCACTCCTGTGGCTTACATGGTTCTAGTTACAACTGGTGCTGGACCTCAGAGTCAGAATATGATTACTGCGGGCCCATTGAATCTGGAGAGTGCACTTACATCACCTCTCGAAACCGCAACAGGAGAGCCCCAAATAAAAGAGTACTGATATGCACAGTGAAGGACAAAGGTAACAAGAGAACAACCATCTTTTATGCAGAGCCAGCGCCTCATCACATCACTGATGGGAGTCAATGGAGAGAGGAGGCGGAAAGCTTAATCAGTCGCTGGGAAAATGAGTACCTGGTGGACCAGGGCCGCTCAGATCTGGTCCCCCCTGATCCAAATAATCAAAACGCTAGAAGAAACCTCCGTATCGACATGCAGGGCATCATCGCTAATAATAATCAGCGCTACTACAACCTACAGATCCAGTTGAACACAAGACGGGGGCCTGGTGAAAGCACCACCGTGTCTCAGATCATCGTGCCTTACCATCAGGACATCCCACGCCGCTACATCCGCAGAGCCTTCCTGGAGAGCTTCAGGCGCCGAGCTCGGATCATTATTGAGATTACAAGTGGAAATCAGTGTTAGAGCCATGGGGTGGAAATGTGTACTACACAATTATCAAGCAATTATTTTCCATGAGAAATGTCTTTAGAACTTCCTTACATGTAACGTTAATCACTGTGTAACGTTTATTTCTAATTAGTGGTCAAAAGATATGGGTTTTTAATGGCTGATACTCATTATCAAATCTAGAGAGAAGAATGGTTGATTAGTATGAAAACATATATTCATAATAATATGAACATGTTATAAACAACAACAATGAAAACATAAGCTGTTTACTTTCTTTGACCTACCTATTGTTAGATTCTGTGATCACAGTTTAAAAATATTGTTCAGTTAATTGGCCTATTGGTCTATTTCTAAAGTGCTAAATTTCATCAGACTGTGAAGTAAAAGTATACTTGCATTTTAAACTCAGATTGTTTTCTAATGCTTTCACGTGTACAAAGATCAGTTCAAACGCTGGTAATTAATTATCTTTAGTTTCCTAATCTTGATTTGAAGGATCTTGTGACATTAACACACATGTAAATGTAACCAAATTAGGTAAGGAGTGATTGACACTTGCAATCACATATGAGCAAAGCAGACTCTCTATTTAGCTGGTTGGTTGCCATTCTGAAGGAAAAGGAAAATTCAGCGGAAGTAGGGGAGCACCGCGTTAGGGGCACAACCTAATGCAGGTTTAGTTGTAACACATGGTTTAACACTTTCCACACATGCCATGAAACTGAGGGTGCTTTCACACCTGCCTCATTTAGTTCGGTTGAATCGTACTAGAGTTCGTTTTCCGAGATATATATATATATATATATATATATATATATATATATATATATATATATATATATATATATATATATATATATATATCTCGATTTTGACACTTTTGGGAAAATTGTATATAAAAACATTAACTGTTAATTAGATAATTACTCTTAAGTCTCATTACCATGCTGTATTCATGTGTCAGTACTTACATTAAACGTCCAATGGTTGTGGTGGAAAGTAACACTCCCGAAAAGAACATCATAATTGGATGGATCAAGCTACAAACAATACATAGCATTTTAAAAAGCGCTGTCACAATACAAAAATACTTTTTTGGAGTTCGTGTTTAAATGCAAAAACCTTTTTCAAGCCTTTTCCAGATTTCTTTCATCTGGTATGAATCAATTAAATATGCCCTTTTGATTCCTCACATATTCTGCTTATTTCTGTAATGGAATTTTTGGTTGCCACTCAAGAGTTCCCTTTCAGCGTCAGAACGCTGAGCATGACTGTGTCGTGAAGCACTCGTGAAATCAGTCCAATGGCTTGACGGGACGTCAGAGGCAGGTGACGTCATTGACCAGGAAACTATAAAGCACCCTTGAGCTAAACAATGTCAGCTTCTGATGTCTTCAGCAAGGAGCTCTGTGTGAAACTGTCTTTGTCTATTTATTGTTGTTTGTCCAAAAAAGAATGAGCATAAGAAATGCATATAGACAGAATATATAATGGTGAGCAGACAGCATTTTTGATTGTGTGTTCCTCCCGACCCTCACTTTATTATGAGTGGGGATACAGGCGATAAATGTTTAGTTTGTTTGGAGTGGCGAATGCTGCACGGTCAGCTCTAGTAAAATGGAGCTGACAGTGTTCATTCATAAAATTACAGGCGTGCAACATGCACTATCGAGAGTATCTGCTCCTGTTGGCTTTCTTCTCAAGGGGAGAAACTCAACAACGGTCCTTGGCTCGGATCTCGCGTTTGCCGAGGCATCGCATAGATTATGGGTCTGGATCTTCACTAAGATTCTAATTGCTACAGATCGTGGCTCAGATCTTGCATTTGCTGAGGCAATGTGCAGATTATTGGTCCGCAATAAATGTGTGGGGAATTGAGCAGTCGGGAATTTCCCTTTCTCTCTCTCTCTCTCTCTCTCTCTCTCTCTCTCTTTCTCTATCTTATGATCAGAAAAAAAAATTATATATATATATATATATATATATATATATATATGAATATTCAGTCTATCATCTTGCCTAAGTTTTGTAAATGTTGTCTGATGAAATTAAATGTTAAATACTCACCTGAGTTGATGTCGGTATTAACACTATATTCAGTCTCCTCCAGACAGTGTTTACTTGTCTGGTTGATATTTGGCTGCATTTAATTCTGAGGACGGTGCCCGTCTCCCTTCGGTGCCATCAGGGGGCCGTTCTGCCAACCCTGCCACCTCTGGTGCTTCAGGGCGCAGCGGTCCTCAGCGAGCACATCTCAATGTCCACCCGGAAACGTAGCGGCACAGGGAAGCTCGCGCCCTCCGAGGAGGGCTCAAATAGGGTCAGTTCGGTTGCTCCCTGCAGGTGCGCCGTTTCAGGACACCGATCTGGCCGCTCAACAAATACCAGAGGCTGGCCTTGAGAGGCTGGTTCCCTTAGTAGATTTTCTGACAGCGTGGAAACTTCTGCCAATTATCTCTGATTGGATCCTGCAGATATAACGGGGTGATATCCACAGTGGTCAGCCCCGAGCATGCTCTGGTTATGGAACAAGAAGTACGGACTCTTCTGCAAAAAGAGGCTATAGAGAGGGTCCCTCCCCACAGCAGAGAGTCAAGGTTTTCTGCCGGTACTTTATATCTCCGAAGAAGGATGGAGGACTGTGTCCTATTCTAGATCTGCATCAGTTACATTGCAGGTAAAGAAACTAAAGTTCAAGAAATGCTCACGCTGAAACAGATTGTGCATCAAATCAAGTCCGAGGACTGGTTTATCATGATAGACTTAAAGGACTTATACTTCCATGTATCCATTCTTCCTCAACACAGGAGGTTCCTCAGGTTTGCTTTCGGAGGCGAAGCTCACCAGTATCAGGTTCTTCCTTTCGGCCTAGCTTTATTTCCCTGCACATTCACGAAGTGCGTGAATGCGATTCTGGCTCCTCTGAGACTCCAGGACATCCGTGTTCTGAACTCTAGAGTCGATTGACGAGGGCAACTAGCGGTTCAGCATCGAGGTGCTGTTCTCGCTCACATGAAAGTGTCGGGGTTGAGGCTAAACGGCAAGAAAGTGTTTTATCTACAATACAAAGTACCACATTTCTAGGCATAGTTTGGGATTCTAAGACCCTGAAGGCTTATCTAATGCCTGCTCGGGTAGAAGCGATTCTCATAGCCATAAATAAGGTAAAGCTAGGCCAGTCACTTACTGTTAAACAGTTTCAGAGACTGTAAGGTCTGATGACAGCAGTGTCCAGCGTGATAACTTTTGGCCTGCTGTACATGAGACCCTTGCAGTGGTGACTCAAGATCAAGGGGTTCTCCCCGAGGGGAAATCCATTTTGCAAGATCAAGGTCACATGGCGATGCCTTCGTGCCTTGGTTATGTGGAAGAAGCCTTGGTCTCTGTCCCAAGGACTGGTGTCTGGGGTTCATTGTCTTCGCTTGATGCTAACGACAGATTCATCCCTCACCGGCTGGGGTGCAATCATAAGTAAATCATGGAGCAGATTTCCTGTCGAGGCAGGGATTGACACCTGGGAAGTAGAGACTCCACCCTGAGGTGGTGGAGCTCTTTTGGCTTATCCAGTTGCTCTGGGGTTGCCATGGTGCAGACGTGGCTGAGGCTGTGTCTGTATGCCTTTCCCATGGTGGTGCTCCCAGGAGTTCTGGAGAGAGAACGCTGGAGAGAGGACGGGGGGTTCGTCTGTTACTAATAGCCCGTTCTGGTCGGGCTGAGTGTGGCTATTAGAACATAGTGTCTCTGCTAGACGGTCCTCCGGGGGAGATTCCTGTCAGGAGGGACCTTCTTTTCCAAGGGATGTGGTTAATATTTCACCCCCACCCAGAGTTATGGAATCGGTGGGCTTGGCTTCTGAGGAGGCCCGGCTCATAGATTCAGGTCCTTCCACTGAGGTGGTAGAGACTATTCCTCACTCCAGAGCTCCATCTGTTTCAAAATCTAAACCAGGAGAAATTGAATCTGCTCTGCTCAGTAAGGGCATTAGATGTTCGACCAGTTGTTTGTATGGTTTAGATCCCTTAGTTAGGGGAAGCCTGCATCTAAGCAGACTTTGAGCAAATGGATAGCTGAGGCTATTTCAGGGGCTTATGAGTCGGCCGGTCAACCTTCTTCATTGAGGATCCGAGCCCATTCAACTCGGAGTATGGTTATAACCTGGGTGTGGCTTCGACTCCGGGGTCTCAATGGCTTGTGACATAGTGTGCGCTAAGATTTCACACAGACAGGCACTTGGTATTATGGCGGCGTGGGTATTTAGTTCCAGCAGCTTTATGACGCAGCGCGAACATCTCAGGTTACGTATATAACGATGGTTCCCTGAGAGGGAACGAGACACTGCGTCGCTTTGCCATACTCCCAGCATGCCTGTGACCATCTTGCTTCAATATTTAAGAAGCTGACATCGTTTGGGTCAGGGCTATAGTTTCTTGGTCAATGATGTCACCTGCCTCTGACGTCCCGTCATGCCATTGGACTGATTTCACGAGATGCTGATTTCACGCAGAAGCGTTCTCACAGCGTTCCGACGTAGCGCAAGTTCCCTCTCAGGGAACCATGGTTACATATGTAACCTGAGACATTTTCTACAGGACATTAATACAAAATACAGTGGAAGCTGTAAAAAGAACCCAGAAGCCAGTAAGGAACAGCATGGTTTATTTTAATTTGTTAAACATGTGTTAAACACTTTATTATGTCAGCTAGAAATAGAAATCATGTCATAAATGTGACATCTATACTTCATACACTGTATAAAAATTAATTAAATAAATAAATAAATACTTTTATTTTATTTTTAAATTGTGACTGAATAAGAAAATGTTCTACTGACCACAACTAAATTTTTCACTCGGCCAAACTGAATTTCTGTGAATTAATTTAATTCACAGAAATTAAATTTGGCCAACTGAAAAATTGTGATCAGTCACTATAAAATTTTCAATTGGAGGCCTATTTTTATTTATTTTTTACAGTGTATGAATTGTGGAGAAATGCTGTTCTGTATTCATCATAAAGAGTTTGAATCCTGCACAGCTCATCATGTTTCTGCTACCAGTAAGACAAGCAGTGTGGCGTAATCAGAAAAGCAAGAGTTGTGAACTCAGATAATTTACTGAACACAAAGTGTTTTCTACAATGCAAGACATTGCATTCACTACATTCAAGTTCATGCTTCAAACTGAGCATGATGTACAATAAGAAAATATTACCATGTAAGCAAATATAAAATTCACTTCATTTAAATGATTAAATTATTCTAAGATGATGCATTATTACATGCAGAGTTGTTCTAAACAGAGTTATATTTTGCTATTTTCATAATTTGGAACAAATAAAACCACTTGAAACAATGTGATGTTTTAATGCAGCCAATACAAAATGTTGATTTTAGATCAGTCAAAAATGCAGGATGAAAGTTCTCCATGAACATTCCCAGATTTCAATGGCAGTCACATACCTTTAGGCATGCAACAAATACAGCTAGTCCACGTTTCAATACATACCTCGGTTTTTAATCACGGTTTTTCGGTTCGTTTTTTTTTTTTTTTTTGCTATTCTATTCTATAAGTTAACTGACTGTGTTTATATATGTTAACCTTGTGTGTATTTGACACGATTAGCGCAGAAAGACTGTCCAGTAATCACGTGTGTTTGACAGACGTTTAGTGTGCGCGCTCAATGCAAAACAGTGCATGCATTGAACAGTCTGTGCCTTGCTGGTTAAACATTTAATTTGTGTGCATGAAATGTTTAACCGGCAAGGCTTTAAAACGCGGCTAAACACCCCTTCAATATTATATTGGGTATTGTGACATCCCTACACACCTTGTATAATTCTAGACAAACTATACAATCAAAATAATAAAAGTACAGGAAGGCTTCCTACTTCAAGGTTTAATTTTTGTCAAGAAATACAACTGGAACTGGAAATTTTGTTCACTACTCATACAGAGCAGAGTCAAAGTTTTTTCTTTTTTAAATAAATAAATCTGTTGAAAATGTAACAAGTTTATGATACTTACCTTCATGACCCAATAGGCATACTTGCTTTATGTTTGGATACAAAGGCAACAGAGTTGGTTGTACAAACAAAATCTAAAATAATAAAACCAGCAGAGTAAAATAAGGTGACGTGTTTTTATATAAATATAATAGATTCATTATACAATTATATATTATATATGCAAACCAATAAATACAACTTGTTAAAAAAATGTAAATAACTTTGTAAATAATGCGTCCTTTAACTAGCCTATACAGCAACTTTAACTTAATATGTTAATGTCGAGAAGAAAATTCTTACAGGTCTGTAGATCCATTAACCGAGTGCCCCATGTTAACATAGACGTGGTTTCAGGTCTCTGCAGAACAAAAGTGGGCGTTTCTACATTTGTGGGTGTTTTCAAACGAATGGGTATTTTTATACCATGCAATGAAAATGATCCCCTTCACCTGACCCCACCCCCTAAACCCTATCCACAATGCTTGCAAATCAGGTACCGCAGTAAAAACCCTCTTACCCTCTGGTACCCTCTTGTTTTTTTTTTGTGTTTTTTTTTTTTTTTTTACTTTATTGCAATATATAGCCTAAATAACAAGACAGGGAACAACCAACAATGTAAGACATTTCCATTGGGACAAAAACAGAGTCTGAATTTGCGAAAGAACAAAAAAATAAATAAATTACAAAACACAAGAGAAGACCACCCTCTTATGGCCTCGCCCACTGATCTAGTAACTTTACTTGGGTTCCTGAGCTTGACACTAAAGTAGATTAAACGTCTTTGAAATTGCGTCAAATACCGTAATATACACTGCAAAACAAAGTGTTTTATTATGCATACCAGTGAATGTACAGGTGAAACAATTTTAATAGGTGATCCGTGAAATATGGCATTTAACGAATCTGTCGCCATCTAACATTGCGGAAATCCAGGTAAAACTAGCTGCATGCACGCGGACGTCCCCAGATAACAAGGGCCATTTCTCAATATGCGTACTTGTCTGTACTTGTGTTCTCGTGGACTTGTGAAACGTCATCAGTTGCTGCCCAAGTACTGTTTCATTTCAAAGTTCACATCTAGCCAAGCAGGCTACGGTTAAAATCCCTGGATATGTCCTTGATCCGCCCCTTTTATCGAGGACACATCGAGAGGAGACATCCCAGAATGCATCTCGCACCGACCAGCAAGCGTAAATAGTGGATGAGAAACCCAGCGTATTTTAAAAATACTACTGCTAATGTGTCAAAAAAATGTAGTTCCCTATATCGAGAAAACTTCGCACTGCGTCGGAACGACGTTTTGGGGATACTCCCTAAGCATGAACGCGTCTGAAGTATGAATGAAACTAGTCCAATCCTTATTGGTCCTACGTCATGACGTAGATGTGACGGCATACCCGGAAGCTATAAAGGGGAGCCCGGCACATAGTAGCGTCAGTTATCGCTCTTCAGCATAACGCTCTGTGTGTGTTTGAACATTGTCTGTCTATTTATTGTTGTCTGTGCCAATATATATAATATATATTATCAGTAAGAGACCAAGATATGTCGAATACAGAGTTTAAGAGGTACGTGCATCAGTGTCCCCGCTACATCTCGGGAACGGACACGCACTCTCTATGTGTTCAGTGCCTGGGCGTTCAGCATGCTCAGCCGGCTCTCGAGGGAGCCGCCTGCAGCCACTGCGAGCTGCTGACGCTCAGGGTGCTAAGGTCTCGGTTGGCGGTCTTCGATGAGGCCAGCCAACCACGCGAGCCCCGTGGTTCTGGGCCTGCGTCCGCCGAGGCGGCGCGGCGTCGCAGATCATGGGACTCGCAGCTGGACGTATCAGCGGAGATTGAGACTGCCGAGGCACTTTCTCAATCTTCCTCTGATAGTTCAAAGGTTCTCCCACCTCGTGCGGAAGCCCGCGAAGCGGCTTCTTCCCCTGGGGTGGAGAACCAGATGTTGATTCTCTCTGGATCCGAGGATCCGGAAGATATCAACATCGAGGCGGGTGGGGCCGCATATATGTCACCACCGCACCCACCCGCCCAGGAGGAGCTTATCGAGGTGCTGACTCGTGCCGTGGCCAAATTAAATATCGAGTGGCCACAAGAGAGACAGGAAGTCCAGCCATCCAGCAGGCTGGACGATCGGTTTCTCTCGCGCCGGGCTCAGTCGCCTCGCCGGGGCTTGCCGTTTTTTCCGGACCTGCACAACGAGTAGTTGTGCATTTCCAACCCCCCGGTATTAGATTATGCCAATGTTAGGGGTGCGCGCGAGGCCGGCTACGGGACGATGCCGCGGGTGGAAGATGCTCTCGCGAGCTATCTGTCACCCGAATCGGCATCGTCCCTAAAAGCCCCGGTACTGCCCACCAAGCCATGCAGGGACACATCGGCTTTGGTGGGCAGGGCATATATGGCGGCGGGTCGGGCTGGTAGCGCTCTGCACACGCTGTCTATCTTGCAGGCGTACCAGGCCGACCTTCTAAAAGAGCTGGACGAGGGAGAGGGTCCCTCACCGGAGGATATTTTAGAACTGAGGAAGGCCGCTGATCTGTCTCTCCGCGTCACCAAGGAGACGGCCCGTGCCATCGGCCGCTCCATGGCCTCAATGGTGACGGTGGAGAGACACCAGTGGCTAAATCTGTCGGGGATGAAGGAGAAAGATAAATCGTTTCTCCTGGACTCCCCGATCTCGCCTTCTGGCCTGTTCGGCGACGCCGTTAATTTGGTCGTCGACAGGTATCAGGAGGCGAGACAACCGAGGTTGTTTCTCGCGCGACGCTCTCGAGGGGAAAACGATGTGGTAATCCCGCCGTCACAGACGCTTCGGGCCACATCGTTTTCCCTCAGACACGTTTCGTTCCAGTCGCCTCGAGTGAGACCTGCGACTGGGCGGGACGAGTGGCAGGGGACGAAAAACGAGACTCAAGTAACACCCGAGACCTTCAGCCGAGAGGCTGATTCCCTTAGTAGATTATCTTGGCGCATGGAAATGCCTTCCGAATATATCCACATGGGTCCTGCGTACTGTAGAAATAGGGTACAGACTGCAGTTCGATCACCCTCCGCCAAAGTTCAATGGGGTGACATGGACTGCAGTGGTGCCAGAGCGGGTTCGGGTAATGGAACAAGAAGTAAAATCCTTGCTGGCAAAGGGGGCCATAGAGTGGGCCATAGAGTGGGTCCCGCCGTCGGAGAGGGAGGCCGGGTTCTACAGCCAGTACTTTATAGTTCCAAAAAAGGATGGAGGGCTTCGGCCGATTTTAGATCTGAGGTATCTGAAGCGGTCTCTGAGGAGATTCAGGTTCAAGATGTTGACCATTCCCACAATCGTGAGTCAGATCCAGCCCGAGGACTGGTTCGTCACGATAGATTTAAAAGACGCCTATTTTCAGACGCTCTTTCCCCTCGCACGTTTACCAAATGTATGGATGCAGCTCTGGCTCCATTGAGACTTCAGGGCATCCGGGTACTAAACTACATCGACGACTGGCTTATACTATCTGGGGGTATTATGGGATTCGGTTTCGATGCGGGCGCAACTCTCCCCCGCACGAATCAAGACCATTCTGGCAGTAGTCTCAAGAATAAAGCTAGGCCAAAGTATCACTGTGAAACACTTTCAGATAGTGTTAGGGCATCTAGCGGAAGCGTCCAACATTATTCCGTTCGGCCTGCTACACATGAGAGCTCTACAGTGGTGGCTGAAAACCAAGGGGTTTTCCCCCAGAGGGAACCCATTCCGTATGATCAGAGTCACGCGCAAATGCCTTCGGGCTCTAGGTATATGGAAGAAAGCTTGGTTTCTGTCCCAAGGGCCAGTCTTGGGAGCATCATGTTGCCGGAAAACCGTTTCAACAGAAGCTTCCCTTACTGGTTGGGGCGCGGTCATGGAAGGCCGCTTCGCGAGGGGTCCATGGGAGGACCATCATTCGACCTGGCACATAAACTGCCTGGAAATGATTGCAGTTTACAGGGCTCTCAGGAGTTTCCTCCCGGAGCTTTGCGGGTACCACGTTCTAGTCCGTACAGACAATACGGCAGTCGTGGCATATTTGAACCACCAGGGGGGGTTGAGGTCGCGCCCGCTATGCAAACTGGCGCATCTCATCCTTCGCTGGTCACAAGACAAACTGTTATCCCTCAGGGCAATGTATATCCCGGGGATACAGAATCAGGGGGCAGATATACTATCGAGGCAGGGGCTGAGGCCCAGGGAATGGCGGCTCCACCCAGAGGTGGTGGAGGCGATTGTCAGGAGGTTCGGCCCAGTGGAAGTGGATCTGTTTGCGTCTCGAGAGACGTCCCATTGTCCACTGTGGTTCTCCCTCACGCACCCAGCCCCGCTGGGGTTGGATGCCATGGTACAGACGTGGCCGAGGCGGCGTCTGTATGCATTTCCCCCTGTCGCTCTGCTCCCAGGGGTCCTGGAGAGGGTTCGGCAACAGGGAGTCAGTCTCCTTCTGGTAGCTCCTTGTTGGCCAACTCGAGTATGGTTCTCGGACATAATAGCGCTGCTGGCGGGTCACCCGTGGCAGGTCCCTCTGAGGAGGGACCTCCTATCGCAGGCAGGGGGCACAATATTTAACCCCCGCCCCGAAATCTGGAACCTTTGGGTCTGGCCCCTGAGGGAGCCAGGTACCGAGAGGAGGGCTTGCCGGCAGACGTTATAGAGACCTTGCTTAGCTCTAGGGCCCCGTCTACTAGGAGATTGTACAGCCTCAAGTGGAATGTCTTCGTCACTTGGTGTAGAGAACGTGAGGTAGACCCAGTTAACTGCCCAGTGGCTTCAGTACTGGAGTTCCTCCAATATCGTTTCTCTGCAGGGCTTACCCCGTCCACGCTTAAGGTGTATGTGGCAGCTATTGGAACTTTCCACGCTCCGTTAGGTGATGGGCCTTTGGGTAGGCATCATTTGGTTGTACGTTTCCTTCGTGGGGCGCGTAGGTTAAGACCTGTAGTGCGTACCAGAATTCCAACCTGGGATCTGGCAGTGGTTCTCGAAGGCCTGGCTGAGGCCCCCTTCAAACCACTGGAGGCAGCAGAACCTAAGAATCTAACGCTTAAAGTGGCGTTCCTCCTAGCTATTACCTCTCTCAGGAGAGTGGGAGATCTTCAAGCCTTGGCCATCACGCCAACCTGCTTGGAGTTTGCCCCTGGAGGAGTAAAAGCCGTACTGCACCCTAGGCCAGGGTATGTGCCGAAGGTTCCGTCCAGTACGGTCAGGTCTTTGGTTCTTCAGGCATTTCATCCTCCGCCCCACGTGACGGCGGAAGAAGGGAGATTATTCCTTTTGTGTCCAGTTCGGGCCCTAAGGATTTATCTGGAAAGGTCAGCTCAGTGGAGGAAATCAGACCAGCTGTTAGTGTGTTTTGGCTCACCCAAGAAAGGGCTGCCTGCATCAACCCCTACTATTAGTAATTGGATTGTGCAGGCAATAGCCTTGGCATATCAGGTGCGCAATCTGCCTTCACCTATTGCCTTGAGAGCCCACTCGACTAGAGGCATGGCCTCTTCGGTGGCCCTTCTGTCCGGAGTCCCTATGCAGGACATCTGTGAAGCGGCTGGCTGGGCTACTCAGCACACATTCATAAGGTTTTACAGCTTACACCTCCCTGCAACCCCCGGTGTCAGGGTACTCCAGTCCTGATTGTGCCTGGTCTCCAGCTCACAATAGGGCAGGCGTATCCTTGGTGTGGCCTAGTGGGTACTCGTTCCCCAAATCGTCGTTCCGACGCAGTGCGAAGTTCCCTCGATATAGGGAACGGCTCGGGTTATGTATATAACCCTTGTTCCATGAGAGGGAGCGAGCACTGCGTCTCGTCGCCACACCGCTTATCGCCTGAGAGCATTATGCTTCATCGCGATAATTGACGCTACTATGCGCCGGGCTCCCCTTTATAGCTTCCGGGTATGCCCTCACATCTACGTCATGACGTAGGACCAATAAGGATTGGACTAGTTTCATTCATACTTCAGACGCGTTCATGCTTAGGGAGTATCCCCAAATCGTCGTTCCGACGCAGTGCTCGTTCCCTCTCAGAGAACAAGGGTTATATACATATATACATAACCCGAGCCGTTTTAAAGGAAGTGTATGTAAGATTGTGGCCAAAACTGGTACTGCAATCACTTTCAAATGAGTGCAGAGCGGTGTATCCCCCTCCCCCCGGATGCCGAATCACTGACTTTGTGATTGGTAGATAGGTGGAGGGTGGAGCTTCAGGCCAAAACATCAGCATCAGTTGAGGGCTGCAACAACAACCTTTAACCCTTGTATGGTGTTCGGGTCTGTTGGACCCGTTTTCATTTTTTATCGAAAGAAAAATGATACGATTAATTATTTTTCCGAACTGAGACTCATTGACCTTGGCTCATTTTCTGTGAGGAATATTTATCAGAACACATTTTCAATGACCACACACTGTACACCCCCCCTACACATTTATATTACACACAGGAAGTTTCAGTTGTAACAACTCCTATATGTCCAATCAGGAACTAGTTACAAATCATCTATTTCACTTCACACATGCTCAGTTTAGTCCTTATTCCACATGTGATAAAGTAGAGCTCTGTGGCAGACATAGCAGATGTTTTGACGTAAGAAAGTAACTTTTTTATTTACTTTTTTTATTTTTGTTACAGGATTTTTTGTAGTTAAACGCATCAAATTTAAATTATGTTTCTTGTGTGTCTGTGTAGATATTTGTCATCCAAGTTGTTAGTGCTAATGTTTTAGCTGTTAGCTGTAAGGTGGGCTAGTTCATGGCTACAAGACTCGGGTTAGTTGTAACAGAGTCACACACACATTAGGGTGACCAAACGTACTGTTTTCCCAGGACTTGTCCTGTTTTCAAGTTCTGTCCTGGCCCTAATATAACAAGTTTCTATCCATACAGAGGGGGCATACTTTAAATGCAATTAATGAGTAACTTCAAGTATCATTTGAGTCGACCTATCTCATTGCCGGGCTAAGTGTCCTTTTTTTCAGTAATCAAAATATGGTCACCCTACACACAAACACACACACACACACACACACACACACACACACACACACACACACACACACACACACACTCACAAACACACAAACAGGCACGTTCAAGTGTTCAATTTCAATATTTTACTATGGCTAATTCTATGACTAATGCCATGACTGACAGGAACACAAGCATTATGTGTGTAAGCATGTTTGTTAAAGTTCAATTTATTATGTTCAATTACTATGACTGAGAGTGGCAAACACACTGACACTGAGAGTGACACACACACATCAGTTATATTGAAAAGTTAGTTTTGAATAAAAAGCTTTCAATGAAATCCTAATTTCATTATCTTACATTTCACCCCGGTGGATATTATAATGTTACATCTCACCCCAGGGTATGTTCCAACTTACCAAGACTATGGGGTGAATTGTAACATTTCACTCCTCCTGTTTGAAACGAAACCATTTTCTGTTTGTGTTGCAGAGATAATAGTTATCTCATTTAATAGCAGACACTTGTAACTAGTTTGAATCACATTTTGAACACACTGGCTTAAAAGTACTCTAAGATGTAGACAGAAAGGTAACAAATGTTACAACCATCCCAGGTCTCCCCTAATTAGAATGAAGTAAACATCTGTTGAGTATTTTAACATTTATGTTTGATTGAGTTGAATTAAAAACCCCAAAATACATCGGGTCCACTGGACCCACGAACACTGGCTGAGTAACAAAAATATGAACACCACACAAGGGTTAAAAGACAATATCCTGGCCGGACTACTGTTGTCAGTGATATAAGTATTTGAAATTAACATGATTTCTTAATGTCTAGTGACATATCAGGGCCATTTTATAATTTATTGAAATACATTTCTTACATACAGTTCCTTTAAGACTTTTTCAGGCGAGAATGTACTTGTTTAATGATTAAATATGTGGTTTATTTATAAAGAGAGAGCGCATATTTGGCAATTATATCTGCCGTTTTGTAAGCTCGATCAGCGGGTGCTCAGTGCTCGTTAACCCGCCGAGAGCAGCCTTTCCTCGGCTAGAACTTCTGACGTCTGCCGCTGACTCTGGTGTGGTTAAACATGAGATATCAGAAACGTTCGTTTTCGTTTTATTGTAGCCTAAAATTATTACGTTTTTTTTATGAAAAAAAAGAGGCAGTTTGTGTTTTATGACATAGTTTTATTGTAGCTTATACGTTTCTCAATACCAAGTACGCGAACTTCTGACTTGCGTCCGTGTAATTCCGACTTTACATTTACATTTACATTTAATCATTTAGCAGACGCTTTTATCCAAAGCGACTTACAAAAAAGGGGAGAGCAATAGAAGCAACGAAACAAACAAGGCCAACAACCTGTAAGAGCTGTAAGAAATCTCAATTAATTAGTACAGTACACAACTTTTACTTTTTTTTTTTTTTTTTTTTATAGCCAGCTACAACAAATACTCACGTACGGAAAATACAGAACACTGGATTTTGATAGCTATGATAACAACCTAAGGCTGATGCCCCAACGACTTGCCAAGTTCGACTGGAGAACAAACAACCGAGGGCGGCAGGACACAATTAAGTTAAGGCTGATCTGATAACTGCAGCGTTCTTCATAGTGTCACTCAAAGTGTAGGCCTATAGGCTATGTATTTTAGGCTACAATAAAACGAAATATATGATAAAACACCACTCTGCCTAGCTCTTTTCGTTTTCATAAAAAAAAAGAAAAGAAAAGAAACATATGCAGCCACACAAATGTGGTGCAGGCAATGCATTATCTTCACTGCTACGGTATAACAAAACGAAATATAAAACCCCTGCCTCTTTTCGTTTACATTAGAGAATAATAATAATAATAATAATAATAATAATAATAATAATAATAATAATAATAATAAGTGGTTCAGAGTGGTTCAAGTCTGCATATGATTTTCACTCTAATAAAATGAAATATGACATAAAACCCAGCCCAGTCTATTTTTGTTAAATGTCAGTTTGTGTGATCAATGATATAAGAGTATTAAAGGTATAAGAAGCTAAAAAATAAAGTGAACAATCCAGTCAAATAAATTAGCCTAATGCTATCTACAACGGTTAACTTAAATAGCCTAAAATAAAAAAAATAAACTCTTCACTCTGCCATCATCCGAAACGATCTTTCAGGGAACAAATTATAGATTAAATAGACCAAAGATCGCCCGTTAGATCTACATAAAGCAAATTATGTTTCATGTTTAACCACCACAGAGACATCAGAGCCAGCGGCAAACGTCAGAAGGTCTAGCCGAGAAAAGGCTGCTCTCGGCGGGTTAACGAGCGCTGATCACCCGCTGGACCGACTGGATCTCACAACTCCGAAAACGCCAGATCAAAATGCCAAATAGGCCTCGTTATAAATAACCCACATATTTGAGCATTGAACAACTATATTTTTGCCTGAAAAAGTCTTAAACCTACATTTTGTGACATATTTTTTAATTGTGCGGGTTTTCTCGTCCGCTTTTGACGTTTGCTGGTCGGTGCGAGATGCATTATTGGATACCAGTCTGTCTGAAGTCCACAAGTCCACATCCGGGGATTTGAACTGTCCTTGGCTATATGTGAACTTTGAGTTGGATTTGGAACAGTAGGCTACTTGACCAGCGAATGATGGCGTTTCACAATTGAGATTCCTCTCGTCCTTTGGAGTTCGTTCTACCGAGTCGAACTTGGCTGAACTACCAAGGACGCAAGTCAGAAGTTCGCGTACTTGGTATTGAGAAACGGCCAAGATCCCCAGTTGTTCCGTAACACCTGTTCAGCGTGTTCACAGGTCGTAGCTTACGTTGGAACTTTTTACTTTCGATTTCAGGGTGCGGCCGAAGAACTAACGATCAGGATGGGTAAGAATTAAGTAAATTGTAAACATTAAGAGCTAAATATGCTTTATTTGGCTAGTCTTACGCTGCCTTTTAAGATGCTTAAACTTTATCGAAATAAAATAGCTACACAGTGTATTGCCTACTCGATCATAACTCAGATATAACTTGCTGTATTTTCTCACATGCAATTTAAAATCTGAAAATGTGTGCTATAGGTGTTAGGTATTTTTGGATATTATGTTATGTTGTGCTTGGTTTTGTCTAGACCCGGTCCCACGGCGGTACTGGCTAAGGAGCGGAGACGGCCTAAGTAAGTGCCAAATCATGAAAACAATCGCATAACTTCGAAATGATGAATGAGAATGATGACGAATTATAGTACAACGTTACTTTAAGAAAATTATATTGAATAGACTTTCCTTAATCACAACGATCTGTTCTCTTCAGAAAGACAGCCACTGAGAAGGGAGGAACTTCCTAACAGTAAGTTAATTCTACCTTCTACCCATTCCAGAGATTGTCTTTTCTTTTATACATCTGGTGTAAGTTTTATGTTTTGGCATTACTCTGCAAGTATACCTCTCAAATGTTTTTGGACGGTAAGATTTTAAAAATGTTTTTAAAAGAAGTCTCTTCTGCTCACCGCAGGCTGGATTTATGTTATTAAATATACAAAAATAGATTCAATATTGTAAAATATTATTAAAAATGTAAATTAACTGTTTATCTATTTTAATAGAAAAACAGAGGAGAAGCGCAATGGTCAGTGAAGAAGAACGAGCTGCAGGTATTGTTTTTGAAATATTCTGTATTGCTTAGCATATTAAGTGCTATAAAGAGGTTACATTTCGACTTTGCACTTATCTGCACATAATTATACTGTTATTGTATTTAAACTTTAACCACGGCTGTTTGAAGTGCAGCCGCATTTTGCGCTGCACTCAATTTTTATTTCTGGCCTTGAGCACAGGTAGTGATTCATACTTTCGTATCGATTCGAGCCATTAGCAGGCTGTTGCCTTGAATAACTTCTTAAACTCCAGGACTATTTTTTGGGGGGGATTTCCACCTGGATTTGGCCTACCTAAATTGAAAAGCTTCCCATACACACATACAGTTATCTAAGTTCAAAATTTGTGTGTCCTTTTACAGGAAACCCTTTGAAGTTTCATAAAACACTGCTAAAAGTGATACATATGTACCTCCCCCTCCTCTGCTATGGCACCAGAGTAATTTAATGTAAATACATTACTTTGTGTAAAACAAATGCCAATGTAGAAACTCTAAGCTTTTAAATTGTACCATATATGACATCATAGCTCCTCCACAGACATTTAAAATGGAAAGTATATACATGACGATGCCATTCCAGAAACAGCTAATCAATGCATTGATTAGCTTGTGCAGGTGTGTTTGATAGGGGTTGGAGCTAAACTCTACAGGACAGTGGCCCTCCAGGACTGATATTGGGGACCCCTGTTGTATAGGAAATCCGCACATTCCACACTCCGCCCCGCAGTGCGGGTATAAATAGGAAGTGGACTGGCAGATCAATGCTTTTTTCTTTTGAGGAGCCGAATACGTGACTGGGCTCCTAGCGGAATTACAGCACCTGGCGACGGGACGTACGTCTCCCTTCCCTTCTTCAGGGAATGAGGGTTACATACGTAACCGAGACGTTCCCTTTCAGTCGGTCACGTTCGACGTACGTCGGAACTGAACCGACGAATTGGGATCCCTCTGGAAAACGCCACGATGCTGGCCCTTCCAGCGTCCTGCTTGAGCGCACTGGACCGTCTAGTATGGTACGCAAGTCAGGGCTCCAAGCAAGGAGGTCAGTCACTGCTGTTTCTGCAAGACCCACTTAGAGTGACCACTGACCACTCACAGCGTGCCCCTCTCGGAAGAAGGTAGGCTGCGGGGCCACGTCCTTCACGGAAGGAGTGGTGGCCGAATACACATTAGGACTAACCTGGCAGGGTAGTGCAACATATAGCAGTCTCTGGGGTGGTTCCAACCTAATTGTAGCCACGCTCTGCCACGCCCACCTCGGGACTCGGCCATGAAGCCAGTGTTGGAGCGGTCTCAATGAAGCAATCCGAGCGGCGTCACCGTGGCTGCAGATGCCATATGCCCCAGGAGCCTCTGAAAAAGTTTCAGTGGGACTGCTGTCCTGCCTTTGAACATATTCAAGCAGTTTAACACCGACCTTACTCGCTCCTCCGTGAAGCGCGCAGTTTGGCTGACCGAATCCAGCTCCATACCGAGGTAAGAGATTCTCTGAGTAGGACCGAGCTTGCTCTTCTCTCGGTTGACCCGAAGGCCCAACAGGCTGAGGTGACTGAGCACCATGTCCCTGTGTTCGCACAACTGCTCCCGAGACTGGGTGAGAAAGTTGAGAATGCGAACGCCGCGTTCTCGGAGTGGAACAATGGCTGCCTCCGCGATCTTCGTAAAGACGCGAGGCGACAGGGACAGCCCGAAGGGCAGGACCTTGTACTGGTATGCCCTTCCCTCGAACGCAAAGCGTAGGAACGGTCTGTGTCGAGGGAGAATAGAGACATGAAAGTATGCGTCCATCAGGTCGATCGCTGCGAACCAATCCTGGGGACGGATGCATTGAAAAATGCGTTTCTGTGTTGACATCCGGAACGTGAGCTTGTGCAGGGCCCAATTCAGGACGCGCAGGTCCAGGATTGGCCGTAGCCCACCCCCTTTCTTGCACACGATAAAGTAGGGACTGTAGAACCCTGTCTACATCTCGGATGGAGGAACCTGCTCGATCGCGACCTCGATCTCTGACCGCAAGGCTTGAGCGTCGCTACTTCGCACTGAGGTGAAGAGGACGCCCTTGTTCTTTGTTGGCCGGCGAGCGAACTGAATCGCGTAGCCGAGTGTGATGGTACGGATGAGCCAACGAGACGGTCGAGGGAGCTGTAGCCACGCTCCCAGGGACCGTACCAGCGGGACCAACGGCACCACAGACATGCCTGGGGTGGGGCAGCGCAACGGAGTGCTGTGGCTCGACTCGGGAGGCCCGGAGGTGGCCCAGAGTGTCACGCGAGTACTGCTGGTGTGGGCAGGGTGTGGGTGAGAAGGCCCGGAGGCGTCCTCGAAGCCCACTCGGCTGCTCGCTGCCTGGAGGCAGAGAGGTGGGATGCTCAGACCCGACTCGGGAGCCCCGTGGGCGGCCTGGAGTGTTGTCTGAGTGTTCCCGGGTGGTGCAGAGAGTGGGTGAGAAGGCCCGGAGGCGTCCTCGAGGCCCACTCTGCTGCCCCCTGGCGAGGGGAGGGGAGGGAGGGAGAGAGAGACAAAGCCCGGAGGCATTGTGAACTGCCATCCTGACCCTCTTGGGGCCAAGGGGGATAGGAAACTGTTCTTTTGGTGAAAATGTGGGTACCGCCGAGCTCCGGAGAGCTGGCGGCAGATGTAAAGAACTAGTCGGGGCCCCCCGGTCCTCCTCCGGGGGGTGGCGGAGGGATGCGGACATCATCTCCTTATGGGCTGCCTGTCTTAGGGCTGCTTCCCCTTGCGCTTGCTGGCAGGCTTAGCGCCCTGGACAGGTTGGACGCCACCCTTGCGCCCGGCACCCTGCTTGGCCGGTGGAGGCTGCTGCTTTGGCTTGGCAGGGGCGGAGGCTGACGCCGGGGGACGCCCTCGGCGACGAGCAGGCGGGGGAGCAGCAGCCAGCCACTGGGTGGAGGCAGCAGCAGGTCGCCGGGGCAGGACAAGCACATTAAAAAGCAATCCTGTCTGTTAGATGCGCGAGAGGCGACGCGATAACAAATTCATTAAACTGATCGCGCGTTCAATATCGGACTTGCTGGGCAGAAGGAGATTGATGCGGTGGTCTGGGAAGAGTCTGGGGATTTGTTTAAGGTTTTTTTGGTAATATTTCGAATTAATATTAATAAAAAAGTAGCAGTAATAAAACCGGAAAAATCACTAATTTTGGCTCCCCTAACATTTGCCTATTCTGCCTATACCACGGGCCGGCCCTGGTGTCAGCGCTGGCACGGAAGCCTCAGCGGTAGGGCTGTAGTTATCGAATATTTTAGTATGCGAGTATTCTACCAATTTTTCCATTGAGTAATCGGATAATAAGTACTTTTTCTTTATTAAAGAGAAATACTTAATGTATGAGAGAAAATAAGACAGATATCTTAAAATTAACAACTAATTTGTTTCCTTTTCTTAAAAATTGTTACATTTTTGACATTTTGAGTCAAAATGTCACGCACGACAGAATCTGTCGTCGCACGACAAAATCACTCGCTTCATTCAAAAGACAGGTAAAAACTCATCTCTTCCATGAGCACTTAATCTTATCATTAAAACAAAAAAATCAAACTCTTCTTCCTCTATTTTTCTCTTTCCCCTCCCTTTTCTAGTTTTTGCTACTCTTGAGTAATATCCAAATCTTTGTATTTAGGGCATTTTTTGCATTTCTTTGCCTCTTCTTGACAGATCGCTTCTTGTACTCCTGAGTTGTAAGTCACTTTGGATAAAAGCATCTGCTAAATGCATAAATGTAAATGTAAAATGTAATATATTTTAAAATGCAATTAATTCCTGTGATCAGAGCGGAATTTATCATTACCCCAGTGTCACATCCTTCACAAACCATTCTATTATGATCATCTGATGCTGAAGACACATTTAGGATTGTTATCTATATTGAAATCAGTTGTGTAAAACATTTTTTTAGGATTTTTTTTAGAAATAAAAAGCTCAAAAGAACAGAATTAATCTGAAATAGAAAGTTTTTTTTTGAAAATAAATCACAAACCAGAGTGGATATATATATATATATATATATATATATATATATATATATATATATATATATATATATATATATATATATATATATATATATATATATTAGGGATGCAACAATACAGTTAGTCCACAGTTCAATACATACCTCGGTTTTTAAAGGGGGGGTGAAACACTCAGTTTCAGTCAGTGTCATGTCAATCTTGAGTACCTATAGAGTAGCATTGCATCCTGCATATCTCCGAAAAGTCTTTATTTTTTTTATAATTATATAAGAAAGATGCGCTGTTCCGAGTCTTTCCGAAAAAAGCCGAGCGGGTGGGGGCGTGTCGTGTGAGCGGAGCTAAATAATGACGTGTGCAGCAGCGCGCTGCAGTGAGGAAAGTGATTCGCTCTGTGAGGAAAGTGATTCGCTCAGTGAGGAAAGTGATTCGCCCGCCGCGTGAGGAAAGTGATTCGCTCTGTGAGGAAAGTGATTCGCTCAGTGAGGAAAGTGATTCGCCCGCCGCGTGAGGAAAGTGAGTCGCTCTGTGAGGAAAGTGATTCGCTCTGTGAGGAAAGTGATTCGCTCTGTGAGGAAAGTGATTCGCCCGCCGCGTGAGGAAAGTGAGTCGCTCTGTGAGGAAAGTGATTCGCTCTGTGAGGAAAGTGATTCGCTCAGTGAGGAAAGTGATTCGCCCGCCGCGTGAGGAAAGTGAGTCGCTCTGTGAGGAAAGTGATTCGCTCAGTGAGGAAAGTGATTCGCCTGCCGCGTGAGGAAAGTGAGTCGCTCTGTGAGGAAAGTGATTCGCTCAGTGAGGAAAGTGAGTCGCTCTGTGAGGAAAGTGATTCGCCCGTCGCGTGAGGAAAGTGCTAATACAGATCGACCGCCGGCCTATCAGTGGGTAAGTCAGTAGCTACTGGTTATATCACCTGTTTAGCATCCTACAAACCAGCGCTTTGATGGGCGTAGGCTGTTGCTTTCGCTCTCTCCCTCGCTCTCTCTCACGCGCTTCCGGTAGAATTGTCCGTAAGGCCCATACAAGGAAATTCCGCCCCCATTAACGTCAAAGGGGACGCATGATCTCAAAAAACTTGCCGAAACTTATGACTAACCGGAAGTAGTATTTTTGACAAAGAAATACTCCCATCAAACGTCCACCTTAACTTTTGAAACTTTGTCTATGTTTAGTATGGGATTCCAAGTCTTTAACAGTGTAAAAAGATCAGTATGCATGAAACAGCATTTCACCCCCCCTTTAATCACAATTTTTTTCAGTTCAGTTCAGTTCGTTTTTTTTTTTTTTTGCTATTATATTCTTAGCTGACAGGAACAGAAAGATTTTACTTAAAAGACTTGAAAACACTTACTTAAACTTAAAACTTTACCTTAAAAAACCCTTGTACACATTCCCAGTGTATTGTATAATATAAAACAAAAAATCAAACTCTTCCTCCTCTATTTTTCTCTTTTCCCTCCCTATTTTGGAGAGCGCCTTGAAATACATTTAGATAAACAAGTGTAAAAGACTCATTTTATGAGGTATTGATATCAAATTTGAAATTGGGTTTGGTAAGGCGTCAGACTGTTATCCCATTGTGTTTTCCAGCTAATAGCTACCAGCTATTGTTATCTGCAGGCATCTTCTTACAAAAAAAAAGTAGGCGGAATATTTTTTTTTTTTTTTTTTTTCATTTTTCAGTGAGTTCAAAATTATATTACTCAATACCAGTAAGACTTACAGTGATTTTGACAGTTTAGGAACAAACCTCACCTTTTAAAAGAGACCAAAATCCATGCATATCCTCCACATGGTTCAAGCACAGCATGCAATTTATTTTGGGTATGCCTTTTTTCAGGCGTTTTAGGCAAAATTTAAAGGAATGCTAAGGGGCTAAAATGTAGACTGAATGACACTTTAAGCAGAACATCTCAAATGGAGATTGATAAAATGCAGCTTACTTGTTTATTGTTGTTTTCAGATCGTCCGCGCGCACGCGAGAGAGAGAGAGCTTGCGTGCATATGGTTGCCAGATTGGACATGTTTAGGTAAAACACCGGAGAGTATACGAGTTTATTTTCACAGAAAAGCTGTGTTTGGGGGATTTGATTACTGAAATCTGGCAACCGAGAGCACGCAAGCTCTTTCTCGCGAGCGGATGATCTGAAAACACCAATAAACAAGTAAGCTGCATTTTATCAATCTCCATTTGAGATGTTCTGCTTAAAGTGTCATTCAGTCGGTCTGTGTTGTGTCAGGACGGTCAGGACTCACAAGCCGCTTCACTGAACTGCTGTGAGCTGCTGAAATAAGCCAATCAGAGCAGAGCTCAACATTAATATTCATGACCCTTCCAAATAAGGCAAAAACAGAGCTTTACATCCTAGGGACAATTTATAGGGTTGTAAATGGACCTGTAAAACTGTATCTGGACCATTTTTGCCCATAAATAAGCCACATACCCTCTATGTAGACATCAGAGAACAATTTAACATTGTTTCAAATCATTCTAGGGAACCTTTAAAGGGGTACTTCAGCACTGGGAAGATTAATCTGTATTTAAACTGGGTCATCAATGTAGTAGAAATGTGAAATTATTTTTGAATTCGGTGCCTTCTAGACTGAGAAAAGACAAAAAATGTATTTTTGTCTCATGGGGATGAAAGACTACAATTCCCAGAATGCTTCGCTGCCCTGTGAGGCCATTCCCAAAGCCACCAACTTGATCACTGTGACTGTGTTGAAGACACTACAATTAAAAACTGAACGTGTCTGTTCAATATAATGAGTGAGTCACCGCGCGAGTATCACAGCACTGAGCACTAACTGCAGGAGTCAGATAAATGAGCTGATGAGCTCTCGTGATGAGAGCTGAGGTAATCGCGACTACACTCGTGGCATATATTCACAACGCGAGTTCAGTCTGGTGCGTTTCAGTTCATGCCTTTGCAAGCTTAACTTTCATAGAAATTAATTTGAGAAGTTAAAAGACTTACATTGCTCACCATAGCTCCGTTTAAATGAGTGCCTGTAGCTGCGAGCTGAGCTCTGAGTGTGATCTCCATCCCCCATGAGCGGGTCCAAGACATGCGGAAATGGCTCCCTCTGCTGGCTGTAGTCATTAGCCTTATTCCATACATTCCTCCTATGATGCAAATATCATCAATTTGCATCATAGGAGGAATTTTTCCAGAAATAAAATGCATAAATTTCTTGTCTCAGGGGGATATGAGGGGGGAAAGCACAATCATTTGAATATACTCCAGGGTTTCTACTGATACAAAGCCATATGCTAATCGCTGAAGTAACCCTTTAATAAAATCTTAGGTTATCCCAAAAGCCTCTAAAGTTTTCCACAAGTAAGAATGTTCAACTCTGTCAAACGCTTTCTCTTGGTCCAATGAAATGAGACCAATATTTATGTTCAGTAACTTAGAGACTTCAAAAATGTCTCCGATAAGTGTGATGTTTTTCAAAGATGGATCTCTCCGGAACACAATATGTCTGGTCAGAATGCACCACCTGATCTATGACTTAAGCCAACCTATTGGCTAAAGCTTTTGATAGCAGCTTATAGTTGGAACACAAGAATGAAACTGGGCGCCAATTTTTCATCTCCAACAGGTCTCCTTTTTGGGGGAGAAGAGTAATAATCGCCCTTCGGCTAATAACCGGACAGCCTGAACTTAAACTATCATTAAAGACCTCCAAGAGATCCTCTCCTATTTCAGACTAAAAAAACTTGAACAATTCTTTCGGAAGGCCGTCAATACCCGGCACTCTTCCGATATCCATATCTTGGAGGGTTCTATGTAGTTCCTCCAACTTCAATTTACCTGAGAGCTTGGTGTTAGCGCTCTTTGGCATTTGCGGGAGGTCTTTAAAAAACACACTTTCAGAGTCACTTTCGGAGTCTAATTCAGTCTTGTACAACTCTGAATAAAAAGCACAAGCTCTAGCTCATATATCTTTGTGGCAAGATAACATTGTACCTCTCTCAGGGCGTAAAGCATGAAAAAAACGTTTTTGTCCATTTTTCTTTTCCAGATTAAAAAATATTTGGATGGTGCATCCATGCGTTCCATATTTAAAAACCGAGCGTGAACCAGAGCTCCTTTTCTTTTTAAATTTAAAAAGTCTAATTTTAAAAATTATTTGAGTTGTGATTTTTTTATTATTTGAGATCAGTACTGTGCAATTCTGCTTATTTGTAATATCTGCTAAATTCTGTAAATTTAAAAATCTCAGCCTCCACAAATTCCATCAATTTATTTAGTTCACTGGTGACGTTTTGAGTGTACTGTTGGCATAATTGTTTTATCTGGATTTTGCCAAAATCCCATCATTGCTGTATTTTTTGAAACATAGCGTTACAGTTTTTAAAATCTTTCCAAAAAAAAAACAAACAAAAAAACACGAACAACATCTTTAAAATCCTTATTGCACAACATATTTGTTTTAAAATGCCAGTAAGCGTTTTGTGGTTTAATCTGATTAAAAAAGAAAGTAACTAAAACCATATGGTGATCAGAAAAGCACACAGGTATTATAGTACAGCTTTTATAAATACTCAGTTGGTGTTTAAAACCATAAAAACGATCTAATCTATCAAGGGAAAAAACATTTTTACGAGTGTGAGCCCATGTGTATTGCTTTTGTCCATCACTAAAATATCTCCAGATGTCACACAAATCATTGGCTTTCATCATCTTAGTGAGACGCACTCGCGTCACTAAGGCATATGATGCTTAATGTGATTGCTGTCACAATGTCATATCTCCTCCTAAAAATAGGTATTCATCTGTACAACATTTTTGTAATGTGGAATTCAATGTTTCCAGAAAAAAAACTATTCTTTCAATAGCTGAAGTAGGAGCATAAATACAAATGGAACTAAAAACATAATCCTCAAAATCTGAAACATAATCCTTTAAAAGTCTGCCTTTCACAATCTCATCCATCTCAAACGAGATTGGACAGAAACTTTTGGGAAACAAAAGCACAAAGAAGAAAGTACATGCTTTTAAGGCAACAACTCTATTTGGGGGAATTAAGCTCTTTGCATCTGGCAACCACAAGCATGACTGCAAGTGGAGGCTTGTTAACAACGCAAGACAACGCAAATCCCAAAGAAAAAACACATTTTAAGGATAAATAACGAGGGCGCCAATATCGTGACAATTATTTGAAATCAATCGAGGGAAGCAGATATCGTTATCACGATTAAAATACGGTTAATTTTGCAGCCCCAGTCACCGTAAATGCCACCGTAAAGGGTTAGTTTACCCAAAAATTAATTACTCACCCTCATGTCGTTGGAACACCTTCGTTCATCTTCAGAACAGAAATGACGATATTTTTGTTGAAAGCTGATGGCTGAGAAAGGCTTCAGATAGGCCTCCATTGGCATTCAGTACATTCCCACTCACAAGACCCATAAAGGCACTAAAGACGTCGATTCAAAGTCCATCTCACTACAGTGGCTGTACAATATCGTTATTTTGATTTTTGTGCGCACAATAACTATTTTCGTCGCATTGTAAAATTATAATCCGCCAAACTATTGACGTGAACTCGACGCATAAGCGACAATAACGCCAGCTCCACCGTTCGATTCATAGCGAATACATGAAGAGAAGTGGAGGAGCGTCACTATCGCGTGATTTCCAGGTGAGTTCACGTCAGGGACCTACGCGGAAGACAATATCTTGGCGGATAAAGTCATTATTTTGATTTTTTTCGCACAAAAACTCTTCTGGTCGCTTGGTAAAATTATTGTACAGCCACTGTAGTGAGATGGGCTTTGTAACGAAGTCTTTAGTGCCTTTATGGGTCTTGTGAAATGTACTGAATGCCAATGGAGGCCTATCTGAAGCCTTTCTCAGCCATCAGCTTTCAACAAAAAATATCTTCATTTGTGTTCCGAAGATGAATGAAGGTGTTACGGGTGTCCAACAACATGAAGGTGAGTAATGAATGAAATAATTTTCATTTTGGGGTAAACTAACCCTTTAATGAGCATGGCTCAACCCCTGCGCTTGTTTGGCCGACATGCCTCCAATGGAAAACACACAGCCCTCAAACTAAACTAACAAACTTAAATAATAAATCAGAGAAAAATAAGCCAGCCCCCTCTCAGAGCAGACCCCAGTGGAACGCGAGTCCTTCCCTGGTCTCCTCTGTCAGGGCACAGTCGTTACCAGTGCCCCGACACCGGGCCGCTATGCCACCCGAGTCCGGGCCGGTAACACTGCCTCGCTGCCCCACCGAGGGTACACTGGTGCTCCGTATGACCCCGTTGGTACACTCCCTGGGAGCGTGGCTTCATGACCATCAGGCTCGGCTACGTGATTCAGTTCGTGCGAGCTCCTCCCCGCTTCCGGGGTGTCCGGTTCACCATGGTGGGGCCCAATGCCCCAGTCATGTGTGCGGAGATCGCTACCCTACTGGCGAAGGGCGCGATCAAGCTCGTCCCTCCAGCCGAGATGAAGTCTGGCTTCTACAGCCCTTACTTCATTGTACCGAAGAAATCCGGTGTGTTACGGCCAATCCTGGACCTTCGCGTCCTGAACCGATCCCTTCACAGGCTTCTGTTCGGGATGTTGACTGCGAAACGCCTTTTGAATGAGTTCGTCCATGCGATTGGTTTGCAGCGGTCGACCTGAAGGACGCGTACTTCCATGTGTCCATCCTTCCAGACACAGACCATTCCTGCGGTTTGCGTTCGAGGGGTGGGCATATCAGTATGCTGTACTCCCATTCGGGCTAGCTCTGTCCCCTCGCGTCTAATCTTCACGAAGATTGTTGAGGCAGCCCTTGCGCCACTCAGGCAGCTAGGGGTTCGCGTCCTGAACAATCTCGACGACTGGCTCATACTGGCTAAAAAAAAAAATAATAAAGAGGCAGCTTGTGTTTTATGACATATTAGTTTTATTGTAGCCTATACCAGGGGTTTTCAAATCCATTCCTGGAGCCTCCCCAGCACTGCACATTTTGGATGTCTCCCTTATTAGTGTCTTATTTAACACAGGTGTATTAACTCACCAGCTGATTAGTTTAGTACTCCATGAGCTGAGCTGGGTGTGTCCAATAAGGGAGATATCCAAAATGTGCAGTGCTGGGGAGGCTCCAGGAATGGTTTTGAAAACCCCTGGCCTATACGTTTCTCAATACCAAGTATGCGAACTTCTGACTTGCGTCCGTGTAATTCCGACTTGCCAAGTTCGACTGGAGAACGAACAATCGAGGGCGGCAGGACACAATTAAGTTAAGGCTGATCTGATAACGGCAGCGTTCTTCATAGTGTCACTCAAAGTGTAGGCCTATAGGCTATGTATTTTAGGCTACAATAAAACGAAATATATGATAAAACACCACTCTGCCTAGCTCTTTTCGTTTTCATAAAAAAAAGAAAAGAAAAAAAAGAAATGAAACATGCAGCTACACAAATCTAGTGCAGGCAATGCATTATCTTCACTGCATGTATACCGGTATAACAAAACGAAATATAAAAAACCCTGCCTCTTTTCGTTTACATTTAGAGAAAAATATTCTACAACGGGTAAGCTAAAAAAAATAAAAAAACGTTTGGCTTCACTCTGCCATAAGCCAAAACGATCTTTCAGGGAACAAATTATAGAATAAATAGACCAAAGATCGCCCGTTAGATCTACACAAGGCAAATTATATCTCATGTTTAACCACCAGAGACATCTGGGGTCTAGAAGGTCTAGCCGAGAAAAGGCTGCTCTCGGGGGGTTAACGAACGCTGATCACCCACTGGACCGACTGGATCTCACAACTCCGAAAACGCCAGATAGGCCTCGTTATAAATAACCCACATATTTGAGCATTGAACAACTATATTCTTGCCTGAAAAAGTCTTAAAGCTACATTTTGTGACACATTAACTGTAGTATTTTTTTAATTGTGCGAGTTTTCTCGTCTGCTTTTGACGTTTGCTGGTCGGTGCAAGATGCATTATTGGATACCAGTCTGTCTGAAGTCCACAAGTCCACATCCGGGGATCTAAACTGTCCTTGGCTATATGTGAACTTTGAGTTGGATTTGGAACAGTAGGCTACTTGACCAGCGAATGATGGCGTTTCACAATTGAGATTGATGACGATTCATCCCTTCCTCTGGAGTTCGTTCTACCGAGTCGAACTTGGCTGAACTACCAAGGACACAAGTCAGAAGTTCGCGTACTTGGTATTGAGAAACGGCCAAGATCCCCAGTTGTTCCGTAACACCTGTTCAGCGTGTTCACAGGTCGTAGCTTACGTTGGAACTTTTTACTTTCGATTTCAGGGTGCGGCCGAAGAAACAATCAGGATGGGCAAGAATTAAGTTAATTGTAAACATTAAGAGCTAAATATGCTTTATTTCGTCTTTTAAGATGCTTAAACTTTATCGAAATAAAATAGCTACACAGTGTATTGCCTACTCGATCATAACTCAGATATAACTTGCTGTATTTTCTCACATGCAATTTAAAATCTGAAAATGTGTGCTATAGGTGTTCGGTATTTTTGGATATTATGTTATGTTGTGCTTGGTTTTGTCTAGACCCGGTCCCACGGCAGTACTGGCTAAGGAGCGGAGACGGCCTAAGTAAGTGCCAAATCATGAAAACAATCGCATAACTTCGAAATGATGAATGAGAATGATGACGAATTGTAGTACACACAGAAAAATAGGGTGTCAAAATTGTACCTTTAGCTTGTCGCTGGGGCAGTACCCTTAAAAGGACATCTTTGTACCTGTTTTACTCCTAAAAGGTGCATATTAATACCTTTGAGTACAAATGCATACCTTAAGGTACTACTATGAACCTTTTTGTGATGAAAATGGTACAACATTGTTCTTTTTAGGGTACTGCCCCAGCGACAAGGTACAATTTTGACACCCTATTTTTCTGTGTGTAGAACGCTTTAAGAAAATTATTTTGAATAGACTGACCTTAATCACAACGATCTGTCGTCTGTTATTTTTTTGTTTTTGTTTTTTTCAGAAAGACAGCCACTGAGAAGGGAGGAACTTCCTAACAGTAAGTTAATTCTACCTTCTACCCATTCCAGAGATTGTCTTTTCTTTTATACATCTGGTGTAAGTTTTATGTTTTGGCATTACTCTGCAAGTATACCTCTCAAATGTTTTTGGACGGTAAGATTTTAAAAATGTTTTTAAAAGAAGTCTCTTCTGCTCACCTCAGGCTGGATTTATGTTATTGAATATACAAAAAAGATTCAATATTGTAAAATATTATAAAAAATGTAAATTAACTGTTTATCTGTTTTAATAGAAAAACAGAGGAGAAGCGCAATGGTCAGTGAAGAAGAACGAGCTGCAGGTATTGTTTTTGAAATATTCTGTATTGCTTAGCATATTAAGTGCTATAAAGAGGTTACATTTCGACTTTGCACTTATCTGCACATAATTATACTGTTATTGTATTTAAACTTTAACCACGGCTGTTTGAATTTTTATTTCTGGCCTTTAGCACAGGTAGTGATTCATACTTTCGTATCGATACGAGCCATTAGCAGGCTGTTGCCTTGAATAACTTCTTAAACTCCAGGACCATTTTTTGGGGGGGATTTCCACCTGGATTTGGCCTACCTAAATTGAAAAGCTTCCCATACACACATACAGTTATCTAAGTTCAAAATTTGTGTGTCCTTTTACAGGAAACCCTTTGAAGTTTCATAAAACACTGCTAAAAGTGATACATATGTACCTGTAAGATTTTACTTGGTGCCCCTTGTATCAAGGTTTTTATATGCTGGTTGTGTTTTTATAATTTAAAAACACACACACACACACACACACACACACACACACACACACACACACACACACACACACACACACACACACACACACACACACACACACACACACACACACACACACACACACACACACACGTCTGGTTCATTATCTTTGTGGGGACTCTCCATAGACGTAATGGTTTTTATACTTTGTTTCTATCCCCCTACACTGCCCCTGCCCCTAAACCTACCCATCACAGGAAACATTCTGCAATTTTACTTTCTCAAAAAAACTCATCCTGTATGATTCATAAGCCTTTTGAAAAGTGGGGACCGCTGGCTGGTGAACTCATGTTTTACTATCCTTATGGGGACATTTGGTCGCCACAATGTAATAAAAACAAGGACAAACACACACACACATACACACATATACACAAAAATGTGTGTATATGTATGTATATCCTCCACTAAATTATGCATGCTCATGTTTTCACCATGAATTAAACTTTTTAAGAAATGTTTATATTAAGTGTGCATTTTATTTTTTTGTTTAGCTATTTTAGATAAACCTGTATATACAATATCATTACTAATTTCAGAAAATAAATTTAAAAACGCCATATATCCCCTTACAACTGCACAACTGAGTAAAACATTATGCTGTTAAAAAATAATATATGTGTATAAACAATTTTAAACAAATTTTAAGGTAAAAATAACCGGAATTAATTAGCAAACATTCATATTTAGATAATGCATTTAGATAGTTCATTCATTCATAGTTCATGACACATTGGCCATCCGTCATAAATAATTAGGCAAGTTTCACTGTCGAGCGCGAGCAAACAAGCACATTAAAAAGCAATCCTGTCTGTTAGATGCGCGAGAGGCGACGCGATAACAAATTCATTAAACTGATCGCGCGTTCAATATCGGACTTGCTGGGCAGAAGGAGATTGATGCGGTGGTCTGGGAAGAGTCTGGGGATTTGTTTAAGGTTTTTTTTGGTAATATTTCGAATTAATATTAATAAAAAAGTAGCAGTAATAAAACCGGAAAAATCACTCATTTTGGCTCCCCTAACATTTGCCTATTCTGCCTATACCACGGGCCGGCCCTGGTGTCAGCGCTGGCACGGAAGCCTCAGCGGTAGGGCTGTAGTTATCGAATATTTTAGTATGCGAGTATTCTACCAATTTTTCCATTGAGTAATCGGATAATAAGTACTTTTTCTTTATTAAAGAGAAATACTTAATGTATGAGAGAAAATAAGACAGATATCTTAAAATTAACAACTAATTCATTCATCATTCATAAGACAGGTAAAAACATTTTTTTAGGATTCTTTTATAAATAAAAAACTCAAAAGAACAGAATTTATCTGAAATAGAAAGTTTTTTGAAAATAAATCACAAACCAGAGTGGATATATATATATATATATATATATATATATATATATATATATATATATATATATATATATATATATATATATATATATATATATATATATTAGGGCCGGGACTCGATTAAAAAAATTAATCTAATTAATTAGAGGCTTTGTAATTAATTAATCGAAATTAATCGCATTTTAATCGCATATAAATATTTTACCTGAGAACAATGAGAAGTAATTTTTTACATGTATTTTTAGTATACCATTGAATAATGACTGAATACATAAGCTTAATCAACAAAATATTGTTTATTTATTTCAGTCCAGCAGACCATCAGTGCAATGTTTGCCATTAAGTGTAGCAAAAGCATATTTGTGATATTTGAGGCTCGATGTGCTGCGGTGATACGCTAATTCCTTGTTGTATAGCGGGGTGTCCAATCCTGCTCCTGGAGGGCCACTGTTCTGCTGAGTTTAGCTCTAACCCCAATTAAACACACCTGTACCAACTCATTAAGGTCTTATTAGGCATACTAGAAACTTTAGCAGTGTATTGAGGCAAGCTGGAGCTAAAATCTGCAGGACGTCAGTGGCCCTCCAGGACCGACTTTGGATACCCCTGTATAGCTTGCACACAACCATGCTCTTGTCGACGCTTCCATCATTTCGTTTTTTAAAACTAAATTTCCCATCCACGGGGCCAAGCAAAGCGGTCTCATCAGCTTCTTCGTTCATGTTCACTATGGTTTGTTGTTTTCATGGTTGTTGTCGTGACTCATGCTCATCATGAGCGCTAGTTGGTGTTCCAGTATAATCGGTCCGTCAAAACTCATTCATTGATAAACGTTCCGCGGGGCAAAAATAAGTGCGATTAATTTTTTTTTTTTTTGCGTAATTAATTAACGCGTTAAAGTCCCGTAGTTAATTAATCTTAATTAACGCGTTAAAGTCCCGGCCCTAATATATATATATATATATATATATATATATATATATATATATATTAGGGATGCAACAATACAGTTAGTCCACAGTTCAATACATACCTCGGTTTTTAATCACAATTTTTTTCAGTTCAGTTCGTTTTTTTTTTTTTTTTTTTTTTTGCTATTATATTCTTAGCTGACAGGAACAGAAAGATTTTACTTAAAATACTTGAAAACACTTACTTAAACTTAAAACTTTACCTTATAAAAAAACCCTTGTACACATTCCCAGTGTATTGTATAATATAAAACAAAAAATCAAACTCTTCCTCCTCTATTTTTCTCTTTTCCCTCCCTATTTTGGAGAGCGCCTTGAAATACATTTAGATAAACAAGTGTAAAAGACTCATTTTATGAGGTATTGATATCAAATTTGAAATTGGGTTTGGTAAGGCGTCAGACTGTTATCCCATTGTGTTTTCCAGCTAATAGCTACCAGCTATTGTTATCTGCAGGCATCTTCTTACAAAAAAAAAAGTAGGCGGAATTTTTTTTTTTTTTTCATTTTTCAGTGAGTTCAAAATTATATTACTCAATACCAGTAAGACTTACAGTGATTTTGACAGTTTAGGAACAAACCTCACCTTTTAAAAGAGACTAAAATCCATGCATATCCTCCACATGGTTCAAGCACAGCATGCAATTTATTTTGGGTATGCCTTTTTTCAGGCGTTTTAGGCAAAATTTAAAGGAATGCTAAGGGGCTAAAATGTAGACTGAATGACACTTTAAGCAGAACATCTCAAATGGAGATTGATAAAATGCAGCTTACTTGTTTATTGGTGTTTTCAGATCGTCCGCGCGCACGCGAGAGAGAGAGAGAGAGCTTGCGTGCATATGGTTGCCAGATTGGACATGTTAAGGTAAAACACCGGAGAGTATACGAGTTTATTTTCACAGAAAAGCTGTGTTTGGGGGATTTGATTACTGAAATCTGGCAACCGAGAGCACGCAAGCTCTTTCTCGCGAGCGGATGATCTGAAAACACCAATAAACACCAATTCTGTAATCTGAATTTACGGCGTCAATGACTTTGTCCTGCACTCAGAGATGCTGCACCGGTGGAAAATGCGTCATATATTTACAGCTCCGTGTACGTAACAGAGAACGCATCACTTACGCCAAAAACGGTATCCACTAAAAATTGCGTAGTACGTTCCTACCATATGTATTAAGTATTTTACATAATCCTAAATATATCAAATACAGCTGTATATAATACTGAAACCCATATCAGTAAAGAATTCACATCAACTGTATTGCTGCGTTTCCCTGTAAGCACTTTTATTACTGAAATGCTGGAAAGTATTTACAAGAATAAAAATTCATCACCGCTCAAAAGAGAAAGAAAAAACAACAACAAGTAAACATTTGAAATGAGGCCTTATTATGGCAATAATTAATGTTATATAGGTTAAATTTGCAGCATTGTATTAACTTATTTCCAGTCATTTCCACATATATATTTTTTAAACAGATTAAATAATTAATATTTTCCTATTATTAAATTAAATTAAATTAGATTTTATTCTTATTATTCCAAGCATATGAAATTTTCAATCAGTCATTCGACTGGCCACGTGAGCAGTGTTCCCAGTTGCGCAGGATCACAAAACTCACTCCTCCACTGTGAATAAATCGCCATCCGAATGCAAGAGTTTTATCACTCAGGTGGCATGCAAATGTATTTTTACGGACATCCGCATGAGAAACAATTACCGTCCGAATATGGCTTAAGCCTGTGGCTGAAGTCAGTTGTAGTTCTTGTGTTTCTCTTTCCTTTAGTGATTCTGCTCATTATCATCAGGTGTTCATCATCAATGCTCAATCATCACTTAATTAATCACTTAAGTATCTCATTAACTCATTAACCATATGAACACCGAGCAGTGTTACTTCAACAAAGGGAATTTTTTGACAATATTTTGCCTGTAAAACTTTAAAGAAATGCAAGGCAAGTTTTTACTGGTCTGTTTCTAATACATTGTTGACATGTAAACATACCCTTACTGAATATGAAGTCTTAACTATTATTTTTAAAGATCTTTTTAGTCGATGATTTTTCAGTGTTTTTATCTTTAAAAAAATGTTGTGTGTGTTTTTCAGTGTGTAGTCTGAGGATTGTTTTTCTGGGAAAGAATGTATCAGAAAACAGTCGAGTGAGAAACGTAATCCTGGGAATTAATTTGCATGAGACTGAAGAACCTACATCTTCACAGCAGCATACAATATTCCAAATTGGTGGAATGGTGAAGGACAGACACGTCATGGTCATTAACACTCTTCATCTGCTGAATCCAAACATCTATGATCATCAGATCACACAGACAGTGAGAGAGTGTGTGAATCTGTCTGCTCCAGGACCTCATGTGTTCATAATCGTACTGCAGTCTAATGACTTCACTGAGGAGGACACGAGAAGAGTCAAATATGTGCTGAAACAATTCAGCGAAGAAGCAATTAAACGCACCATAGTGCTCACGACTGATACACATGCAGGTTCTGTAAAGAAGAATACAGCTATTCATGAGCTGATAGAGGAGTGTGGAGGAGAACATCTGCAGTTCAATGAAAGAAAACCAGAATGGCAATCAGAGATATTCAAGACAGTTGACAAGATACTCAAGAGACACAAGGAAGAATATCTCACATGTGAGATATATGAAGATGTTATAGGAACATCAGTGGACATAGAGCCGAGCAGATCTGATCATTCTTTCAGATCAGATGAAGAACATGAGGAAAGTTCTCAACACAAAGATTATGGAAAACGCAAAGTGAGAACTGAAGGTATTGTTTTATTTTTTCCAAATTTTGAAGTTCTCAGAATTTATCTTCAATTAAATTATATTCATGTAAATTTAAATACGAAAAAAAAAAAGAAAAAAAAAAAAAGAAAAACGTTCCAACGCAATCCGGGCTTATTGGAAAAATTTACCTCTAGCTACATTTTTGCAAACTCAAGAAAACAAACCAGTCAATTTTATATTTGTTTTCAAATATTAGAAAATATACATGTTTATAAATAAAAATAGGTAAATAAATATGATAATAGGAAAATAAATAACAGAATAAACGACTTGGGGGAAAAAAAGAGATTCATGTGTACAGTGTGGTCATTGAAAATGTGTTCTGATAAATATTCCTCACAGAAAATAAGCCAAGGCCACTGAGTCTCAGTTTGAAAAAATAATTAATCATGTAATTTTTCTTTTGATAAAAAATGAAAACGGGTCCAGCAGACCTGAACACCATGGGTTAATTTTAAATTAACTTGTTTAAAGGGGGTCAAACACAGTATTAGTATGGTGTTCCTAATAATCCTTTAAACATTTATTTAAATGAATAAAGGCCAAATTACAGACAATTTTTGTTATTAACAGATTTGTGCATTTGTATTTTTATTAAATGTGTTCATAGACTAAATACCATAAAGCTATTCTTGATATAGAAACAATATTTTTTACTTTTCACCATGTAGTGAAGTGCCATGTGTGCATAAAACAATGCTCTTATTTAGTATTTTTGTAGTGTATTTTTGTTTTTTTGCAGTGTGGTTTTACCTTTGGTTATCTAAATAGAGTACTCGTTTATTTAAATAAGAATACATTTCTAACTCAGTTATTATATTTTAATTTCTTTTTTTTTCTTTTTTTTTTTTTAAATCATATGGCTTCATTTGTGAAAAAACATATCACTTCATGGTTGTTTAAATGTATTTATTTTTATTTCATTTATTTTTTACAGCCAGTATAAGAGAACAAAGTCCATTGGGAAATCGCCCCAACAGTAAGTAGACAGTTCTGCTGATTTGACCCAATAATTAAAATGGATAAATGTATGTGTATATACTTATGTATATAGGTGCTGTCAAAATCAGTGGATTCAAAACAAATAATAATTCATTGGACATGTTCTGTATTTAATTACTGTTAATTGCACCTAGCATTTAGCCTGACAAGCCAGACCCACATCAAGATGTTTGGTCTGGAAACTCACCATTGACAATCTCAATCCGACAGGCGGATAAACGGTTGTCTTTCAAACTCCCTCTGCACGCGATAGGATAGCGCTACACCAACCAGAGCAACGAAGGTGAAGCAGAGCTCGCTGACAGATTAAACATTCACCGTATCCGGTCGGCTAAACTCTGAACACATCTTCCCTTTTTAAGAATGACTTCAGTGCCGTTCTTTGTTCTTTTCTCAGAGAAAAGCTTAACTCCAAGTCTTCCAGAGTCGCGGTCAAAGCTGATTCGAAAGACCGCCGCCGTTCGCCAGTTTCTGTGTTTACTAGAAGCACGCAAACGCAACTTTGCTGTCGTCATTATGGCCCCGCCCGCCGACTCTATACATGATGTGATTGGCCCGTCCAGAGTGAGAGGAATACAGATCAGATAGGAATTGAGAGTTGCTAGACGACACTTGCAGGCAAATTAAATTTGCTGCCGCTAGGGTGCGTCTAGATTTCTAGGCTACCTAGCATTAACATTTTTAGAACATTTGTATATTATCATTTTACATTGAATCTGATTAAGAAGAAACAACATAAATATGATTCATTTTAAATATATGTTTAATTCAATATTTTATACAAATAACAATGAATGAAGTCCAGTATCACAGATAGCAATATTGATGTCTTTATTAAATGGAGTTTTCCGCTCAATTTTAGTCATTCAACAGTACAGTATAATTGAAAGCCATTATTTTAAACATTTATTTGGCTTTTTTATTTTAAGTGAATTTAAAACAATAACAATTATATATAATTAATATAATTAGGGCTCAACACAAAGGATTATTTTCTACTAGCCCAGTCAGTCCGATTAAAATTTTTACTTACTTTTACTTGTTTTTCAGGTGGAATGGTGTTTTTCAGTAATATTTTGAGCAGTGAGCAGCAAGTCATAATTTCGGCCTTTAAATCTCATAATTTCAACATATGTCATGAATGATGTCAACTTTAGTGTATCATCATTTAAATGTTTTATGAATCGGTTGAATGGGCTTTAGATATAATCCCTCTATTACTAACTAAGCATTTGTTAGCACAACATACTTTTTCTGTTTCACTTTGCTTGCTTTTTTTAAGGCAATCGGTTAGCATGCTTTTTTAAGTAAGTCTAATTAATTCGATTTAACAGTGCACCCTTTATGTCTATTTGTGGATTTTGCAAATATTTACCAAATGAAAAGTAGTAAGAAGAGCTTATGCCTAAACTTCATAATAAAGGGTAAAGTTTTACTACAGGCTTTTAAATGTGTCTGAATCAGTGTTGGAGTGAATGAGATAATTAAGGAAGTGTACAGTACCAATGTGTTATAGCAGGGATTTAACACTTATGCTGCCTGGAGGCCCCTTAATGATCTCATTAACTCTAACACTGCTTCAGTGTTACTTTTAACACCCTGTAGTATGCACACATATATACACCGAAGAGTGTTAATATAAAGGCATCTTTACACAGCAAATGTGGCACAGAAACCGAATCTGAAGCAGCATAAAATCACAAAAATGTGCATTTACACAGACCGTTTAATGCTTCTCTTCTCTCGGCATTAATGTATTTACACAGGAATTAAAATAGCAGGAAACGATGCTTTGAACATTACTAATTTAAAACTACAGTTTTTTTTTGTTATAAATTAATTTAAAACAAATAATGAAATAATATATAAAAATACATAATTTTAAATAAATTTGTTCTGTGCTTTTGATGTTTGTCATAATTCTGTGGGCTTACTGTAATTCTGTAATTCTTCTATTGTAGGCTACGGTATAGTTCTTTTTATATTTCTTAATAAAATTGTGCCTGATTGAACAAATGCTATAAAGAAATTATATATTATTACGGGTAGATCACTGCAGGACTAAAAATGGTCCGAACAGAAAGTCACTTTGGAGCAGTAAAAACAAGCGTTCAGGGGCGTCGCACCCGTGGGGGATACACCCGAACTTTTCCCGGTGACAGGGTTCAACACCCGCTCTTTTTCTGCAGTTAACCGGCCCATGAGTTTCCCGTGAATGCTTTTGCTGGGGTTAGGGCCTTAAATTCGAGCACATGAATAAAACTAGGACAGGGACAAATAATTATGAATATTATCGAATTTACTGCAAATGCAGATAACAAACGTAATATTGCACTTTTGTCAACCAGAAATGCACTTGACAACAAAGCACTGATTTTGAGCAAGGATGCAGTAAAGTAAAATTACTGCTTACTGTCATAATTTACTCACTCTCATTTCCTTGCAAGCCTGTATGACTTTCTCTCTTCCCTGAAACACAAAAGAAGATATTTTGAAGAATGTTGGCAACCAAGCCATTTTGTTTAGGATACCATTGAATATTATATGGACAAAAAACAAACAAACAAAAAAAACAGTTAATTCATTTTTTTTTTTTTTTTGGTTGTGTGTGTGTGTGTACAGAAATAAATTGATTTAGGTTTGGAATGACATTAGCGTGAGTAAATTTTATTTTATTTATTTATTTATTTATTTATTTATTTATTTAATAATTTATTTGATAGGGACAGATACCACCAACATAGATCATTTAAACTAAACAATCTGATGTCTGTATCACAGTGTATATAGCCAAAGGCTAATTTGCAACACTTGTCCCTAGAAGGGCCTTTATACAATCAAATACAATAAATACAAAAAAGTATCTAAAAACTGATTCATACATTAATAAAACTCAAACAATTATACTCTATAACTTCCAAACATACAAAATATAATCATGATATTATAAGTGAGTACAAGTCTGATTTATCTTTAACCATGTCTTAAGTCTGGAAGAAAACATTTTAAAATCAGGAATAGTTTTTATATCAGGTGGCAATAAATTCCAGAGTTTAGAGCTTCTAACAGAGAAAGCTGTCTGACCAAAACTAGTCCTGCAGTATGGAATTTTACAATCATGGTGTGTATTACTTCTCGTAACTCTACTGCTGTTCAGTTTCTCCACATATTTACTTAACGGTTCAGGCGTTAAATGATTAATACATTTATACAATAATTTAAAAAAACTAAAATTAATAAAACTATCAAAACTCATTAAATTATATTTTTTAAGAATAGCACAGTGATGATATCGAATCGGTTTTTTGTCCATGATTTTAATTGCACGATTATATAATGAACCTAAACTTTTAATTACAGTAGGAGCAGCCTGTGCCCATGCTGTTACGCAATATGATATATGAGAAAATACCATAGCGTGCATGTACAACAGTGCTGCCTGGTTTGGGATGTAATTTCTAATTAATTTAAAACACTTAAGGTTATTTTGTATTGTTCTTGAAATTTTCTTTATATGTTTTTTAAATGTAAGCTGAGAATCTAAAACCAATCCAAGATATTTAAAATCTGTAACAGAATCAATTTTTCCATTTTGTAAATTAATAATAAAATTTCCTTTTAAATCATGTTTCCTGAAAAACACATAGAAACTGTTTTAGAAACATTTAAGACTAACTGATTTTGACTAAGCCACTGTTGAATAGGAGACATACATACAGACAATGCCTCTGCAGCCTGTTTAGGCGACTTAGCAGCGATGTAAAAAACTGCATCATCTGCATAAAGTTGACAGCTGGCCCCTGCGCAGTGCATAGGTAAGTCATTTATAAAGAGACTGAACAGCAGCGGTCCAAGTATAGAGCCTTGCGGAATACCGATTTTCATATTTGAAAATGCTGATATATCTTGATCTATTCTAACACCCTGTGCTCTAGACTGAAGATACGAAGTAAACCACATAACTGCCTCAGTAGAAAAATTAAAACCTAACATTTTAGATAAAAGTAAGCCATGATTGACCGTATCAAAGGCCTTTTTGAGGTCAATGAAGACAGCACCCACCACCATACCCTTATCTAGTGATTTTTTAATATTTTCAATTAGACAGCAGTTTGCCATTTCAGTTGAGTACCCTGGTCTGAAGCCAAACTGCTGTGGGTGGAGGAGCTGTCTGGATTCTAGATAGTCAATCAATTGAGCTGCTACAACTTTTTCGATAATTTTAGATATAACTGGTAAAATTGATATAGGACGATAATTGCACATAGAATCTTGACTTCCTGTTTTGAATACTGGGATGATTACTGCTTTTTTCCATGCACTCGGGAATGTACAGGTTCTTATAGACAAATTAACAAGATGTGTCAATGGTTTGACAAGAACATCTCTATATTTTTTAAGAAAACTACTATTCATATTATAAATGTCATTAGATTTTGAATTAGAAAGTTTATTTATTATATCAATAACTTTTATTTCTTGAGTCTCTTTAATACAAAAACAATCTGTTGAAACAACTTTCACAGTAGAGATCTGGCTTTCTACATGTTGAAAACCTTGTGTCAATTCTTCAACTGATTGTAAAAAGTATGTATTAAACTCATTTGCCATAGCAGCACTATTAGTTATGATATTACCATTAATGCTAAGTTCTGTAATTCTTTTATTTTTATTAGATTTGTTAGTCATATTATTTAAATGCTTCCATAATAAATTACTGTTACCTTTAGCATTATCAATTAGTTGTGTATAGTATGTAGCTTTTGCTTCAGCAGCTCAAGTACAACTTTATTTCTTAGACTTTTGTAAATCAAAAAATCAATATTAAGTTTTGTGCGTAATGATAATTTTAAAGCCAAATCTCTCTTTTTCATAAGTTTATGTATTTCATTATTAATCCACGGTATAGTTTTTTTTTTTGTCTAGTTTTTATTCGCTTTGTAAATTTTTGTGTTATTCCTGTAATCACGGCATTACAGCACTCCTCCACATCCTCCAGAGCCGTAATCTGTTCCCAGTTTATATTATAAAATTCACTTTCAAATTGTACAATTTTAGATTTTGGGATAATGTTTTTTAGTTTTTCACAGTCAGGTTTACCAAAATACTGCAAACGGTTTCTGGTCAGTTTCCTAACAGTTAGGATCATGTTATGGTCCGAAAGTCCTGTAATAAGATTATAAGTCCGTGTTATACGTTCAGACTTATTAGTAAATGTAAGATCAATAAGGGTCCTAGTCTGTCGAGTTATCCTTGTAGGTCCTACAATCATTTGTTGATAATTGAATTTTGTAAAGGATGCTTTTAATTTTTGTTTACAGCTTTTATCAGACCAATTAATATTAAAATCACCATACCTTATTGTCTCTCTATACGAGTCTAATTGTTTCAATACATGGCTCAATTCATCATAAAAAATACTATTATGAGAGGGTGGATTGTAAAGAACAACAATATTAAAATACATAGTAGGTGATAAAACTACATTCAGGGCTAGACATTCTAAAGTAGTACTCAATACAATTTCATTACACTTAAATTTCTCTTTAATATATATTAATACTCCTCCTCCCTTACCAATGTTCCTATCCTTTCTAAAACACTGGTATCCGGCAATATCCAACATGGTGGTCGGTATAGTACAGTGAAGCCAAGATTCTGTCAGACAAAGATAATCTAAATTCGAGTCCAAAAGAAGTGCAGAAACCTGATCCCTTTTGGGGATGAGGCTGCGTATATTTAGATGTCCCCCAAGTATTCCCTTTGGCTTACTCTTAGCGTCCCAGAGAACACGGGCATGATTCACAGTCTGAAAAAATAAATGTTGCTTCTGTTTTTGTGCTGCACAAAAACAGCACAAATATGGTCACATTGGGTTGAACTACCCCTTTAAAAACAATCATATTTTTCAAGAGTAAACACTTATGTAAGTATTAATGTAAGTAATAATAGCAAAATTTTTAATAAATATGTTTCTTCCAAAACACCCTATTTCTTCACTGTAACATACATTGTGGCTGTGCTAAAGTGAAATGTTTGTAGTGTAGCCTATTGCTGTTTTCCACTTTACCTGGTCATGCATTTTAAATAATATAATAATAATAAACTTTATTTTATATAGCGCCTTTAAATGTTACATCTCAAAGCACTTTACATAAAAATACACATAACATTACAGGCAGTAAAAATAAAATAAAAATAAATAAATAAAAAAGACAGCAACAAAGTAGACAAATGAATCACATAAAAGCTATCCTAAAATAATATGTTTTGAGTGATGATTTAAAAACACTAAGGGATTCTGCATTCCTAATCTCAGAGGGCAGGGAATTCAACAACTTAGGAGCCAATGAAGAAAAAGCCTGATCACCCATAGTTTTCAACGTGTTGTTTGGACAGTTAAAAGACCAGTTAAAGACCAGTTAAGACCGTTAAAATAGGCTACTCGCGGTTGATTTCAGCTCGATTCACCACAGAACCTGTAATGTTCCCGTGCCATTCATCACTTTATAGAGCAGCAGAAAAGCAGCATACATTCGTCAGTGGCTGCCCTGTGCAGATATTCACCTTTTGCAGTTCCATGTGCCATGCACTCAAATAAAGTAATAATAAAAAATAAATAGAAAAAAGCACCTAATATGGCTTTAGTAACTAATAGTAACTTTCTCACTTTGGCCTGTCAATTCAGAAGACAAACCAATGGGCTGCTATCACTGCATGATGGGCCAGTCAGTGAAAAAAAACACAACTTGTAACAAAGTGCGTCAGACAACCGGGAAAATGCCGGGTATGCCAGATTACCAGTCCAGCCCTGTTCACAACTCACTGTCATTTTTTGCCATACAGATAGCCTACATGCAAGACATAATTATAATTACTTTTAAGTGTACTTTTATTTGTGTAAACTCACAATAACGACAAAGGCTGTGGATCCTGGGAACAGATTGTTTTACATGCACTTTATTCCAAACGCTGTCTTCATTAAAAAAATATTTTGTTGATTAAACGCAAAGTTTTTAATTTCAAAAGCATTTCTAAATTCTGTTTATATGTCAAACAAACTAAATTCCGAGCCAAAATAACGAAGTGGTAAAATCCAAGTGGTAAAAATCCAAACTTCGCAGTCTATTTTTAACAACATAACATGTAGGACAGCAGATGGCCTATATCAGCAAATATCAAATCTAATATCAAATATGGTTATCAAAGATGTTATTTTTGGAATCTAATATTCAAATGCACAATCACTGTGCTGCCAACTAGGTTAAGCATTTACCGTTTCTGAGGGGAAATGTTGCAGTGCGTTGATCTGTAAGTCTCTTCAAAGGAAGATTACAAACCGAGAACACTACAGTGGTTAGTAGTGATCGACCGATATATTGGATTCCCGATATTTTCTCAATTTCACAATTGAGATAACCTCAAATAAGATGTTATGAGATGATGATATGTATAGTTAATTTATAAAAACAGCCATATTAACAACAGGCAAATACATTTATAAAGTCTAATGTTTTCTAATGGAGAACGAGACTTGAGTCTATCAACTCCCCATAACTATGAGCATAAATATAAGCATTTAAATTCAGACTATTTATTGATGTAAATGTCTTTTGTTCTGTATGTAAGGGAGTGAAACTGCAAAAAAAAACCAAACAAAAAAACCTTGTGTTTAAAAAGCACAGTTCAGTGCTGTTGCGTTAATTGTAAAAAACAGAAATGACACAATAAGTAAATCAGTTCCATATATCGGTTATCGGCACATAAACGTCCAAATAATCGGTATCGCAATCAATAGTGGTTAGCTTGGCAATGTGAGTACAGGACTCTTTAACTTTAATTCCTAGATGGTTTGTCTCCTGCTTCTTGATTCTCGAATCTCGTGAGTGGACGCTGACAGGCAGTTGTCATGACAATGATGTAGTTTAAGTTTGCGTTCATTTACACTGAATCAAAACCGTTTCAGTGTCGCCTTTGATACTAGGGGCTGAGGTGGGCCAGACCCGGCATATTTTGAGTCTGCTTTTATGCGGCATTGCGTCTTTACACAGAATTTTGAGCAGATACAGAGCCGCTTTAGAGCCCCTTAACTCTGCTGTGTAAAGGTGCCTTAACACTGGGGATTTTGCTGTGCAGCACTGCACATTTTAAATGTGTCCTTCATCTAACTTACCTAATTCATCTCATCAGCTGCAAAAGACCAAGACCCGTAGTGGGTGTGTCCAATAAGGGAGACGTACAACATGTGCAGTGATAGGGGTCTACCAGTACAGGTTTGAAAACCCCTACTTTTTAGACAAATGTCTCTACATATGTTTTTCAGTGTCCCTGCATTTCTCTGGAAAACAGAAGCTGAACCTGGTCCTGTGTGGAAGTGATCTCAAGGTCTCTGTGTCAAAACTTTTGCGAGGGAAACCCATAAAACCTTCACATCACAGGGAGACCAGTGGACAGTGTGTGAAGAAAGAGGAGAGGATTCATGGGCGTCAGATCAGTCTGGTGGATCTTCCAGCTCTCAGTCAGCTCTCAGAAGAGGAAGTGAAGCGTCAGACTCTCCGCTGTGTGTCTCTCTGTGATCCTGGAGTTCATGCTTTCCTCATCATTGTTCCTGTTGGTCTACTGACTGATGAACATAAAGCAGAAATGGAGAAGATCCAGAAGATATTTGACTCCAAAAAGCACTTCATACTGCTGTTCACCTCAGATTTCACCGCTGATGGATTTGCTTCAGATTTTGTCAAATCCAGCCCATCATCTCAGAGGTTAATCAGTCTCTGTGGAGGTCAGTACAGAGTGATGGGGTTAAAGGAACCTGAAAACTCAACACAGATCCCAGAACTGCTGGAGTATATAGAGAAGATGAAGACCGAACCATATTCACTCCAGACATATGTGAAAGCTCAAGAGAACAGAGTCAGATGTGAACTGGAAGAACAACATAAGAAACAACTGAGTGAAATGGAGAGCAAAATGAAAAAGTTAGAGGAGAAAATTCAGTCAGAAGGTGAGCAGAGTTTTTTGTATTGTGCTTTTTTGTAAGAATTTGAAACCTCTCCAGTTGACTCAATTATCTGAACCTGCTTCCTCCCAATCCTTGTTTAATAAAACATAATTTAGGAATTACTCTCATTTACTAATTTTCTTAAACAAAATAAAGGACTACAAAAAAAGATGTTAATGTCAGACAGATTTTCGTATTAATTTCATTGACAAAACACACTATTTCATATGCTGCCCAATGCTGTCTTTCAAACAAACGTACCAACTGAATGCTATTAAAACAAATGCATAGTGAATATATCTTTATCTGTGCTATATATAAAATAGCTGTAAAGTGTAAAATTGAAAGACTCGTGTGAATTTGTAACACTTACAGATAAGGATATAACAGTAAAATTAAAGTTTTGCGCTGAGGCAACATATCACACATGAAACAGCACACACATTTGTCAAAGCACCTGATGGCAAGCCATGTTAAACATAATGCTAATGCATTATCTTCAAGCCTAAAATAAGGAATTCTCATGTTTTGGTCAGCTTGGGTCACATTCATATCCCACTAATAGATAATGACATTTGTTGTTTATGATTTTCATTATTGATTATTATATTATTGATTAGTTGTTACAGCCATAGTTGAAACCCACTGTGGATCCCACTGTGTCGGCCCAAATCCGGCCCACACCTGACACGTGTGGAATGATGATCTGGCCCACAGACTTCTGAAATTCATTGTATTTCATGGGGAAAAAAAATGACATTTTAAAAGTTAAATGCTCTCTTTATTCTCATCTAGGAAATGAAACGCAATCAGTGATATTGTTTTATGATTATAGTTACAGATTTTGTATGACTAAAACAATGAAGGATTGTTTGTTGTTTGTTATTAATACATTAATTCCTTCAATGCGATTTTCAGGTTCGGAATGTGATGCAGATGATCTGAAGCGTTTGAGGATTGTGCTGATCGGAAGGACAGGAAGTGGAAAGAGTGCAACAGGAAACACTATTCTGGGAAGAGAAGAGTTTGAGAGTGACTTAAGCGCAGATTCAGTGACGACTGTGTGTCAGAAAGCAGTTGGTGAAGCTGATGGTCGATCAGTAGCTGTTGTTGATACTCCAGGACTCTTTGACACGACACTGACAAATGAACACGTGGTGGAAGAAATAGTAAAATGTGTTTCAATGTCAGCACCTGGACCTCATGTGTTCATCATTGTGTTGAGTTTGGGAAGATTCACAAGAGAGGAGATGGACACAATGGATCTGATAAAGAAGATCTTTGGTCATAAAGCTTCTCAGTTCAGCATCGTTCTGTTCACTGGAGGAGACAAACTGAAGAAGTCCATAAAAAAGTATGTCAGTGAAAGTAAAAATGCAGAACTGAAGAAACTGATCACAGATTGTGGAAACAGATTCCTGGTTTTTAATAACACAGAAAATCAAGACAGAACTCAAGTGATTCAACTGTTAAAGATGATAGAAGAGGTGAAGAATAGTAATCAGGGTCGATACTTCACTAACAGCATGTTTGAGGAGGCAGAGATGTCCATTAAAAAGAGAATGGAGGAAATAATGAAGGAGAGAGAGAAAGAGATTCAGGAACAGAAAGAAGAATTGCAAGCCAAATATGATATGGAAATGAAAAACATGATGAAGAGACTTGAGGAAGAGAAACAAAAAGCAAATGAAGAGAGAAAACAGAGAGAACATGAGTTCAGAAAAAAAGAAGAAAATCTCATAAAAGACTTTAAAGAAAAAGAGAAAAGAGAACAGAAGAAACGTGAGATTGAAGCCCAGAGACAATTAGAAGAGGAAACCCAACAAAAAGCTGAATATGTTCAGAAAATAAAAGAGATGAGGAGAGAGATGGAACATCAGAGATCAATGTATGAAAAAGAGCAAAAAGAAAGAGAAGAAGAAGAGAGAAAGAGAGAAGAGAAATATGGACAAGATAAAGAAAAGATGAAAAATGAACAAGAACAAATAGCACAATTACTGAAGAAACAAGAAGAGGAAATAAAGAAGAGAGAATCTGAGAAGCTAAGGATGAATAAAGAAGAAGAGGAGGAGAGACAGAGATGGGAGGAAAAAATAAAAGAGGCTGAAAATGACAGAAAAGAGACTCAAGAGGAAATTAAACGACAGCAGAGAGAATGGGAAGATGAAAAGAAACGACAGATGAGAGAACGTGAGAAAGAAGAAATAAAGAGAAAAGAGAAACATGAGGAACAACTGAGAGAAAAGCAAGAAGAACTGGAGAAAATGAGAAAGAAAATTGAAAGAGAGAGAGAAGAAGAAAGACAGAAGATTGAGGAGGAGAGAGAGAAACAGAAAAGAGAGAGAGAAGAAAAAGAGAGAAAAAATGAAGACAAGAAAATAGAAATTGAAAGACATTATGAAAGATTGGAGCGAGAGAGAAAAGATGAATGGGAGAGAAGAAAACAAGAAGATGATGAAAGACGAGAAGAAGAGAGAAAGAGATGGAAGAAAATGATTGAAGATCTTAAACAGGAGCAAGAGAAAGAGAAAAAGAGAAGAGAAAAAGAGGATAAGGAGAGAAAAGTAAATGAAGAGAGAGAGAGAGATGAAATAAAAAGGGAATATGAAGAGAAAATAAAAGTCATGAAGAAGAAACATGAAGATGAAGCCAGAAAACAAGCAGAAGAACTGAGTGATTTCAGAGAGAGAAAGGAGCAGTACGTTCAGGAGCTCAAAGAGAAGCTGGATGATAAACAGAAACAACATGAACTACTGGAGAAACTCTATCAACACCTGCAGGACCAGAGAGAAAGAGAAATAAAAGAACTACAAGAGCAGAAAGACAAAGAAATAATAGAGCTGAAAAATAAGAAAGAAGAAATAAAAATGCAACAAGACCAGAAAGGAGAAGAAATAAAAGAACTACTTCAAGAAGTTGAAAACCTGAAGAATAAATCCCGCTGTGCCATTATGTGATTTTTAAAGCTTGAAGACCTTGTCCACCAACAACATCAATGCTTTTTTTAAAGGTGTCATGAACTGGCCTTTTTTATTTTTTTAATACTGTTGTCTGAGGTCAACAAATGACGTTTGTGTGGTTTTTACATTCAAAAACATCATAACTAGGCTATTTTCTACACTGGTTTTGAGGCTCTCTCCTGAACGCTGGGTTTTGATGGGCGTGTCACTGAAGACATGGAAGTAAACGCCCATGGCTAGGATTGGATAAGATTTTTAATGAGCTTCAGCTCCCCTGTCAGTTCAGCTCACATGAGGGAGAGATTGATTTGAAAGCGGCAGCTGCAAAGACTCTCTCGACCACAGGGCTCGTAAATTATTAAGCAAACATAATGATTTATTTCTCATCCAACCGTGATTGATTGGAATATTATTTCTGTATTACATGACCCGCACGATCGGTCGGTTTAAGAGCGAACACACACATACACACACACAAACACACGTGCGCAACCAGATCAGGAAAGAATTTCTGCTGACGGGCGTACGTTTTGATAGCCCATCTGGAAAACACACAGCCCCCGGACTACTATTAGCCTAAATATAAAAAACACATTTTACTCACATAAGTGTGTTGCACCATTCCTGTCGGATCCAATATAGAAGGCACAGCATTGTGTCTGCAAATCCAGCACCTGAGACTTGTTTACAAACGATTCCGCAGTGAAATGAAACGAACATTTCCCACATGAGCTGGAACTTCATTACAAATAAATGTAGTATCACACATTCCTAATGTTAGGATCTGAAGGAAGCTTATGCAGTGACTGTGTTCTTCCACAATATCTTGCTATCTTCTTCCATTGCTGCTGGCTAGTGATCCGATCACGCCCATGAGTCGGTGGGCGGGGCTACTGAATTACACGTTCTGTAGAGGCGTGTTTTGTCGCGCAATGATGTAAGTATGAAGCACACGATCGTTTTCTGGGCCTGGTGTCTATAAAAGCTTTTCTTTTACTAAAGGAAGTTTTCAGCTCTGAAACTTACAGGATAATCTTATATTACCATGACCTTATATAAAAAACAGCTCAAGGGAAAGTTGAGTTCTCAAATCATCACCCCTTTAAAGTTATTTTTAGTTACTTACATGAAGCTTTTATCCTATCATTGGATTAATTGCTGAAAAATTAAATTAAACGTCAAAACATAGCAAATGTCTTTTCTTTCCCTCTCATTACTCTCATGGCATGTTCACACTGATGCAGTCTGGTAAAAGATACAGAAGTATTAAATCAAGGACTACGCGGCTGTTAAACAGTTTTTTTTCCCACAACTATCAGACTGCTTAATCAGAAACGGTGAACTGCATTTAAGAGATGGTTCTTTTAATGCCTTTTTTAACATTAGAATTATTTATTTATTATATTTTAGTTAGCTTATTTATTTATATTTTTAATATTAGGTATTTATGTATTTGTGTTTTGGTTTTATCAATTGTATGCACTGAATTATTAAGTGGTGGATGTCTGAAACACAATTTCGTTTTTCTTCTATGTGGCACATAGGAAAAAATGACAATAAAAGGAATCTGAACCTGAATTCTTCAGCTTGATGTTTGTGATGTTTGCATCGATGTTTGATATCTGTTCTAACCCATTATACAGGTGCTGGTCATATAATTAGAATATCATCAAAAAGTTGATTTATTTCACTAATTACATTCAAAAAGTGATACTTGGATATTATATTTATCCATTACACACAGACTGATATTTCAAATGAATGTTGAATGGGTTTTGTTTCACAATCCTCTCCAGGGTGCGGTTATCCCTATTGCTTGTACAATTTTAGTTTTTTGAATATCTATGTGAAATACCTTGTGAGTGGTCTAGTGACATTGTTTGTAGCTTAAATATCCTTAAGCCATCTCATTGCTGTGTATGTTATGTATGTGTATGGTTTGTGTCTCTGTATATGTTATTAAGCTAAATGTAACACTCGTCTTAGAAATATAATTGATTTCACGTTAAAAGAAAATATAAAAAGTTAATAAAATCAAAGAAAGTAAATTACAAGATCACACGGCCAATTCACAATAAAACTGACTGAAAATTGCACTCGGTTTTTCCCTTAAATATACGCACAGACCGGTCAATTCAGTACATCAAAAAAATAATACACCAAAGAAAATAAAATAAAAATATTAAAGAATACACAGTGAAAGTATAATGTCTCTCTCAAAAGACCTCAAGTGTTCTCAAAGTTTTGAATGTCTCGATCTGGTCTATGGATGACCATACACCCTTTAGAGTTCTTTAGATCGAAACGTCTTTCTACACTAGAAAACTGGAAGACTCAAAGAAAGGATTTCGTCGTCCTCTCCACAACTAATCTTCTACACTGCTAAAGGTTTGCTTGGCTCGCCATCAACGTGAAGTTCACAGGGTGTCACAGAAGATCATTCGGGTTTAAAGTTTACAAGAATCAAGAAAGAAGAAGAATAGAAACAAGAAAGACAAAAAAACCTTGCCTCTGAATCACGTGACCAACAATGGCGACGGTGAAACTCTTTGATCGATTTGTTTGCTCTCACACAGGCGAACCTCGATTACAGGCGTGCGCGACCATAAAATTGCGTCGTGAACTAATAGAACGTTTTACTCTACTCTGTCGGCTCTCTCACTCAGAATGCATCAAAGTAATTGAAATGTAAACTTCCTCATACTTTTCGAAGGGTTTTAGTCAAATTTTGGATCAGTATTGGATCGCATTGTTCGATCACGTCTGCTCTCTTCATCAAGATCTCTTCTGTCATCGTGCATGCTCATTGAGTTCAAGTTCAAGAGTTTTATTTGTCACATACACAGTTATACAGAATACAACCGGCAGTGAAATGTAAACAGGTCCGCTCCATGGACAGCAAATAACAATTAACAAAAAAAGCACAATAAATTACAAAATAGGAATAGGATAAGGTGCTATATATATATACATATGGAGAATTATGAATAAATCAAGTAAAAGAAATAAGAGATGTGGAATAAAATAAGTGAGATAAAGTAAACTGGAGACTATAAAAATAAATCTGTGGATAACAGAAGTGCAGGAGTGTAATGTGCAAACAGCATTATAATGAGTAGTTACATGAACACAAGAATAAAGTGCAGTGCAATATCAGTATGTGAGTTTGTTAATACTGAAGTGAGGTGAAGTCACATGTAGTTAAGTGACAGCGTTCAGGAGTCTGATGGCCTGTGGGAAGAAACTCCTCCTGAGTCTCTCAGTTTTGGCCATCAGGCTACGGAAGCGCTTACCAGAAGGCAGCCGGGTGAAGTGGGGTTGGCCGGGTGATTAATGTCCTTGATGATTTTTGTAGCTCTGCCTCTGCATCGTTTGATGTAGATGTCCTGCAGAGACGGGAGAGCTGACCCTGAGATGCGCTCGGACAAGCGCACCACTCTTTGCAGGGCTTTGCAGTCGTGACTGGTGCTGTTACCATACCACGCTGTGATGCACTGAGTCAGTAAACTTTCTATCGCCCCTGAATAGAAAGATTTCAGGATAGCTGGTGAGACCCAGAATTTCCTCAGCTGGCGCAGGTGGTACAGTCTTTGCCTGGCCTTTTTCACCTGAGACTGGATATGTGCAGTCCAGGTCAGGTCCTTGGAGATGTTCACACCCAGGTATTTGAAGCTGCTCACTCTCTCTACTGGTGTCCCGCTGATCATGAGAGGGGAATATGACCGTTGCTGTCTCTTCCTGAAGTCCACAATCAGTTATTTGGTCTTGTTCACATTCAGAAGGAGACAGTTGTCTTGGCACCATGATGTCAGTTGCTCCACCTCGTCCAAGTATGCGGTCTCATTGTTGTTGGAAATGAGGCCCAGGACAACAGTATCATCCGCAAACTTGATGACAGAGGTGGAGCTGTGTGTGGACAAACAGTCATGCGTGTAGAGAGAGTAGAGCAGGGGACTGAGGACACAGCCCTGTGGAGCTCCCACACTCCCACACTCACTCATGACACGCATGGCGTAAAATGACAAAGAGCTCTCATTCGTCAATAACTGAGGATTGTTCTAGAACGAACTTGCATGTATTTATTTATTTATTTTAAATTATTTTTACATCTCTTATTGACATCTTTTATTAAGGGAATATGATATAATTTGATAGTATATAAATTAAATAATCCCCTTTATTTAACCTGTGTTACATAAACATCCAAAATAAGCACTGAAAACAAGCAGAAGAAGATCAAGATATTGCTGATTTATTTTCAATAAATTGTTTCAGTGATGACTATTCAGAAGTTTTGAGTTAATCCATGCACACTGAAGTTGATTGAAGCCTTTTTCAAGTTTGGGCAGAAACTGAGGCTGAAAATCCCTAAAAGCTGGACAGTATTTAGAATTTCTGTCCTTTTTGACTTTTTGTGATAATTGAATAATTTCACTTTTATGTAATAGTATTCACTGTTGTATTTTGATTGTTTTTGTTCACTTTGACTTTTTTGATAATTGAATAAATTCTCTTTTATATATTACTGTCGCATTTTGAAATATTTGTCCATTTTGACTTTTTGTGATAATTTAATTAATTCAACTTTATGTAATAGTATTGTCATAATTTGTTTTTGTCCATTGTGACTTTTTTGATAGCTGAATAATTTCACTTTTATGTAATAGTATACACTGTAGTATTTTTTGTCCATTTTTGACTTTTTGTGATAATTTAATAAATTCAGATTTATGTAATAATATACACTGTCATATTTTAATGGTTTTGTCCATTTTATGTAATAGCATACACTGTTGTATTTATAGTTTTTGTCCATTTTGACTTTATTTTATATTTGAGTAAATTACATTTTATGTAATAGTATACACTGTCGGATTACATTTTTTTTGTCCATTTTGACTTTTTGTGATAGAATAAATTGAATTTTATGTAATAATATACAGTCATATTTAGATGTTTTTTCCATGTTGACTTAGTGTATACTAAGTGCATAATTCATAAAATTGAATTCATTCAAATATCAAATAAAGTCAAAATGGACAAAAACATCCAAATACAACAGTGAATACTATTACATAAAATAGAATTGATTACATTTTCACCAAAATTGAAAATGGACAAATAAATGAACATGCAAGAGTATTACATAAAAGCGAATTTATTCAATTATAAAAAAGTCAAAATGGACAAAAACATCTAAATACGACAGTGTATACTATTACACAAAAGTGAAATTATCCAATTATCACAAAAAGTCAAAATGGACAAAAACATCTAAATACGACAGTGAATACTATTACATAAAAGCGAAATGATTCAATTATCAAAAAGTCAAAATGGACAAAAACATCTAAAATACGACAGTGAATACTATTACATAAAACTGAAATTTTTCAATTATCACAAAAAGTCAAAAAGGACAAAAACATCTAAATACAACAGTGTATACTATTACATAAAAGTGAAATGATTCAATTATCATAGTCAAATTTAGATTTTTTTTTGTCCATTTTGATTTTTTTAAAATATTTTTTAATTAATTCACTTTTATGTTATAGTATACACTGTCATAATTTGATCGGTTTTGTCCATTTTTACTTTTTGTGATAATTTAATTAATTCAACTTTATGTAATAGTATACATTGTCATAATTTGATTTTGTCGATTGTGACTTTTTTGTTAGCTGAATAATTTCACTTTTATGTAATAGTATACACTTTTATACTTAGATTATTTGTCCATTTTGACTTTGTGATAATTACATAATAATACTTTTTTATATAATAGTATACATTGCCATGTTTAGATTTTTTGTCCATTTTGACTTTATTTTATATTTGAGTAAATTACATTTTTTGTAATAGTATACACTGTAATATTTTGATTGTTTTGTCCATTTTTAATTTTGTGATAATTGAATAAATTCACTTTTATGCAATAGTATACACTAAGTCGACATGGACAAAAAATCTAAATATGACAGTGTATCCAATTACATACAAGTACAATTATTCAATTATCAGTCATATTTTTTGTCCATTTTGACTTTATTCGCTATATGAATGAATTCACTTTTATGTAATAGTATACACTTTCGTATTTTGATTGTTTTGTCTATTTTTACTGTATTTGATATTTGAATGAATTCACTTTAATGTAATATTATAAGTGTCATAATTCAATTGTTTTTGTCCATTTGGACTTTTTGCGATAATTTAATTAATTCAACTCAATTAATGTTGTCCATTGTGGAGTTTATCTTATTTTTATTTTTATTTTTTTTGATAGCTGAATAATTTCACTTTTATGTAATAGTATACACTGTCATTTTCACAAATCAGACCTCTGGGGCTCCCTCTGATCGCCAACAGAAGGCTCCCTCACCTGAATATTAATCCTCACTCTGGACTTCATTACCCATAATTCTTTGGGATGGGGAAATGAAGCAGTGAGGCTTTACCCTGACTGTTTCGGGAAAAGATTTGAAGTGCTAAAAGTATTGAGAACAGCGCCATCTGCTGCTTACTAAAAATAAAGCAGGCAGAAGCCTGTGAAAGAAGCTCTGTCAGATATAGCAATCACAACACACTCCATCGTTTCAATGATATGTGTTAAAATAAAAGCCTTACATGTCTGTGTTTCATTTGTCCATTGAATAAATTAATATACCAATTAAAGTGTGACAATAAAATATAATATGAGCTTATATGATTCAAGAAGATCAAATGTAGAGAGAGAGAGAGACATACACACAGTGAATCAATACATTGTGTGATATCATTAAATGTGCTTATGACACTTAGCAGTTATAATGCTTGTGTACAGTGAATGACAGAAAAGTGATAAAGTTTTGAATTATTTGTATTAAGACAAAAGCTGTTTCACAGTTTGGGGCTGAGTCTATTTATCCTCTTAGACAGTAGTTCCCCATTTATTTATTTTTTAAAGCAAGCACACATTGGAAGCTATAAACTCAAAATATTCCCAGATAGGGAAAGGCCATTACTTTTGTACTTTTTTTTTTCATTACTTTAAATACAAACATCAACACCATATCCCCTAACACCAAATTAGTCCGGGGATCCCAAACCCAGAGAACATTCTGGAGGTCGCTGCCGCCCTGTCCTTGCCACACAGGCCTCTTGCTCTGCCTTCGCCGCCCTGGTGCCTTGCCCTGCCGTGGTCAGCTAAGGACCAGCGACCAGAGAGGACTCCGCTCCCAATCACAAGTCCAGAGGAAACTCTGAGCTTCCGGTGCCCCCGTGGTCCCCTAAGTGGCCTGCTTCTAAATGGCTTCTACAATGACCATGGCTTCTAAAACACCCGGGTCCACCCACGCTCCACGACCCTGGTCTACCCGCGCTCCACGGCCCCGGTCCGCCTGCGCTCCACGGCCCCGGTCCGCCCATCTATGCCAGGCCAGGGCCCTTGTCCTGTTCCGCTCCATGGGCCTGGGCCTCCATCCCACCCCCAGGCCTTCCTCCGCTCCACCGCCCGCCTTGACAATTATAGGAGTGTCTGGAAGCCACTCCTTAGGAGGGGGGCTCTGTCACAAATCAGACCTCTGGGGCTCCCGCCGATTGCCACCAGAGGGCTCCCTCACCTGAATATTAATCCTCACTCCAGGCTTCATTACCCATAATCCTTTGCCCTGACTCATCAGCCATCATTGTTTACACCTGTGTGCCATTAGCCTCATCACCTCAGTCTACATAAACCATAGCTTTGTCTCATTTCGTTAAATTTCGAAGGCTGCGTCCTCCGGAGGACACATCCTGTGTAGGATGCAGTATACGGAGTGTCCTCAATCAGACTTAAACGAGACGTCCTTCGTAGGACACACAGGCAGGAAGTATCACGTTGCTATGCCAACAAGTTCAGCGACGTTGCGCTCTCACGCCAGTTATATGAATGAAAATTATTTATAACTTGAAAATGACTATGAAATGTTTCTTGTCTTGACAGCAATGTACTGTTCTAAACGTTTAAAATGCACTAAACAGTTGTAATCCTGTTTACCACAACTATCTGTTTGAGGTAATAGAGTTTAAAAAAACCAACAAAAAAAGCTTAAACTACTTATTTTAAACACCACACCTACGCTCGCATGTATATCTGGCGGTGAAATCTCACTTTTTTGAAATGAGACGGCCTTGTGACGTATGCACCCTTCGAATGCGACCTCCGGAGGACGCAGCCTTCTGAAATGAGACACAGCTCATGTTCACTGCAAAGTCTTGTTAAGTGTTACACTACAATTCTGAGCTTTCTCTAATGTTTTCAGGTCTCTTGGTTTTTGATCACCTGCCTGTTTCTGGACTACTCTCTTGCTTACATTCCCTGACTTGTTGTGTTTGTTTGTTTGGACTGCCTGCATGTATTTTGACCTTGCCTGCACTCTGGACTTCGATTGTGGACTGTTTTCTTAATAAAATTGCGTTTGGATCGCCGATCTGTTGGGTTAGGGGTTAACAGCTTATGACCCAGGACCAGTAGTGAAGAAATGAAGACAGAGTCAGGATTGCAATTAATTAAAATAAAAATTTACTTAAGAATAGTTTGCAGTTTCAAAAGCAGAAGCCAGCTTCAAGTCTCATAAGGAGTTCGTAGGCCGCGCTCCCGCTCTCACCGTCTCGTTGCCTCGCCCTATCGTACATACAATTGTCCCAACAGTTATACTGTTTTCAAGGTCTTATCCACGTCATTACTGCAATGTGGATGCCTCTGATTGGCTCAAAGACAATGCACAGTCATGGTAAATTTCCACTCGAGTCAGTTAATCTGATGCACGTTTCCACTGACGTGTCACTTGTTGATGCTTTCACCCCAGAATCAGGCCCGTAGTGACCTTCCAGATCTGGAGCAGGCGCCAGCTTGCCCAGAACAACAAGTCCACCCATCTCTTAGGGTGCCCATTGGACACCATTCTCAACACTGATCTGTAACATAGAATATTGCGCACATACACAGATACACAGTCTCTCCAAGGTTGGAGCTGATTAAGCTCCAGTTCTAACCAGTTCTTACCAAAACATACTGATAACATGTGCTTTCTTTCAGTGAGAGGGACACACAATAGTACAGGCAATATTCATCTTGAGTCTTTAGTGTTTCAGTAAAAGGAAATATAAAAGGAATAAAACATAATAAATTAAATGAAAGACAAATCCATATTTCATATCTGGAAGCCGGCCTAAGTGAGCAAACGCTGTTACTGCACTCCTGACATGTTAGGGGTGTGTGATACCTCAAATCTAAACACACGACCTTGTTGCCAGTGTTTAGTGACACATCACACATCTCTAGGCCAGACCCTCAGTCACCCCTCAGAGACCAAATATACACTTTAGAAAACAAGAAACTAAAAGCAAAATGATAACTGGATAGAATCATTATAATAATATAGGTAATATAGGAAGATAAATATTAATTAAAGTTTTGATTATGAAGTTAATTAGGAGATAAATATATACAGGTATATTGAAGTGGCAGTGGATTTCAAAATCCCCCCTTCAGTTGACTCATCGTTGCAATTGTATTTTGAGTATTTATTATTATTATTATTATTATTATTATTCATTTTGACTTTTTGTGATAATTTAATAAATTCAATTTTATGTAATAGCTTACACTGTTGTATTTAAATTTTTTGTCCATTTTGACTTTATTTTATATTTGAGTAAATTACATTTTATGTAATAGTATACATAGTCATAATTTGTTTTTTGTCCATTTTTGACTTTTTGTGATAATTTAATAAATTCAATTTTATGTAATAGCTTACACTGTTGTATTTAGATTTTTTTGTCCATTTTGACTTCATTTGATATTTGAATAAATTAAAGTTTATGTACTAGTATACACTGTTGTATTTAGATGTTTTTGTCCATTTTGACTTTTTGTGATAATTGAATAATTTCACTTTTATGTAATAGTATTCACTGTCGTATTTAGAAGTTTTCTGTCCATTTTGACTTTTTGTGATAACTGAATAATTTTGCATTTATGTAATAGTATACACTGTCGTATTTAGATGTTTTTGTCCATTTTTGACTTTTTGTGATAATTTAATAATTTCACTTTTATGTAATAGTATACACTGTCGTATTTAGATGTTTTTGTCCATTTTGACTTTTTGTGATAATTTAATAATTTCACTTTTATGTAATAGTATTCACTGTCGTATTTAGATGTTTTTGTCCATTTTTGACTTTTTGTGATAATTGAATAATTTCACTTTTATGTAATAGTATTCACTGTCGTATTTTAGATGTTTTTGTCCATTTTGACTTTTTGTGATAATTGGATAATTTCACATTTGTGTAATAGTATACACTGTCGTATTTAGATGTTTTTGTCCATTTTTGACTTTTTGTGATAATTAAATAATTTCACTTTATGTAATAGTATTCACTGTCGTATTTAGATTGTTTTTGTCCATTTTGACTTTTTGTGATAATTGAATAATTTCACTTTATGTAATAATATTCACTGTCGTATTTAGATTGTTTTTGTCCATTTTGACTTTTTGTGATAACTGAATAATTTCACTTTTATGTAATAGTATTCACTGCCGTATTTAGATTTTTTTGCCCATTTTGACTTTTTGATAATTGAATAATTTTGCATTTATGAAATAGTATACACTGTCGTATTTAGATGTTTTTTTTTGCCCATTTTGACTTTTTGATAATTGAATAATTTTGCATTTATGTAATAGTATACACTGTCGTATTTAGAAGTTTTCTGTCCATTTTGACTTTTTGTGTTAATGAATAAATTCACTTTTATGTAATACTGTCGTGTTTTGATGTATTTGTCCATTTTCAATTTTTGTGATAATTGAATAAATTCAGTTTTATGTAATAGTATACACTGCCGTATTTAGATTTTTTTGCCCATTTTGACTTTTTGATAATTGAATAATTTTGCATTTATGTAATAGTATTCACTGTCGTATTTAAATGTTTTTGTCCATTTTGACTTTTTTGTGATAATTGAATAATTTCACTTTTATGTAATAGTATTCACTGTCGTATTTTAGATGTTTTTGTCCATTTTGACTTTTTGTGATAATTGGATAATTTCACTTTTGTGTAATAGTATTCACTGTCGTATTTTAGATGTTTTTGTCCATTTTGACTTTTTGTGATAATTGGATAATTTCACTTTTGTGTAATAGTATACACTGTTGTATTTAGATGTTTTTGTCCTTTTTGACTTTTTGTGATAATTGAATAATTTCACTTTTATGTAATAGTATATACTGTCGTATTTAGATGTTTTTGTCCATTTTTGACTTTTTGTGATAATTGAATAATTTCACTTTTATGTAATAGTATTCACTGTCGTATTTAAATGTTTTTGTCCATTTTGACTTTTTTGTGATAATTGAATAATTTCACTTTTATGTAATAGTATTCACTGTCGTATTTTAGATGTTTTTGTCCATTTTGACTTTTTGTGATAATTGGATAATTTCACTTTTGTGTAATAGTATACACTGTCGTATTTAAATGTTTTTGTCCATTTTGACTTTTTTGTGATAATTGAATAATTTCACTTTTATGTAATAGTATTCACTGTCGTATTTTAGATGTTTTTGTCCATTTTGACTTTTTGTGATAATTGGATAATTTCACTTTTGTGTAATAGTATTCACTGTCGTATTTAGATTGTTTTTGTCCATTTTTGACTTTTTGTGATAATTGAATAATTTCACTTTTATGTAATAGTATACACTGTCGTATTTAGATGTTTTTGTCCATTTTGACTTTTTGTGATAATTGAATAATTTAACTTTTATGTAATAGTATTCACTGTCGTATTTAGAAGTTTTCTGTCCATTTTGACTTTTTGTGATAACTGAATAATTTTGCATTTATGTAATAGTATACACTGTCGTATTTAGATGTTTTTGTCCATTTTTGACTTTTTGTGATAATTTAATAATTTCACTTTTATGTAATAGTATTCACTGTCGTATTTAGATGTTTTTGTCCATTTTTGACTTTTTGTGATAATTGAATAATTTCACTTTTATGTAATAGTATTCACTGTCGTATTTTAGATGTTTTTGTCCATTTTGACTTTTTGTGATAATTGGATAATTTCACTTTTGTGCAATAGTATATACTGTCGTATTTAGATGTTTTTGTCCATTTTTGACTTTTTGTGATAATTTAATAATTTCACTTTTATGTAATAGTATACACTGTCGTATTTAGATGTTTTTGTCCATTTTGACTTTTTGTGATAATTGAATAATTTCACTTTATGTAATAGTATTCACTGTCGTATTTAGATTGTTTTTGTCCATTTTGACTTTTTGTGATAACTGAATAATTTCACTTTTATGTAATAGTATTCACTGCCGTATTTAGATTTTTTTGCCCATTTTGACTTTTTGATAATTGAATAATTTTGCATTTATGTAATAGTATACACTGTCGTATTTAGATGTTTTTTTTGTGCCCATTTTGACTTTTTGATAATTGAATAATTTTGCATTTATGTAATAGTATACACTGTCGTATTTAGAAGTTTTCTGTCCATTTTGACTTTTTGTGATAATGAATAAATTCACTTTTATGTAATACTGTCGTATTTTGATGTATTTTTCCATTTTCAATATTTGTGATAATTGAATAAATTCAGTTTTATGTAATAGTATTCACTGTTGTATTTATTTTTTTTGTCCATTTTGACTTTTTGTGATAATTGAATAATTTCACTTTTATGTAATAGTATTCACTGTCATATTTAGATGTTTTTGTCCATATTGACTTTTTGTGATAATTGAATAATTTCACTTTTATGTAATAGTATTCACTGTCGTATTTAGATGTTCTTGTCCTTTTTGACTTTTTGTGATAATTGAATAATTTCACTTTTATGTAATAGTATTCACTGTCGTATTTAACAGTTTTCTGTCCATTTTGACTTTTTGTGATAATTGAATAATTTCACTTTTATGTAATAGTATTCACTGTCGTATTTAGATTGTTTTTGTCCATTTTGACTTTTTGTGATAACTGAATAATTTCACTTTTATGTAATAGTATTCACTGCCGTATTTAGATTTTTTTGCCCATTTTGACTTTTTGTGATAATTGAATAATTTCACTTTATGTAATAGTATTCACTGTCGTATTTAGATTGTTTTTGTCCATTTTGACTTTTTGTGATAACTGAATAATTTCACTTTTATGTAATAGTATTCACTGCCGTATTTAGATTTTTTTGCCCATTTTGACTTTTTGATAATTGAATAATTTTGCATTTATGTAATAGTATACACTGTCGTATTTAGATGTTTTTGTCCATTTTTGACTTTTTGTGATAATTTAATAATTTCACTTTTATGTAATAGTATACACTGTCGTATTTAGAAGTTTTCTGTCCATTTTGACTTTTTGTGATAATTGAATAATTTCCCTGTTCTGTAATAGTATACACTGTCGTATTTAAATGTTTTTGTCCATTTTGACTTTTTGTGATAATTGGATAATTTCACTTTTGTGTAATAGTATTCACTGTCGTATTTTAGATGTTTTTGTCCATTTTGACTTTTTTGTGATAATTGGATAATTTCACTTTTGTGTAATAGTATACACTGTCGTATTTAGAAGTTTTTGTCCATTTTGACTTTTTTGTGATAATTGGATAATTTCACTTTTATGTAATAGTATACACTGTCGTATTTAGATGTTTTTGTCCATTTTGACTTTTTGTGATAATTGAATAATTTCACTTTATGTAATAGTATTCACTGTCGTATTTAGATTGTTTTTTTCCATTTTGACATTTTGTGATAACTGAATAATTTCACTTTTATGTAATAGTATTCACTGCCGTATTTAGATTTTTTTGCCCATTTTGACTTTTTGATAATTGAATAATTTTGCATTTATGTAATAGTATACACTGTCGTATTTAGATGTTTTTTTTTTTTGCCCATTTTGACTTTTTGATAATTGAATAATTTTGCATTTATGTAATAGTATACATTGTTTTTGTCCATTTTGACTTTTTGTGATAATGATTAAATTCACTTTTATGTAATACTGTCGTATTTTGATGTATTTGTCCATTTTCAATTTTTGTGATAATTGAATAATTTTGCATTTATGTAATAGTATACACTGTCGTATTTAGATGTTTTTGTCCATTTTTGACTTTTTGTGATAATTTAATAATTTCACTTTTATGTAATAGTATACACTGCCGTATTTAGAAGTTTTCTGTCCATTTTGACTTTTTGTGATAATTGAATAATTTCCCTGTTCTGTAATAGTATTCACTGTCGTATTTAAATGTTTTTGTCCATTTTGACTTTTTTGTGATAATTGAATAATTTCACTTTTATGTAATAGTATTCACTGTCGTATTTTAGATGTTTTTGTCCATTTTGACTTTTTGTGATAATTGGATAATTTCACTTTTGTGTAATAGTATTCACTGTCGTATTTTAGATGTTTTTGTCCATTTTGACTTTTTTGTGATAATTGGATAATTTCACTTTTGTGTAATAGTATACACTGTCGTATTTAGAAGTTTTTGTCCATTTTGACTTTTTTGTGATAATTGGATAATTTCACTTTTATGTAATAGTATTCACTGTCGTATTTAGATTGTTTTTGTCCATTTTTGACTTTTTGTGATAATTGAATAATTTCACTTTTATGTAATAGTATACACTGTCGTATTTAGATGTTTTTGTCCATTTTGACTTTTTGTGATAATTGAATAATTTCACTTTATGTAATAGTATTCACTGTCGTATTTAGATTGTTTTTGTCCATTTTGACTTTTTGTGATAACTGAATAATTTCACTTTTATGTAATAGTATTCACTGCCGTATTTAGATTTTTTTGCCCATTTTGACTTTTTGATAATTGAATAATTTTGCATTTATGTAATAGTATACACTGTCGTATTTATATGTTTTTTTTTTGCCCATTTTGACTTTTTGATAATTGAATAATTTTGCATTTATGTAATAGTATACACTGTCGTATTTAGAAGTTTTCTGTCCATTTTGACTTTTTGTGATAATTTAATAATTTCCCTGTTCTGTAATAGTATTCACTGTCGTATTTAAATGTTTTTGTCCATTTTGACTTTTTTGTGATAATTGAATAATTTCACTTTTATGTAATAGTATTCACTGTCGTATTTTAGATGTTTTTGTCCATTTTGACTTTTTGTGATAATTGGATAATTTCACTTTTGTGTAATAGTATTCACTGTCGTATTTTAGATGTTTTTGTCCATTTTGACTTTTTTGTGATAATTGGATAATTTCACTTTTGTGTAATAGTATACACTGTCGTATTTAGAAGTTTTTGTCCATTTTGACTTTTTTGTGATAATTGGATAATTTCACTTTTATGTAATAGTATTCACTGTCGTATTTAGATTGTTTTTGTCCATTTTTGACTTTTTGTGATAATTGAATAATTTCACTTTTATGTAATAGTATACACTGTCGTATTTAGATGTTTTTGTCCATTTTGACTTTTTGTGATAATTGAATAATTTCACTTTATGTAATAGTATTCACTGTCGTATTTAGATTGTTTTTGTCCATTTTGACTTTTTGTGATAACTGAATAATTTCACTTTTATGTAATAGTATTCACTGCCGTATTTAGATTTTTTTGCCCATTTTGACTTTTTGATAATTGAATAATTTTGCATTTATGTAATAGTATACACTGTCGTATTTAGATGTTTTTTTTTTTGCCCATTTTGACTTTTTGATAATTGAATAATTTTGCATTTATGTAATAGTATACACTGTCGTATTTAGAAGTTTTCTGTCCATTTTGACTTTTTGTGATAATTGAATAATTTCACTTTTATGTAATAGTATTCACTGTTGTATTTGGATTGTTTTTGTCCATTTTGACTTTTTGTGATAATGAATAAATTCACTTTTATGTAATACTGTCGTATTTTGATGTATTTGTCCATTTTCAATTTTTGTGATAATTGAATAAATTCAGTTTTATGTAATAGTATTCACTGTTGTATTTATTTTTTTGCCCATTTTGACTTTTTGTGATAATTGAATAATTTCAATTTTATGTAATAGTATACACTGTTGTATTTAAATGTTTTTGTCCATTTTTGACTTTTTGTGATAATTGAATAATTTCACTTTTATGTAATAGTATACACTGTTGTATTTAGATTTTTTGTCCATTTTGACTTCATTTGATATTTAAATAAATTAAAATGTATGTAATAGTATACACTTTGTATTTAGATTTTTTGTCCATTTTGACTTTTTGTGATAATGAATAAATTCGCTTTTATGTAATAGTATTCACTGTCGTATTTCGATGTTTTTGTCCATTTTGACATTTTGTGATAATTGAATAATTTCACTTTTATGTAGTAGTATACACTGTTGTATTTCAATTGTTTTGTCCATTTTGACTTCATTTGATATTTGAATAAATTGAAGTTTATGTAATAGTATACTCTGTCGTATTTAGATGTTTTTGTCCATTTTGACTTTTTGTGATAATTGCATAATTTCACTTTTATGTAATAGTATACACTGTCGTATTTTAGATGTTTTTGCCCATTTTGACTTTTTGATAATTGAATAATTTCACTTTTATGTAATAGTATACACTGTCGTATTTAGATGTTTGTGTCCATTTTTACTTTTTGTGATAATTAATAAATTCGCTTTTATGTAATACTGTCGTATTTTGATGTATTTGTCCATTTTCAATTTTTTGTGATAATTGAATAAATTCAGTTTTATATAATAGTATTCACTGTCATATTTCGATGTTTTTGTCCATTTTGACATTTTGTGATAATTGAATAATTTCACTTTTAATGTAATATTATACACTGTTGTATTTCAATTGTTTTGTCCATTTTGACTTCATTTGATATTTGAATAAATTAAAGTTTATGTAATAGTATACTCTGTTGTATGTAGATTTTTTTTGCCCATTTTGACTTTTTGATAATTGAATAATTTCACTTTTTTGTAATAGTATACACTGTCGTATTTAGATGTTTTTGTCCATTTTGACTTTTTGTGATAATTGAATAATTTCACTTTTATGTAATAGTATTCACTGCCGTATTTAGATTTTTTTGCCCATTTTGACTTTTTGATAATTGAATAATTTTGCATTTATGTAATAGTATACACTGTCGTATTTAGATGTTTTTGTCCATTTTTGACTTTTTGTGATAATTTAATAATTTCACTTTTATGTAATAGTATACACTGTCGTATTTAGAAGTTTTCTGTCCATTTTGACTTTTTGTGATAATTGAATAATTTCCCTGTTCTGTAATAGTATTCACTGTCGTATTTAAATGTTTTTGTCCATTTTGACTTTTTTGTGATAATTGAATAATTTCACTTTTATGTAATAGTATTCACTGTCGTATTTTAGATGTTTTTGTCCATTTTGACTTTTTGTGATAATTGAATAATTTCACTTTTATGTAATAGTATTCACTGTTGTATTTGGATTGTTTTTGTCCATTTTGACTTTTTGTGATAATGAATAAATTCACTTTTATGTAATACTGTCGTATTTTGATGTATTTGTCCATTTTCAATTTTTGTGATAATTGAATAAATTCAGTTTTATGTAATAGTATTCACTGTTGTATTTATTTTTTTTGCCCATTTTGACTTTTTGTGATAATTGAATAATTTCAATTTTATGTAATAGTATACACTGTTGTATTTAAATGTTTTTGTCCATTTTTGACTTTTTGATAATTGAATAATTTCACTTTTATGTAATAGTATACACTGTTGTATTTCAATTGTTTTGTCCATTTTGACTTCATTTGATATTTGAATAAATTGAAGTTTATGTAATAGTATACTCTGTCGTATTTAGATGTTTTTGTCCATTTTGACTTTTTGTGATAATTGCATAATTTCACTTTTATGTAATAGTATTCACTGTCGTATTTAGATGTTTGTGTCCATTTTTACTTTTTGTGATAATGAATAAATTCGCTTTTATGTAATACTGTCGTATTTTGATGTATTTGTCCATTTTCAATTTTTTGTGATAATTGAATAATTTCACTTTTATGTAATAGTATTCACTGTCGTATTTTAGATGTTTTTGTCCATTTTGACTTTTTGTGATAATAGAATAATTTCACTTTTATGTAATTGTATTCACTGTTGTATTTAGATTTATTTTTGCCCATTTTGACTTTTTGATAATTGAATAATTTCACTTTTATGTAATAGTATACACTGTCGTTTTTTTAGATGTTTTTGTCCATTTTGACTTTTTGTGATAATGAATAAATTCACTTTTATGTAATAGTCGTATTTTGAATTATTTGTCCATTTTCAATTTTTGTGATAATTGAATAATTTCAGTTTTATGTAATAGTATTCACTGTCGTATTTTAGATGTTTTTGTCCATTTTGACCTTTTGTGATAATTGAATAATTTCACTTTTATGTAATAGCAGTTACTGTCGTATTTTAGATGTTTTTGTCCATTTTTGACTTGTGATAATTGAATAATTTCACTTTTATGTAATAGTATTCACTGTCATATTTAGATGTTTTTGTCCATTTTGACTTTAGGATAATTGAATAATTTCACTTTTATGTAATAGTATACACTGTTGTATTTAGATTTTTTTGTCCATTTTGACTTCATTTGATATTTGAATAAATAAAAATGTATGTAATAGTATTGTTACGTTCCCATTTTTAGATTTCTAGGGGAGAAAGGGAAGTAACGTTTTTTAAAGAATATTTAATAGAAACAAAGAAGGTTTAAATGTTCTCAGTCCCAGCATTTACTACACAATATAAGATTTAAATAGATTTATTTACAATAAATGAGTGAAAACATAAATACAGTGCCAAAGGAACAAACAAAACACAATCCAACATAACAAGGGAAACATGTTCAAGAGCGGGTGCAGCCAAAACAAAGAAACAAAAGATTACTAACTAGTGGTATAGGATCTAAGTAACCTGCACAAAATAAATACAAATAAACAACAACACGCTTACCTTACTTCACTACTAACAAAAACAGGAGAGAATGAGAACAAAATAAAAATGGCCCCCGTCTCCCTACTGCTTCAACATAGCAGGCAACTAACTTAAAAGCTGGGCACACAGCCACAACACATTTAAGTTTGGTTTTAAGTTTAAGCTTAACACATAAAAGCTGCACACTACAGCAATGACACCAATTTAAGCTTAAAACACAACAAGAGCAACACTCTGGGACTGGCAACATCAGAACCCTCTCATGCTCCTGGGAGAAGGAATCTCTCTCTGGACCTCTCTCCTGTTCTGCTTAAATACTGGCTCCTCCTGACAATGATGAGCAGCTGGTAGATCCAATCACCTAGATTAGGACAGGGAGGAGCACAGGAAATAGGGCAGAACACGCATCACAAAAAACTACAATTGCCAGCAGGGTGTTGGGTCCATTGGCAAGAACACAGTACATCAACAAATGACACACACCATAATTATAAAACATACACATACGTCCTGGGACGTAACAGTATACACTGTTGTATTTAGATTTTTTTTGTCCATTTTGACTTTTTGTGATAATGAATAAATTCGCTTTTATGTAATACTGTCGTATTTTGAATTATTTGTCCATTTTTGACTTTTTGTGATAATTGAATAATTTTGCATTTATGTAAGAGTATTCACTGTTGTATTTAGATGTTTTTGTCCATTTTTGACTTTTTGTGATAATTGAATAATTTCACTTTTATGTAATAGTATTCACTGTTGTATTTAGATGTTTTTGTCCATTTTTGAATTTTTGTGATAATGAATAAATTCAGTTTTATGTAAAAGTATTCACTGTTGTATTTAGATGTTTTTGTCCATTTTTGACTTTTTGTGATAATGAATAAATTCAGTTTTATGTAATAGTATTCACTGTTGTATTTAGATGTTTTTGTCCATTTTTGACTTTTTGTGATAATTGAATAATTTTGCATTTATGTAATAGTATTCACTGTTGTATTTCAGATGTTTTTGTCCATTTTGACTTTTTGTGATAATGAATAAATTCAGTTTTATGTAATAGTATTCACTGTTGTATTTAGATGTTTTTGTCCATTTTTGACTTTTTGTGATAATTGAATAATTTTACATTTATGTAATAGTATTCACTGTCGTATTTAGATGTTTTTGTCCATTTTTGACTTTTTGTGATAATTGAATAATTTCACTTTTATGTAATAGTATTCACTGTCGTGTTTAGAAGTTTTCTGTCCATTTTCAATTTTTGTGATAATTAAATAAATTCAGTTTTATGTAATAGTATTCACTGTTGTATTTAATTTTTTTGTCCATTTTGACTTTTTGTGATAATTGAATAATTTCACTTTTATGTAATAGTATACACTGTTGTATTTCAATTGTTTTGTCCATTTTGACTTAATTTGATATTTGAATAAATTAAAGTTTATGTAATAGTATACACTGTTGTATTTAGAATTTTTTTTGTCCATTTTGACTTTTTGTGATAATTGAATAATTTTACTTTTATGTAATAGTATACACTGTCGTATTTAGATGTTTTTGTCCATTTTTGACATTTTGTGATAATTGAATAATTTCACTTTTATGTAATATTATACACTATTGTATTTCAATTGTTTTGTCCATTTTGACTTAATTTGATATTTGAATAAATTAAAGTTTATGTAATAGTATTCACTGTTGTATTTAGATTTTTTTTGCAGATTTTGACTTATTGATAATTTAATAATTTCACTTTTATGTAATAGTATACACTGTTGTATTTAGATGTTTTTGTCCTTTTTGACTTTTTGTGATAATTGAATAATTTAACTTTTATGTAATAGTATACACTGTTGTATTTAGATGTTTTTGTCCATTTTTGACTTTTTGTGATAATTGAATAATTTAACTTTTATGTAATAGTATTCACTGTCGTATTTAGATGTTTTTGTCCATTTTTGACTCTTTGTGATAATTGAATAATTTAACTTTTATGTAATAGTATACACTGTTGTATTTAGATTTTTTTTTTGCAGATTTTGACTTTTTGTTAATTGAATAATTTCACTTTTATATAATAGTATACACTGTCGTATTTAAATGTTTTTGTCCATTTTTGACTTTTTGTGATAATTGAATAATTTCACTTTTATGTAATAGTATACACTGTCGTATTTAGATGTTTTTGTCCATTTTGACTTTTTGTGATAATTGAATAATTTCCCTGTTCTGTAATAGTATTCACTGTCGTATTTAAATGTTTTTGTCCATTTTTGACTTTTTGTGATAATTGAATAATTTCACTTTTATGTAATAGTATACACTGTCATATTTAGATGTTTTTTTCCATTTTGACTTTTTGTGATAATTGAATAATTTCACTTTTATGTAATAGTATACACTGTTGTATTTAGATTTTTTTTGCCCATTTTGACTTTTTGATAATTGAATAATTTTTCATTTATGTAATAGTATTCACTGTCGTATTAAGATGTTTTTGTCCTTTTTGACTTTTTGTGATAATTGAATAATTTCACTTTTATGTAATATTATTCATTGTCGTATTTTAGATGTTTTCGTCCATTTTGACTTTTTGTGATAATAGAATAATTTCACTTTTATGTAATGGTATACACTGTTGTATTTAGATTTTTTTTGCCCATTTTGACTTTTTGATAATTGAATAATTTCGCTTTTATGTAATAGTATTCACTGTCGTATTTAGATGTTTTTGTCCATTTTTGACTTTTCGTGATAATTCAATAATTTCACTTTTATGTAATATTATTCACTGTCGTATTTAGATGTTTTTGTCCATTTTTGACTTTTTGTGATAATTCAATAATTTCCCTTTATGTAATATTATTCACTGTCGTATTTAGATGTTTTTGTCCATTTTTGACTTTTTGTGATAATTCAATAATTTCAATTTTATGTAATAGTATTCACTGTTGTATTTGGATTGTTTTTGTCCATTTTGACTTTTTGTGATAATTGAATAATTTAACTTTTATGTAAATTTAACTTTTATGTAATAGTATTCACTGTTGTATTTGGATTGTTTTTGTCCATTTTGACTTTTTGTGATAATTGAATAATTTAACTTTTATGTAAATTTAACTTTTATGTAATAGTATACACTGTTGTATTTCAATTGTTTTGTCCATTTTGACTTCATTTGATATTTGAATAAATTAAAGTTTATGTAATAGTATTCACTGTTGTATTTAAATGTTTTTGTCCATTTTTGACTTTTTGTGATAATTGAAAAATTTCACTTTTATGTAATAGTATACACTGTTGTATTTAGATGTTTTTGTCCATTTTTGACTTTTTGTGATAATTCAATAATTTCACATTTATGTAATAGTATACACTGTCGTATTTAGATGTTTTGGTCCATTTTTAACTTTTTGTGATAATTTAATAATTTCACTTTTATGTAATAGTATTCACTGTTGTATTTAGATGTTTTTGTCCTTTTTGACTTTTTGTGATAATTGAAAAATTTCACTTTTATGTAATAGTATTCACTGTTGTATTTAGATGTTTTTGTCCTTTTTGACTTTTTGTGATAATTGAATAATTTAACTTTTATGTAATAGTATACACTGTTGTATTTAGATGTTTTTGTCCATTTTTGACTTTTTGTGATAATTCAATAATTTCACATTTATGTAATAGTATACACTGTCGTATTTAGATGTTTTGGTCCATTTTTAACTTTTTGTGATAATTTAATAATTTCACTTTTATGTAATAGTATACACTGTTGTATTTTAGATGTTTTTGTCCATTTGGACTTTTTGTGATAATTGAATAATTTCAATTTTATGTAATAGTATACACTGTCGTATTTAGATTTTTTTTGTCCATTTCGACTTCATTTGATATTTGAATAAATTAAAATGTATGTAATAGTATTCACTGTTGTATTTAGATTTTTTTTGCCCATTTTGACTTTTTGATAATTGAATAATTTCACTTTTATGTAATAGTATACACTGTCGTATTTAGATGTTTTTGTCCATTTTGACTTTTTGTGATAATGAATAAATTCACTTTAATGTAATAGTCGTATTTTGAATTATTTGTCCATTTTCAATTTTTGTGATAATTGAAAAATTTCAGTTTTATGTAATAGTATTCACCGTCGTATTTTAGATGTTTTTGTCCATTTTGACTTTTTGTGATAATTGAATAATTTCACTTTTATGTAATAGTATTCACTGTCGTATTTTAGATGTTTTTGTCCATTTTTGACTTTTTGTGATAAATGAATAATTTCACTTTTATGTAATAGTATACACTGTCGTATTTAGATTTTTTTTTGCCCATTTTGACTTTTTGATAATTGAATAATTTTTCATTTATGTAATAGTATACACTGTTGTATTTAGATTTTTTTTGCCCATTTTGACTTTTTGTGATAATTGAATAATTTTGCATTTATGTAATAGTATTCACTGTCGTATTAAGATGTTTTTGTCCTTTTTGACTTTTTGTGATAATTGAATAATTTCACTTTTATGTAATATTATTCACTGTCATATTTTGATGTTTTTGTCCATTTTTGACTTTTTGTGATAATTCAATAATTTCACTTTTATGTAATAGTATTCACTGTTGTATTTTAGATGTTTTCGTCCATTTTGACTTTTTGTGATAATAGAATAATTTCACTTTTATGTAATGGTATACACTGTTGTATTTAGATTTTTTTTGCCCATTTTGACTTTTTGATAATTGAATAATTTTGCTTTTATCTCATAGTATTCACTGTCGTATTTAGAAGTTTTCTCTCCATTTTGACTTTTTGTGATGACTAATAATTTCACTTTTATGTAATAGTATTCACTGTCGTATTTAAATGTTTTTGTCCATTTTTGACTTTTTGTGATAATTGAATAATTTCACTTTTATGTAATATTATTCACTGTCGTATTTAGATGTTTTTGTCCATTTTTGACTTTTCGTGATAATTCAATAATTTCCCTTTATGTAATATTATTCACTGTCGTATTTAGATGTTTTTGTCCATTTTTGACTTTTTGTGTTAATTGAATAATTTAACTTTTATGTAAATTTAACTTTTATGTAATAGTATTCACTGTTGTATTTTCATTGTTTTTGTCCATTTTGACTTTTTGTGATAATTGAATAATTTCACTTTTATGTAATAGTATTCACTGTCGTATTTAGAAGTTTTCTGTCCATTTTGACTTTTTGTGATAATTGAATAATTTCACTTTTATGTAATAGTATTCACTGTCGTGTTTAGATGTTTTTGTCCATGTTTGACATTTTGTGATAATTGAATAATTTCATTTTGTCATATTATACACTGTTGTATTTCAATTGTTTTGTCCATTTTGACTTCATGTGATATTTGAATAAATTAAAGTTTATGTAATAGTATACACTGTCGTATTTAGAAGTTTTCTGTCCATTTTGACTTTTTGTGATAATTGAATAATTTCACTTTTATGTAATAGTATACACTGTCGTATTTAGATGTTTTTGTCCATTTTGACTTTTTGTGATAATGAATAAATTCGGTTTTATGTAATACTGTCGTATTTTGAATTATTTGTCCATTTTCAATTTTTGTGATAATTGAATAAATTCAGTTTTATGTAATAGTATTCACTGTTGTATTTAAATGTTTTTGTCCATTTTTGACTTTTTGTGATAACTGAATAATTTCACTTTTATGTAATAGTATTCACTGTCGTATTTAGATGTTTTTGTCCATTTTTGACATTTTGTGATAATTGAATAATTTTTACTTTTATGTAATAGTATACACTGTCGTATTTAGATGTTTTTGTCCATTTTTGACATTTTGTGATAATTGAATAATTTTACTTTTATGTAATAGTATACACTGTCGTATTTAGATGTTTTTGTCCATTTTTGACATTTTGTGATAATTGAATAATTTTACTTTTATGTAATAGTATACACTGTCGTATTTAGATGTTTTTGTCCATTTTTGACATTTTGTGATAATTGAATAATTTTACTTTTATGTAATAGTATACACTGTCGTATTTAGATGTTTTTGTCCATTTTTGACATTTTGTGATAATTGAATAATTTTACTTTTATGTAATAGTATACACTGTCGTATTTAGATGTTTTTGTCCATTTTTGACTTTTTGTGATAATTGAATAATTTCACTTTTATGTAATATTATACACTATTGTATTTCAATTGTTTTGTCCATTTTGACTTCATTTGATATTTGAATAAATTAAAGTTTTTGTAATAGTATACACTGTTGTATTTAGATTTTTTTTGCAGATTTTGACTTTTTGATAATTTAATAATTTCACTTTTATGTAATAGTATTCACTGTCGTATTTAGATGTTTTTGTCCATTTTGACTTTTTGTGATAATTGAAAAATGTAACTTTTATGTAATAGTATACACTGTTGTATTTTAGATGTTTTTGTCCATTTTGACTTCATTTGATATTTGAATAAATTAAAATGTATGTAATAGTATACACTGTTGTATTTAGATTTTTTTGCAGATTTTGACTTTACATTTACATTTACATTTAATCATTTAGCAGACGCTTTTATCCAAAGCGACTTACAAAAAAGGGGAGAGTAATAGAAGCAACGGAACAGACAAGGCCAAAAACCTGTAAGAGCTGTAAGAAATCTCAATTAATTAGCACAATACACAATTTTTTTTTTTTTTTTTTTTTTTTTTTTAAAGACAGACATCTACAACAAAAACTCACGTCCGCACAGTGCCGAACACTGGATTTTGATAGCTAAGATAGCTACAACCCATTAGGACTAAGGCTGTTGCCCCAGCTGTTGTCGTTAATGCAGATTCAGTGGCCCAATGGGTTGGTTTTGTATTGTAGCTAAACGCGCAGCAATAGCCATCTACAACAAAAACTCACGTACGCAATATACAGAACACTGGATTCTGATAGTTAAGATTACTATGTAACATACCCGCCTGAAGGCGCAAATCCGGATGAGAGACGTAGATATGATCCCGGAGTGTACGCTTTTGGTCGTTGCTGTGGTGATCAGTAAGTGCTATTCTGTATTGGTCAAGTGCAAATGGAAAAGATGTGTCTTAAGATGTTTTTTAAGAATGGCTACAGACTCGGCAGCACGAATTGAGATCGGCAGGTCATTCCACCAAGTAGGAACGGTCCAGGAAAATGTCCGTGAGAGCGATTTCAAGCCTCTTTGGGATGGAACCACGAGGCGCCGCTCGTTCGCAGAACGCAAGCTTCTGGAGGGTGTGTAAGTCTGAGCAAGTGAATTTAGGTATATTGGTGCCGAGCCAGAGGTTGTTTTGTAGGCGATAACTAGTGCCTTGAATTTGATGCGAGCAGCCATTGGCAACCAGTGCAGTTTGATGAAGAGAGGCGTAACATGCGCTCTCTTCGGCTCATTAAAGACCACTCTCGCCGCTGCATTCTGGATCAGCTGCAAGGGTTTGATAGTGCATGCTGGAAGCCCAGCCAGAAGAGCATTACAATAATCCAGTCTGGAGAGAACAAGAGCTTGAACCAGGAGTTGTGCAGCCTGTTCTGATAGGAAGGGTCTAATCTTTCTAATGTTGTATAAAGCAAATCTGCAGGACCGGGCTGTTGCAGTAATGTGGTCAGTGAAGTTTAACTGGTCATCAATCACAACTCCAAGGTTTCTTGCTGTCCTTGATGGAGTTATGGTCGATGAACCAAGCTGAATGGAGAAATTTTGATGAAGTGCTGGGTTGGTTGAGAAAACAAGTAATTCTGTCTTTGCAAGATTGAGTTTAAGATGATGCTCTTTCATCCAGTCAGAAATGTCTGTCAGACAGGCAGCGATACGAACACTGACTGTAGGATCATCTGGTTGAAATGAGAAGTAGAGTTGAGTGTCATCCGCATAGCAGTGATAGGAGAAGCCGTGTTTCTGAATGACAGAACCTAAAGATGACATGTAGATGGAGAAGAGAAGTGGTCCAAGGACTGAGCCCTGGGGAACCCCAGTAGCTAGATTATAAGACTTAGACACTTCACCTCTCCATGACACCCTGTAGGACCTACCAGAGAGGTAAGACCTGAACCACTGGAGAGCAGATCCTGAGATCCCCGTCCTCTTAAGTGTTGACAGGAGGATCTGGTGGTTAACTGTGTCAAACTTTTTGTTAATTGAATAATTTTGCATTTATATAATAGTATACACTGTCGTTTTTAGATGTTTTTTTCCATTTTTGACTTTTTATGATAATTGAATAATTTCACTTTTATGTAATAGTATTCACTGTCGTATTTAGATGTTTTTGTCCATTTTGACTTTTTGTGATAATTGAATAATTTCACTTTTATGTAATAGTATTCATTGTCGTATATAGATGTTTTTGTCTATTTTTGACTTTTTGTGATAATTGAATAATTTTGCATTTAGGTAATAGTATTTACTGTCGTATTTAGATGTTTTTGTCCATTTTTGACTTTTTGTGATAATTGAATAATTTCACATTTATGTAATATTATACACTGTTGTATTTCAATTGTTTTGTCCTTTTTGACTTCATTTGATATTTGAATAAATTAAAGTTTATGTTATAGTGTACTCTGTTGTATTTAGAATTTTTTTGTCCATTTTGACTTTTTGTGATAATTGAATAATTTCACTTTTATGTAATAGTATACACTAATGTATTTAGATTTTTTTTGCCCATTTTGACTTTTTGATAATTGAATAATTTCACTTTTATGTAATAGTATACACTGTTGTATTTAGATTTTTTTTGCCCATTTTGACTTTTTGATAATTGAATAATTTCACTTTTATGTAATAGTATTCACTGTCGTATATAGAAGTTTTTTGTCCATTTTGACTTTTTGTGATATTGAATAATTTCACTTTTATGTAATAGTATACACTGTTGTATTTAGATTTTTTTTTGTCCATTTTGACTTTTTGTGATAATTGAATAATTTCACTTTTATGTAATAGTATTCACTGTCGTATTTAGATGTTTTTGTCCATTTTGACTTTTTGTGATAATTTAATAATTTCCCTGTATGTAATAGTATACACTGTTGTACTTAGAATTTTTTTGCCCATTTTGACTTTTTGATAATTGAATAATTTTGCATTTATATAATGGTATACACTGTTGTATTTATATGTTTTTGTCCAATTTTGACTTTTTGTGATAATTGAATAATTTCACTTTTATGTAATAGTATACACTGATGTATTTCAATTGTTTTGTCCATTTTGAATTCATTTGAAATTGGAATAAATTAAAGTTTATGTAATAGTATTCACTGTCGTATTTGAGATGTTTTTGTCCATTTTGACTTTTTGTGATAATTTAATAAATTCAATTTTATGTAATAGCTTACACTGTTGTATTTATATTTTTTGTCCATTATGACTTTATTTTATATTTCAGTAAATTACATTTTATGTAATAGTATACACTGTTGTATTTAGATGTTTTTGTCCATTTTGACTTTTTGTGATAATTGAATAATTTCACATTTATGTAAAAGTATTCACTGTCGTATTTAATTTTTTGTCCATTTTGACTTTTTGTGATAATTGAATAATTTCATTTTTTTTGTAATAGTATTCACTGTCATATTTAGATGTTTTTGTCCATTTTGACTGTTTGTGATAATTGAATAATTTCACTTTTATGTAATAGTGTACACTGTTGTATTTAGATGTTTTTGTCTATTTTGACTTTTTGTGATAATTGAATAATTTCACTTTTATGTAATAGTATACACTGTCGTATTTAGATGTTTTTTTGCCCATTTTGACTTTTTGATAATTTAATAATTTTGCATTTTTGTAATAGTATTCACTGTCGTATTTAGATGTTTTTGTCCATTTTGACTTTTTGTGATAATTGAATAATTTCACTTTTATGTAATAGTATTCACTGTCGTATTTAGATGTTTTTGTCCATTTTGACTTTGTGATAATTGAATAATTTCACTTTAATGTAATAGTATTCACTGTCGTATTTAGATGTTTTTTGTCCATTTTGACTTTTTGTGATAATAGTCAGTGAACCCTCCCCCTTGTTATCTGTTTAGTGTTGATTTCTCCCACCTGTTCCCTCTTGATTTCTTCCCCTTTAAGCTCCTTGTGTTTTTCAGTCTAGGTTGGATCCGTGTGTATGTCTCGTCTACGTCTCCCGGTTCCCCGTGATTCCTTTGGTTTGAGCCTTTGGTTTATGTTTTATGATTATGTGTTTTTATCGTTAAAGACACATTTGCCAGCCGTTCAAACACAGTTCTTAAAAGAGATAAATGTTCTGGCCAGTCAGAAGAATATACCACCAGGTCATCAAGATAAGCGTTACAATTTGGCACTCCAGACAACACAATATTAACCAGACGCTGGAATGTTGCCGGGGCGTTTCGTAATCCGAACGCCATGACTTTATATTGACAGAAGATGTCAGGCGTTACAAACGCAGATATCTCTGCTGCGCGAGGTGTAAGGGGCACCTGCCAGTAACCTTTAAGAAGGTCTAATTCGGTTACAAATTTTGCGGAACCCAGATTGTCTATACAATCTTCCATTCTCGGCAGAGGATAACAATCCGGAACAGTAACAGCGTTGACTTTTCTATAATCTGTATAAAATTGAAATGTACCATCGGGCTTAGGCACCAGAAGACACGGAGAACTCCATGGACTGAAGCTAGGATCAGCTAGGTCATGTTTCTGCAAGTACTCAACCTCTGACTTCATCACTGACCGTTTCATACTATTAACTCTATACGCATGTTGTCTTATTGGAGAATCACACGTAATCTGAATGTCGTGTTCCAACACGTTAGTTTGAGACGGGGTGTCTCCAAACAACATGAGAAAATCGTTAATCACATTCATTATATCCTGCTTCTGGACTTTGGGTAGATTATTCAAAAAATGTGGCAAGTTCTGCAGTATCTCTGAATTAGAGAGTGTTACGAACTTTTAAAGGTCTAGGGTCAGCACGTAACATTTAAATATTAAAATATATTTAGTGGAGCGGGCAGCAGAAGAGACCAGACACAGAAATTGATAGTACTAATCTTCAGCGTATCCGACACCATAACTAAACCTACACTAAATAAGAACAAATAAATACAAAGAGGGCGCTCACCCCTTACCTGGTGTGTTTAACATTTGATAACTGCGGGCAAGATGTACATCGCGTGACCTGCTTACCTGTTCTCTATTTCCCCAGAAAGTAGGCTACTAAATTACTCTTAACTCTCAACATTTCACAGTACAGAATCAAGTGTGGAATCAACACAAGATAACAAGAGGTTCAAACTGACACGCCAACTGAAACACCTGGCACGCACACACACTCCCTAATCAGGACACGCTGGGAGAATTTATCCACCAGGGCGGCACTTGATTGGCTGCAGAGACGGCACCTTGATGAAGAGTGACAGTCGCTTCCTCCAATCAGCAGAGACCTAAGAGCAAGACAGCACAACCATTGAGAGAAAAGGCAGACAATACATCTAATACACTCGCAGCCCGTAACAGAGAGTCTCACACATCCCTACGAACCACAAAGAGACACACAGTCATCGTCATCCCGGCATCCACCATTAGATGGCAACTCTTCTTTGCAAAGCTCAGCTGTGGGCACAGTAACAGCAGCCGTAGATATGGCAACAGAACAAACCTTCGTCCCAACCACTGCAGTTCTCTCAAGTGACTCCCTGGAACAATACAATTTCAACATATTTATATGACATGTCCGAAATTTCCGTTTCCGATCAGGAGTATATACAACATAATTATTTCACTCAGTCGTTCAGATATGACATATGGCCCTACAAAGCGTGCAGACAGCACAGAACCAGGAATGGGCAGAAGAGCCAAAACTTTGTCTCCTGGCTTAAATACCCGAGGGACAGATTTAATATCGAAATGTTTTTTCATGGACTTCTGAGCTTCAACGAGAGAGTCTTTCGCGAATGTACAGACATTATGTAAGCGCTCTCTGAACCTGCTAACATAATCCAGTATATTTTCCTTGGGCACTGTATCACTCAACATTCCCTCTTTTAACATCTTGAGGGGACCACGCACGGTATGACCAAACACCTGGTCTGTGGGACTGAAGCAAAGAGACTCTTGAACAGTTTCTCGAATTTCAAACAAGACTAATGGGACCCCTTAATCCCAGTCTTTCCCGGAACTTAGACAGTACTTACGCAGCATTGACTTTAGCGTCTGGTGAAAGCGCTCAATTGCCCCTTGGCTTTCGGGATGATATGCGCTAGACACCAAGATCTCCAACGTTCTTAACACCTGTCTGAACAGTTTGGAAAGAAAATTCGTTCCCTGATCCGTCTGTACAATTTTTGGTAGCCCAAATGTAGAAAAGAATTTAATCAATGACTTCATAATAACCACAGAAGTAATTTTTCTCAACGGAATTGCTTCCGGGAAACGTGTCGCAGAGCACATAATTGTTAATAAAAACTGATTTCCGGACCTTGTCTAAGGTAACGGGCCCACGCAGTCCAAAATGACATGCTCAAATGGCTCAACGATCACAGGAATCGGAATCAATGGAGCGGGAGGGATCTTTTGATTTGGTTTCCCCATTACTTGACACACATGACAAGTACGACAATACTGGCACATGTCTTTCTTCAGACCGGGCCAAAAGAAGTGTTTTAAAATACGGTTGTACGTCATCGTAATACCTAAATGGCCTGACATAACATGATCATGAGCCAGACGTAGTACCTGCTGTCTGTACGCAAGGGGCAACACCACCTGACTCCATTCACGCTCCACACCTGCAACAGGTCTCCATTTATGTAACAGTAAACCACTGTCTATCACATACTCAGCTTTACGGTCTTCCTTAGGCGTCGGCCGTTCAACAGCAGACCAATACCTGGCCAACGGAAGATCATCTCGTTGATCTGCAATCATCCGCTCACGCGTAATGGGCATTGTTAACAACTCTGAATTCGTTACCACGTCAAGTGTTTTATCATTCGTCATAACGTTAACATTGGGTAGGTCTGTGGAAGAAACCTCCTCAGAAAATAGTGGCAACAGGAATGAATCATTCAACATAATGTCATGCCCTACTCTGCGCTTTGCGCGTGCGTCACAACATTTACAGGGAATACATCCGGATACTTGTCCACAATATCATCAGCATTAACAAAACAGTCCGGCTTGTCAATCACCTCTACAACTGTTGTTACTTTTCCTCCAGCCAGGTCATTGCCGAGGATAAATGAAACCCCTTTCACGGGAAGTGAGGAACGTACCCCCACCCTAGCAAACGCTGTAAATAACTCGCAATGCACATGTACATAGTGTAATGGGACCTGTATAATGTCCATACCTATCCCCTGAATGAGTACACTTGAACCAGACGACGTCATCTCCGATAACGGGAGAACATCAGCAACAATAAAAGATTGAATTGCACCTTTGTCTCGCAACATCTGGATTTCCCTTTGCTCATGAGGGTTACCACTTACAGACAGTAAAGCTTTCATTACAAATGGCTTAAATCTCCTATCCAACTCAACATTATCAGAGTGTACGGGCACCGTTCTTACAAACCCAACGGGCTTTATTTGAGCCGGTTGATGCTTTCGTTTTAACGCCAAACAGTCAACAGTAACGTGTCCAGATTTATGACAGTAAAAACATTCCCTCATCTCTTTAGACTGAGGAGTGCTAACTTTAACCCGAGAATTCGCATTCTGTGGCAAAAGTGATACCGTCGGCTTATCCGACCGAGCCGGAACAAATGCTCTTTTGTGGGTTAATACATATTCCTCCGCCAGAACCGCGGCTTGAGACACAGATGTGTAGCGACTCAGGCGAATCAAACACACAATCGCCAGTTACATTTAACAAATATGTTTTGAAAGTTGTGCTGAGTGGCAGACCTTCCCCCAACACAACAGAGAAGGATTCTTCATTACCCTGGAAACCATCTGATAAGATGTTTTATGGCCGAAAAGAATTTGGCCACATGAAGTCTTATACACAAAGAGCTTAAGACACAGAGCTTTTGCCTCAAATTATAGACAAACCATCTATAAATGAACATGCACCCCAGGACATTATATGTAAACACATAACTGTCTTGTAAAATGTTTATTCCGTATGGTATTTTGCATCTTTTTGTCTTTGTCTTAACAAAGTACTAGTTCAGATAACCTCATATATGTCATGTCTCCTATCAAATTAATCTGGCACATAAGCCATGCCACCAATGCAGGCCCTCCAAGCAGGCCTCATCTCTTCCAAAAATCTTCTCTTCTACAATCCGATCTTCAACAACACGGAGCATCCCTAAAAGCAACCAGCTGCTCCCTCCCGACCTCGGAGAAAGCCACCGAACACGCAGAAATACACACACACAAGCGAGAAGCCAAAACGAAACCAAAAAGAATGCAAGTATTCTTCTTCTTATAAAAGTCAAACTGCTGTAAAGAGGGTGTGTATTTCCCCGTTGGGACAAGTTAACTCCGTGAAGGTCGTATGTGATGAACTGAAGGAAAGCTGTTTCTTACCCTCCCCCACTCTCTTTGTCTCTCTCTCTCTCTCTTTTATCTCTCTCTAACTTCAGTCTAGTCATTATTCTCTTTTATGTATTCTTTCGTTAATATCTATATTTCTACTCTCTTTATGCATATTTAGTGTGTACTTTCTGTGTGAATTGTAGTGTTATTTTTAGTCTGTGTTTATTAAACCTCCAAAAGACATTTAATGAGTTGAATCTGTTATTCTGCCACATACACAAAGTCAATGAAACTTGTGATCTAATGTTACCTAACTGCTTATGCTACTATGTTAGTAAAGTAAACTGTATGACCATTTGAAATATTGAACTTGTCCTGATCAGTAAAGTTAATGTTTCTTATGCGCTCGTAAAGCAGTAATCCCTTATTGAGAATTGATTTGAAAAGTCTATAACTAATTTGCAGGACAAACTTAGTAGTATAATTTCAAGCAATTTCATAAAGGGTTACTTGTATTTAATTAAACAATTTTCCCTATCGGAAAATTTTAATACGTAATGAACAACTGGCAAATTATATTCATAAATTCATGAATATTGAATATTAAATCCCTTTTGAGTTAATTATTCCCCGAGACATTAAACTCATGAGTCGTTGTTGTTACATGTATTTGGTGGAGAATGCGGGCAAGTTTCAAACGTTTGTGTATGCGTGAATGATATTCATATTCTATTCATTGTGTATTTTTGAGGTATTAATAACCTGCACGCGCGTTTTTGTTTCGTTTTGTTTTGGTGTTGTTTTGTGAATTATGAACGGTATGCGCAAAGCGAACCCAAGCATAAACAGATTCTGAGAAATGTTGAAGTAGCCGGATTATATTAATGAAATATGAACGGTACGAAAATCTCCGCGTGATCTCCGAAAAACTCTGCAGCCGTAGGCACAATAGGGTTTATCCGCGTGATTTCCAGACAAATGTATTGTAGGAAACCCATACATTTGACTCGAGCAATATATTATGTGTTCCATCAAAATAATGAGATTTTGATGTAGTCTGTAGACACGTACGTTGCGGTATCCCGCTTGATCTGAACTACGGAAAGTTTCTATCATTGCGGAAGATTGGGACAGGGCGAGACTCTCCTGTACAATATAAGGGGCCTCAGAATAATTATTATATCGTTAAGATAAACGATAACTCCTGGTTTAAGTCTGGCTTAGCTAACCAAAGACCTGAGACCTAAAACATTTGAATCAAAGATGCTGAAAACCGTCAGCCATATTGATAAATGTCTATTGGAGTCCATGTAAAATGCGTGAATAGGCAGACGGAAAATTCCTGTTTTCACCCGTTTTTGTTCCTCGTGCATCTAGGGCACCAGAAAATTTTTTTTTTAGTGAGTGCAAAACGGCAAACGGCGACTCAAGAATTGCAACGCCGCTTGCAGAACGCCAGGGCGACTCAGAAATTGCAACGCCGCTTGCAGAACGCGAGGGGGCGACTCAAGAATTGCAACGCCGCTTGCAGCACGCCGGAGGGCGACTCTAGAACCAGACAAAGCCATCTGGTGAGCATTTCCGCCTAACTAACTCTAGTCTAGGGCGGGCGCAACAGCGCCATCGTGTGGATAAATGCGGATAGTTTCACTCTCCGTTATTTGATTCTGCCTTAACAAAATAAGTTTGAGCCTATAAATTGTTTATTGCTTACTGTTGTACACAGTTTCATTTATACAATTTTTCTAGCAACAACCAAGTCTCCTTTCTCGCTGATTAAACACCCTTATTCGAATTTGAAGTTTAAAAAGAAACATAACTTCCTCTAACTCAAAGTGAAATTAGGTTTAAGTCACAGACAGTCAAATTGGAAGGAAGGACACCACCGTGTGGCTATACCCTGTTAAGTCAGCGAAACACTAAATCCCTACGCCCTTCCTGATTAATTCTTTTATTTGGATAACTCCCACTTAGAGATTAATCGTTATAGGGTAGGATTTTTGATTGGCTTTCTTTTATTTGATTTTCCTTACAGGCTTATTTAAATTTCATTTAAACTTGCTTTGAATTTAATTTGAATTAAGTTGAGCTTCTAATTTTTTTTATTTTTATTTTATTTATAATTTTATTTTAATTTTCAATTTTCAATTTTAGTTTTTAATGTTAATTAATTTTTTTAATAAAAAATATTATTATTAAATTTTTTTTATTATTATAATTTTTTTTTTCCTCTCTGCAAAAGTTTTTCTTTTCCCCTACCATTGGGAATAAAGCCCAGTCTGGTAATTAAACACGGTATCAAAAGTGCTTTTGTTTTATCATTACTTGACAGAAACTTTTGCCTTTTTCTAAATTGCTCTTGATATTTAATCTTCCACTTAAGCGACCTCAATTCACCCCGGATGAGCTAAATGGGATAACCCATAGTACAAGCCGAATTTTAGTATATCTTGAGCATTAAGCCTATTAATTTTCCCTAACACTCCCGGCGCGCACGCTGACATTCCTTTCATTACAGACCAATTCATGTGTTTGTGTTTGTTTCCACTGTGCTCTTTCCTATCCTCACTGTTGGACTATCACGTTTGTGTTTCTTTCAGTTCACCAAGAGACCCCAAGGAGAATTAGATAGTCCCGGGACGACCGAGCAGCAGTTCACCAAGTGACCCCCCAGGGCTACCGCCCACCTAATTGTCTAAATTGTCTAATTATCTAACTGTCTACATCAGTTAGCCAAAATTCCCAGCTATCCGTACGATAGCTCGTTAGCTTAGAACAAGCTTGCATTGGCTCTCTCTCTGTGTGTGTGTGTGTGCTGTGTTTCTCTCGTCCGCAGTAATGTTCCGTGCACCCAGTTCCGCCGTCCCGTGGGATCGCCTAACGACATGGCTGGAAGCGCTAACGGCCACCAGTCAAGGAAGTCTGGGGCAGCCGAGCCAGGAACAACTGGACACCGAGCTAGACCAGCTGATGACACACGACCCCACGCACAGCTACTCCAACAAGGAAGTGGCCAAGATCCTCGGAAGCCTCGCCCACGTCCTCATCGCACAGGCACGTCTAAGCGAAGGGAGCTACGACAACCTGGAACAGGAGGCAGCAACGCTAAAGCTTCAAGCCAAGGAGGCCCGGAGAGACCAAGCCCTCACCCAGCTTCGTCTAGATCAGCTTCTAGACACAGAGAAAGACGACGAAACAGACAAAGAACAAAGAAATGAAATAGAAAGACTTCAAAAGACCCTGAAGGAGCTCCGTCGTGACACCGACCGACTAGTACAGTCAGAGAAAGATGCCAGGAAACACCTCGACGAAAAGCTTCGGCGTGGCGAATCCCTCCTGGAGAGAGCCACTGATGAACTTAAAAACAGAGACATTAAAGCTAAAGTCTATGCAAAACATTTGCAGTCGGCACAAGCCGAGATCGACGAGCTCATCCAGCAAAGACACGAGCTCAAAGATGAACTTGACATGGTGCAAAGAGAACTGAGACAATCATATATAGTGCAACGTTACCGGAAGGGGGAAACACACAACACAGAGTTTCCCCTGACCAGTTACTCCGCACCTTTTAGCCACAAAGCAAGAGCTACGAAGGGGAATGACAGCCCCCTGTTTAAAAGAGCACCCGCCAGTCTCCACGAATCCCCGTCAGCAGCAGAGGAAAGGACGCCCTTCCAGGAAGTCAAGGTCAACAGCCACGAAGCTTCAAAGAACCTCGACAAGCTGGCCAGAAATATTCCTACCTTCAGCCCCGACCCGGCAGGAGGACACGACGTCCACGCATACTTAAAAGACATAGACTTTTACTTACAAACTGTCGCTCACGCGAACAACTGGGACAGACTGTACCTGCTCAGGGCCACGTCTAATCGTGATGTACGGTGCTTTCTGGATCGACAACCAGAGGCCATCAAAGCGGACTACTGGCATCTACGACAAGCTCTAATTCGTGAGTACTCCGACCCCGAGTCAGACCAGGGGTTCATCACTGCCATGGACCTTAAGCAAGCTCGACTTGAGACCTCACAGAACTTTTATAACAGACTGCGACGTGCCTACTTCGGGACATGTAATGACCCAGGCATGGAGGAGGACATCAACTTCAAAACTCTTTTCCTCCGAAACCTGCACCCTACCATCAGTTACCACCTGGGGGTGCTGGCGTGCCCGCGCAGCATGGGCACGCAACAGTTAAGAGACTTGGCTCACAAACTTACGTCAAACAGAAAACCATTTCTGAAAAGACTGTAAAACAGCCCACCATCTGCCCTGTCTCTGTGCACCACCCAGAGCTAACCCTAGAGGGCGCCAAACAGAACCACAGTTACCGACCCGTCAACAGAGAGTGCAAACCACTCCAAGCCAGCAGAGGGCAGCGTGGTCATAATGGCGACCGTCCACGGTACCAGAGCGATCGCTCTGAAGGATCCTGGGACCCGCCTCGCCCAGAAAGCCAGCGAAGAGGCCACTCTCGACGGGACAATGGTAGGCCCAGACCTGAACCCACGTCAGGCAAAGAAAGTGTAGCTGCTTCTGAAGTTACAGAGCTCATAAAGATCCTGAAAGAGCTCCTCCGACAGAAACCTCACAAGGAAGACAAGAAGGACGGACCAGGTACAGCACGACTAGACATGATACCTGAAATCAACCTTCCCGCCCTTCCTGCAACTGAATCATCCACCCTGAACACTGTTCCCCAACCACGGACTAGTGTACTAACTGTGGCACCCCCACACGTCAGCAACACACCCACACGACAGCTGACAGCAACAGCCTCTAATCAAGACAGCATCATGGGACAGCCCAGCGTACCAGAAAGCGCTGCTTTGATTGTTTGCACGCATAATGAGACACTTGACACATATCCAGACGGCTTATCAAGCAACACACAGGTCCCCACACCAAGACTCCTGGGAAACCTAATCGAGAAGGGGATTGCTCGAAAACTCTATCTGACTATCACTATGGAAAGGGAATTTAACCCTCTAGGCGCCACGGTCGAGTTTACTCGACAAGATGCGTCACTGAATAAAACGGCCGATTTTGTCAAATAGGGTGTCAAATTTCATTCAAACTCCCCTCCACTAGATGGTAGACATGTCGTACTTCATCCCTGACTCATACAAACATCATGATTCTATACAAAATATACGAGCAAGAGCGCATTGAATCAGTGTAAACAAAAGCGGAGCTGACGCGCGAGTGAGCTGTTTTATCAGAGCATTGTCAACGTCAGCGAGTATTTGCATTAGATTATTATTACTATTATTATTTTCTAATGGCATCAATAAAGCTTACCCACAATGAAGTGTTGGGTCTTCTATTCGCGGACCCTGATTCTGAAGGTAAATATGAGATGACGGTGATTCTGAAAGTGAAACTAAACCTTACGTTACACTAAGCACAAACGGTGGATCATTTGCCCAATGTAGATGGTCCTTTGCCCAATGTCAGTGGTGGGAACAATGTTTCCCGGGGTCCGAGTGTTCATCGCGAAGTTAGCAGGTGTGTTAGTGTTGAGAACGCGGCGGCCGCGGGAGATTTTTGCCGCGCTCACCATGAAGCGCGCGTCTTCTCACCGCGCGCATCTCCGCGATCGCGGCGACAGTATTGTGGTGCAGGCTTTATCTAACACCACTGGGTATGTTAGAAGAGGTCGAAGTATTCATAAGCAAGTTCGAGGGAAACGTGGAGGCAGGGTGGGGAGTCAAAATTACAATAACAGTGGTCCAGGCTGTGCACACTCGGCGGCCGCGCGAGGCAGATCTGGACGCGAGCAGACGTGCTGTGACACGGGCAGGGGGCTATTATGCATAATATATAATATATATGTGCCCTATATTTGGAATCAGAGTGCTTACTGTATGTAGTAAATGGAAAATCTACAGCAAAGGGACAACCGCTACATGCATTCGGTTTGTTTCTACCATTTATTAGTAATGATTTACACAGTTTGTTTACTATTTACCTGAACATTCAGTATTGTGCAATATAGCACACAGAAGGTGAGGGACATTTGGGGGGAAAGAAGTGCTGCATTCATCATTTAAACATTTGGCTTTTCATGAAAATTCTATAATCCAAGATTGCACCCACGTTATGACGTCATAATATGCAAATTAGATGGGAAAATGTAATCTCTACATAAACTTATGGTCCTCCTTAATATTTCTCTAATTTACAGAAAGTTTCTATCTTTTATCACTTTTAAGGTATAGCCTTTTGAAATTAAGATGTCAAAATCGAACGTTTTAGGAAAAAACCTCTGGCGCCTAAAGGGTTAAGCTCGAAGCCCTAGTTGACACTGGCTCCGACCTCACGCTTATATCCGCCCAACTGTTTGAAAGACTCAGATTTGAAGCACAGAGGAAAAATCGCACCCTTAACCTTCACACTTGTAAGCTAAATGTGCAGTCGTATAGCCAAAACGACATCCAGCTCAAGCACGTAGCTTCCATCCACCTGACAATTGGACCTATGAGGCTGATACACCCAGTCTATATCTCCCCTATGAACACTTATCCGTTTCTCATCGGAAAAGACCTGCTGGACCGCTTCGAACCCGTACTGGACTTCAAACAGCTGAAAGTCTGGGCTCAAGTGCGTGTCCCTCTGCCCCTTCAGACACACACATCGTCTGAGCAAGACTGTCAAGTCACAGAGGTCACGGGAACTCCCACAGAGCCAGACTGCCAGGTCACAAAGGCCACGGGACCCCCTGCAGCACACTGTGACAACACAGCCTCAGCCCCAAAGCCAAGTTCAAGTTCGCTACTTTGCACATTTCAGCTATCCAAAGACTCTGATGCCTTCTGCCCCCAGGTCATGAATGACCTACAGCTGAATGACATTGTCACAACGAACAGTATCACTGCACTGTGGGCAGACAACTCAACCAAAAGTCTACCACTGTGCAATACAATCAGTAAAAACACACCACACGGCGACATGTGGGCACCCCCGCACCCCACATCCAGCCCCATTGTTGCAGTGCTAACTAACAGCAAGCGATCGACACCGGCTACAATGCCTGCCTTGCAGTCGCTATCGCTAACTCCGCAGTTTTCACACAACGATATTGCGGATATGCAAGCCTCTGACACTGCAATAAAGACAATTCTTGACCACCTCTCAGACCCCTCCAACCACCCTATCACTGACTCTGAGCTCATTGATGACTCTAGCCACAGACATCTACATAACTCCAGACACATGATGCGTATTATGGACACCATTCTCTGGTTTGCACCCGATGGCAACACAACGCCACGGCTTGTAATGCCATGGTCGCAAAGGGGGGTGATGCTAATGTACGCCCACAACACACCATGTGCTGGACACCACGACACCAGAGCCACGCATGACACACTGAAACAGGTGGCATATTGGCCTGGGATGCATCAAGAAACGGCAGAGTATGTTAGAGAATGGCTAGTTCGCTGCCAGTTCCAACCAGCAAACCCGAACCACAGAGCCCCACTGCAACACAGAGGGACCACGTTCCCATGGTCAAACCTACAAATCGACCGGGTAGAACCCCTGCCCAGGTCCACAAAAGGCAAAAAGTACTTTCTCACAGTGGTGTGCCAGTTTACCAAGTGGGTGGAGTGTCAACCAGCACCCAACGACACCGCCCAGACCACGGCATACCAACTGATGAATCACATCTTTTTCCTGTCAAGATTGCCACTGAGAATCAACTCAGACAGAGGCATCCACTTCACTACTGAGGCCATGCAACAGATCTGGAAATGCCTAAGAAACGCGGCCGTGATCATGCTCCTGTGCCTCCAGACAATCAGAGGCCAGCCACCACCAGACATCATCACACCGGGTCCAGCCTCGGGCATCGTACTGAGAGAGCAACCTGGACTGCTGATCACCAACTGCAAATGAATCCTCAAAAGAAAGACGTACTCTCCTGAACTTCACATCAGCAGCGCAAGCTCCTCCAGCCCTGCACACAAACGCAAAGGGGGGGAGGAGCCCAAGCCCTCTGCCTAACCTTACACCAGCTTCAAGAACCTTCTCCTCCAACACCAGTTAGTCACCTTGTAGGCAATACTGCCAAGCCCCACACTATGTCATGCATGTGATTTGAGAAAGAAGGCCTTTAACGAACACAAGGCTGCCTCTGAAGGGATTCTCAAAACCCCAATGACTTTGAACTTTGAAACAGAGAAACCAAAGTGGATCACCAGAAGGCATCCAGCCTGGCCACAATGCGAGGCACCCTCTGGAAAAGTTCCTAGTCAGCATAGGACATAAAAGTGTCAAAGTGCACAGTCCATCTTCCTAGGCAGGAGATCTAAAGGACTGACTGGCCATTGCGAGGAACATGGTTCCACCCAGGGCTGCAGAAAGCCCACAGCACACCTGCACCACACAAACGGACTTCTGGATGACAGGTGACGCACCGTCAGGGCACCTGCTGCCTCGACACCTGCTGCACAAGCACAGAGACCTGAACTGGCTACTGTCTGCCTTATCTGCCGTGGAACGACCATCACTCCAGGAGACACAAACAACTGGAGCCTAACATGGCTATGGTGTGTCTGATCTTCCTGAATCTTTGATATCGCTCGTTGTTGTCCATAGGAGGGACAACAACTAGCGAAAGGGGGGATTATGTAGCGACTCAGGTGAATCAAACACACAATCGCCAGTTACATTTAACAAATATGTTTTGAAAGTTGTGCTGAGTGGCAGACCTTCCCCCAACACAACAGAGAAGGATTCTTCATTACCCTGGAAACCATCTGATAAGATGTTTTATGGCCGAAAAGAATTTGGCCACATGAAGTCTTATACACAAAGAGCTTAAGACACAGAGCTTTTGCCTCAAATTATAGACAAACCATCTATAAATGAACATGCACCCCAGGACATTATATGTAAACACATAACTGTCTTGTAAAATGTTTATTCCGTATGGTATTTTGCATCTTTTTGTCTTTGTCTTAACAAAGTTCTAGTTCAGATAACCTCTGAACCTATATGTCATGTCTCCTATCAAATTAATGCTCACTTCACGACTTACACTTCCATGTATATCACTTATTCAGAAAATGCAGTGTGTGTTTGTTGCATTAATTATAGTATGAAGACTCAAAGACCCACTGAGTCGAACTTTCAAACAAAGAGCCATAAATCTGCTGAGGAATTTCCCGCCTGGAAATCCCAACAATCTCATTGGTTAAGTCTAACCCTGGAGGGTGGGACTTCTTCCAGACCTTAAAAGACCAGTGGAGACAATCTTCTCTCTCTTCTCTTCTCCAAAAATCTAGGGGGGGGGGGGGGCTGGCACATAAGCCATGCCACCAATGCAGGCCCTCCAAGCAGGCCTCATCTCTTCCAAAAATCTTCTCTTCTACAATCCGATCTTCAACAACACGGAGCATCCCTAAAAGCAACCAGCTGCTCCCTCCCGACCTCGGAGAAAGCCACCGAACACGCAGAAATACACACACACAAGCGAGAAGCCAAAACGAAACCAAAAAGAATGCAAGTATTCTTCTTCTTATAAAAGTCAAACTGCTGTAAAGAGGGTGTGTATTTCCCCGTTGGGACAAGTTAACTCAGTGAAGGTCGTATGTGATGAACTGAAGGAAAGCTGTTTCTTACCCTCCCCCACTCTCTTTGTCTCTCTCTCTCTCTTTTATCTCTCTCTAACTTCAGTCTAGTCATTATTCTCTTTTATGTATTCTTTCGTTAATATCTATACTTCTACTCTCTTGATGCATATTTAGTATGTACTTTCTGTGTGAATTGTAGTGTTATTTTTAGTCTGTGTTTATTAAACCTCCAAAAGACATTTAATGAGTTGAATCTGTTATTCTGCCACATACACAAAGTCAATGAAACTTGTGATCTAATGTTACCTAACTGCTTATGCTACTATGTTAGTAAAGTAAACTGTATGACCATTTGAAATATTGAACTTGTCCTGATCAGTAAAGTTAATGTTTCTTATGCGCTCGTAAAGCAGTAATCCCTTATTGAGAATTGATTTGAAAAGTCTATAACTAATTTGCAGGACAAACTTAGTAGGATAATTTCAAGCAATTTCATAAAGGGTTACTTGTATTTAATTAAACAATTTTCCCTATCGGAAAATTTTAATACGTAATGAACAACTGGCAAATTATATTCATAAATTCATGAATATTAAATATTAAATCCCTTTTGAGTTAATTATTCCCCGAGACATTAAACTCATGAGTCGTTGTTGTTACAGATGTGACTTTCTGTTCGTTTAAGTACGTAACCACTCGTTCACATAAACAACTTTTAAAATCCTCTAAAAGCATCAAATCCCTAAGGGAATTAAAATCTTGTACCTTACTTACAACTAACCACTTGTCAAATGAGGCCCCTTCTCGCGGGAAAACTTTCCAAACGTTTGGGATGAGGTTTTTCTCTGGTTTCTAAATCGCTGTCGATATGCTTCGGGTACCAACTCGTAAGCGCAAAATATCACATTCTTCACAGTATCGTACTGCAAGCTATCCTCTACTGGAAGTGCTGCACTAACCTCTTGAGCCTTCCCGGTCAATCTACACTGTAACAGCAGAGGCCATACCTCTTTCGTCCAATGAACTGCAGTAGCTAACCGTTCAAACGTGGCAAAATAAGTATCCACCTCGGATTCTCTAAAGTGAGGAACCAAAGAAATATATTTACTAATATCAAAAGCGGCTGTTGAAACATCACGGGCAACACTTGAGGCAACCACAGGAGCTTGCACAGCTGGCCTAGAGACAACATTCTTTGACTCCAGCTCAAGCTGTCACAATTTTACCTGTTTATCCGCCTCAATTTCTAAACTTCGGACTTTGAGGCGCAGCTCCATCTCGGCCTTACGTGTCTCTGCCCGCTCAAAAAAGAGCATTTTGACTTTTTGGTAATTGAATAATTTCACATGTAATAGTATACACGGCCGTATTTTCTGTCCATTTTTGACTTTTTGTGATAATTGAATAATAGTAATAATTTAAATAATTTAAATGGTATAAGCTACATGATGCTTAGTCTCGCTCTCTCTTTGAGACAGCATTCATGCAGGTATATTCTTTATAATGTGATAAGCTTAGCATTTTTTATTTATCAGAGGTAGAATACAGTGGCTTCCAGCACACATACCCACCTGTTTCCAGACTGCAACTTCAGCACCTACACAGAGAATTAAAAAATGCAAGATGCACTTTATCACCAAGATGGCAGGAGTTGGAACAAGAGGAGAAAACTGCTGGAGAGCCATATATAGGTAAAGATGCTCATGGCTTCTGTAACCCAGATTAAACCCACACCAGTACCAGCTCCACAATCTCATTAGTCCTTCATTGCAGATTTCAGTAGACAGGATGCTAGAGAAACAGGCTATGAACCCGCTAAGTCTGTAGATGATGAACAGCTTAGTGCCTCTGACATTTCAAAGAGCTGTTTTGGAATGAATGTCAAGTCACCACAAGCCTGCCCCCATATCTCTCTTAGCCATCCTCAGTAATACCACATGACCTGGGCATACCTAGCATGCTAACCAGAAGGCTAAACAATTCCCACTATACCCCACATCAGCAACATTTGCCTAACCATTCCCCCTTATCTGGTCTTAATTTTAGAAAAGGGACAAATTGTCACAAGGCCTTATCACCCATCCAGAGACTTTATTCCTGATGACTGCCTACTAAAGATAGCATGTATAGGGATCCTAAACTCTTCATTCCCGACTTTACAGCAGAGAACTCAAGGCAGTTTGCTTGGCTGGGGATATTTCTCAAGAAATTACTGCCAGATGAAGCCACAGAACAGTTACAAGTGTTCAGATACAAGACATGCAAAAAGCAGAAGAGGAACTGGTAGACAGGCACACATCTCAGTATAGCGGCACTGGAAAAGGGAAATATCACAAGGTAATAATCCACTGGGGAAACACAGGACATTAGACAAGGATATCAGTATCTGTAGAAGAACTGGAATTGTTGAGTGATCGTAGGGAGTCATTTTCTAGTTCAAAGCCAGACACGGAATGAAGAGAGTTGTGTGAATATATTGTTGGTGATTGCAGTGAAGATGTAAATCAGGTGTGGATAATGGCTGAATGAGGGCAGGTGAGGAACGTGAGGAACATCTGTCTCTGAAAAAAAACTGCAGTAATTGACTTGTATTGTTATTATCAAAGATTATTAGCAAAATACTCTAAATATTAAACAATAACTCTATTTTCATTCTTGTATTTGGCTCTGGAACCTCATAGATTTGTTTTTGTTTCAATTGAACCAAAATTAAAACAGTTAATTTTTTAATCCATGTAGTTTATAGCCCAATTCAGGCAGGATTTGGGGAGGTGGGGGTAAAATAATTATTATCAGAGTTTCTCTATGATTTTAGTCCTGTCCGAATGTGCCATCTCAGTAATCACGGACAATGTCAGTAAAGATTACAGAGAATTTTACCTTCTGTAAAAAGGTCCAGAAAATTGACTTCGGGTGATACTAATCCCGTTCGAATAGATCCGCTGTAAAAATGTGCGGTAAAATTCCATCATTTACTGTTTAAAAGTAGTTTTTGCCGCATTTTGCAAGCATGGAGGTGTTTGAAGAAGCATTCAGTTGCGTTGTAGGTGGCGGGACAACTCTGTGGCAAACCTCCAGTATTTTCCACATATCATTTAAAGCAAAAAGAAGATGGAAAGCACTTAGTAGAGGCTTTAGATCTAGGTAAGTGTCTATTACCAACACAATCCAATCAGAATCGTTAAAACCCATGCAAATTGGCCATTAATATCCCAAGGTAAATTTACTTTACCCCCACCTCCCCATGTTAAACTAATCCAGTCCGAATAGGGCTTATGACAGCATATACCCATCCACAGGTCTGGTTCTATGGGGGTGCTAGAGCACCCTCAAACACAAGCAAAAGAACCCTCAGTTGATACTGTTATAATATTCTGGCAAAACAGATTGACATTTGTGTTTGCTTTCTGCAGAGTGTCGAATGTATCTATTAAAAGGTGTTTTTGCAGCGGTGAGCATTGTAGCCAAGCACAGATATAACGTTAGTTGTGATCTCTCGAACACAGTCAATGCGAGTAAGAGTTTTATTGTGCATTATTGACAACTTTATTTTTATAACGGGACTTTGTGAGATTGCAATGAACTGACAAAGCAACAGCATTTTAGTGAGCGATCTTGGTTTGCTTTTGAGGGGACAGTAAAATGAATTGAATAAAACTATTGATTGACATGCTGTTTTTTAAGTTTCAAAAGTAAAATATATAGATAAATGCTGGATTAACTGCACAAGACAAAAATATCCTCCTAAGACCCAGAATCAATGTTTTGCCTCTGTTGAAGACATATTTTATACACACACACACACACACACATTTACATTTAATCATTTAGCAGACACTTTTATCCAAAGCGACTTACAAAAAAGGGGAGAGCAATAGAAGCAACGAAACAAACAAGGCCAACAACCTGTAAGAGCTGTAAGAAGTCTCAATTAATTAGCACAGTACACACATTTTTTTTAAACAATTGTTATAGCCATCTACAATAGCCACCTACAACAAAAACTCACGTACGCAAAATACCGAACACTGGATTTTGATAGCCATGATAACCCATTAGGACTGAGGCTGTTGACCCAACTGTTGTCGTTAAGCAGATTCAGTGGCCCAATGGGTTGGTTTTGTATGGCATTCTAGCTAAACGCGCAGCAATAGCCATCTACAACAAAAACTCATGTACGCAAAATACAGAACACTGGATTTTGATAGCCATGATAACGACCCATTAGGACTAAGGCTGATGCCCCAACTGTTGTTGTTAATGCAGATTCAGTGGCCCAATGGGTTGGTTTTGTATGGCATTCTAGCTAAACGCGCAGTAATAGCCATCTAAAACAAAAACTCACGTACGCAAAATACAGTACACCGGATTATGATAGTTATGATAACTATGTAACACACCCGCCTGAAGCCACAAATCCGGATGAGAGACGTAGATATGATCCGATCCAGGAGTGTGCGCTTTTTGGTCGTTGCTGTGGTGATCAGTAAGTGCTATTCTGTATTGGTCAAGTGCAATTGGAAAAGATGTGTCTTAAGATGTTTTTTTAAAAATGGCTACAGACTCGGCAGCACGAATTGAGATCGGCAGGTCATTCCACCAGGTGGGAACGGTCCAGGAAAATGTCTGTGAGAGCGATTTCATGCCTCTTTGGGATGGAACCACGAGGCACCACTCACTCGCAGAACGCAAGCTTCTGGAGGGTGTGTAAGTCTGAACAAGTGAGTTTAGGTATATTGGTGCAGAGCCAGTGGCTGTTTTGTAGGCGAGAACTAGAGCCTTGAATTTGATGCGAGCAGCCATTGGCAACCAGTGCAGTCTGATGAAGAGAGGCGTAACATGCGCTCTCTTCGGCTCATTAAAGACCACTCTCGCCGCTGCATTCTGGATCAGCTGCAAGGGTTTGATAGTGCATGCTGGAAGCCCAGCCAGAAGAGCATTACAATAGTCCAGTGTGGAGAGAACAAGAGCTTGAACCAGGAGTTGTGCAGCCTGTTCTGATAGGAAGGGTCTAATCTTTCTAATGTTGTATAAAGCAAATCTGCAGGACCGGGCTGCACACACACACACACACATACCCACACACATATTATATATATATTTTATGTGTGTGGGTATGTGTGTGTGTGTGTGTGTGTGTGTGTGTGTGTGTGTGTGTGTGTGTGTGTGTGTGTGTGTGTGTGTGTGTGTGTGTGTGTGTGTGTGTGTGCAGTTGATGGAGATTTGTGGGATGCACATCCAGGGCACGAAGGTCTCGTTCCACCACATCCCAAAGATGCTCTGTTGGGTTGAGATCTGGTGACTGTGGGGGCCATTTTAGTACAGTCAACTCATTGTCATGTTCAATAATCCAATTTGAAATGATTCGAGCTTTGTGACATGGTGCATTATCCTGTTGGAAGTAGCCATCAGAGGATGGGAACATGGTGGTCATAAAGGGATGGACATGGTCAGAAACAATGCTCAGGTAGACTGTGGCATTTAAACGATGCCCAATTGGCACTAAGGGGCCTAAACTGTGCCAAGAAAACATCCCCCACACCATTACACCACCACCACCAGCCTGCACAGTGGTAACAAGGCATGATGGATCCATGTTCTCATTCTGTTTACGCCAAATTCTGACTCTACCATCTGAATGTATCAACAGATATCGAGACTCATCAGACCAGGCAACATTTTTCAAGTGTTCAACTGTCCAATTTTGGAGAGCTTGTGCAAATTGTAGCCTCTTTTTCCTATTTGTAGTGGAGATGAGTGGTACCCGGTGGGGTCTTCTGCTGTTGTAGCCAATCTGCCTCAAGGTTGTGCGTGTTGTGGCTTCACAAATGCTTTGCTGCATACCTCGGTTGTAACGAGTGGTTATTTCAGTCAAAGTTGCTTTTCTATCAGCTTGAATCAGTCGGCCCATTCTCCTCTGACCTCTAGCATTAACAAGGCATTTTCGCCCACAGGACTGCCGCATACTGGATGTTTTTCCCTTTTCACACCATTCATAAACCCTAGAAATGGTTGTGCGTGAAAATCCCAGTAACTGAGCAGATTGCAAAATACTCAGACCGGCCCGTCTTGCACCAACAACCATGCCATGCTCAAAATTGCTTAAATCACCTTTCTTTCCCATTCTGACATTCAGTTTGGAGTTCAGGAGATTGTCTTGAGCAGGACCACACGCCTAAATGCATTGAAGCAACTGCCATGTGATTGGTTGATTAGATAATTGCATTAATGAGAAATTGAACAGGTGTTCCTATATATATATATATATATATATATATATATATATATATATATATATATATATATATATATTAGTTAAAGAAAATGTAATAATTTATGGTTGAGTTCACACAGAAGTCAACATCTGTCTCTGCCATACAAAAACATCTCAGCATGGGGTCATGGGACACCTAGTTTAGAGACTCTCCCGGGTGTAAAAACTCCCCATCACACTTGAGGCCTTAACACAAACACTGATGGGGGGAGACCACCCTTGTGTACCTTGCTTTCTTCTTTTATCAGTTACAGAAGGGTGAGTGGGGAGGGCATTTGTTTTATCTTTCCTCTGTACAGAAAGATACTGGGACACTGAGGGGTATAAAAGCTTTGGCCTTCTTTTGGTTCCTCAGTTCACACTCGAGGCAGGCACTACATAATTGTATTGACTGTGAGCTCATCCTTGCAAGGATTAAATCTTTATAAAGACAATTGGCTAAGGTTTGTCTCTTATTTAGTAATGCAACAGAGTAAACTTATTTTTGCCACAACAATTGAGATGATAATATATATGATATAACTTTTTTTTTTCCATTCCCAATCATTTTGTATGCTTTTTATTTAAACTCTTGACTATTCCATTATTAGGTAAACGTGATGACTTGTAAATAATCTTAAATTTCTCACTCTACACTGCTATGGTGGAGCTGTTGCTCAGCCTACATCTCCACTTTACTAGAGCACCCTCAGTGATTTCAGAAGCACCTCAATGATTTGATTCTGTAACCAGGCCTGCCCATCCAGTCCCCATTTCGTACTTCTGAGTGGGAGATCTCCCCAGGGCAGTAAACTAAACTCAGTGCACCCACTCCAGGGCTGGGTGGGGATAACCAGAAGTGATGGGACACGATCATGATGCAGAATCTTATTCAGTGTAAATGTAAAACGAGAAGTGAAAATATGTCCCTTTACAACATTGTTGAAGCTGCAGTTTCTGTTCCACTTAAATGAACTCAAAAGCTCCTCGGTGTAAAACAGTACAGTCAAGGACCGCCCACAGTCAGACGTCTGGCTGTGTGAGACTCGAGAGTGTCCTCAGTCCGTCATGTGCATGCAAAGGAAGGCAGGGACAATTCGCTGTGGAATCTGAATTCGGCACTTGAGGCTGCTGGTGGTGACATAACATCCAGAATGAGTAAGCAACAAATGAAATTAGATTAAATATAGAAGTTATGCTAATATAACTTATAACATATAAGCCTTTTTTTCAAAGTGGATGTAATTCATCGAAATTTGTTCAAATATGAAGAGCATTTGTCACTTTGTTACTGATAGTATTTATAGGGGTTTATTTAGTCTTCTGCTGGTTTTTGTCTAAATTCAGTCACATCATATGCAGAGAGAGAATTCCACCACTTAAGTCTTTGAAATCTAAGTTTCAAAGACTTAAAAACACGTTATATCCTATATACTAATTCAGTCTGTCATGATCATTAAAGGTTCGATTGCATTATATTCTTCACATCTGACACTATATGGATTTTATTTTCAGCGAGCCAAAGGCGGGGAAGTCTAAGTCAGGATCATCCTAACAGTAAGTCATTTAAATTATAAACTATTTTAGGTGATGATTGTTCAGGGTTTTTACTTTACAGAATTGTGTTTTGTGTTTTCCAGTGTGTGAGCTGAGGATTGTTCTTCTAGGAAAGAATTTATCAGTACGGAAGCCCTGAACCGCATGGTGAAAAAAAAAAAAAAAAAAATTGATGGTGGGAGAAAAAAAATAATTAAACCTTATCTCGTTATTTCAACATAATAAGTCGTTATTTCAATATAATATCTCGTTATTTCAACATAATAAGTCGTTATTTCAACATAATATCTCGTTATTTCAACATAATAAGTCGTTATTTCAACATAATAAGTCGTTATTTCAACATAATATCTCGTTATTTCAACATAATAAGTCGTTATTTCAACATAATAACTCGTTATTTCAAGATAATAAGTCGTTATTTCAACATAATATCTCGTTATTTCAACATAATAAGTCGTTATTTCAACATATCTCGTTATTTCAACATAATAAGTCGTTATTTCAACATAACTCGTTATTTCAAGATAATTAAGTCGTTATTTCAACATAATATCTCGTAATTTCAACATAATAACTCGTTATTTCAACATAATAACTCGTTATTTCAAGATAATTAAGTCGTTATTTCAACATAATAACTCGTTATTTCAAGATAATTAAGTCGTTATTTCAACATAATAAGTCGTTATTTCAACATAATAACTCGTTATTTCAAGATAATTAAGTCGTTATTTCAACATAATAAGTCGTTATTTCAACATAATAACTCGTTATTTCAAGATAATTAAGTCGTTATTTCAACATAATATCTCGTTATTTCAACATAATAAGTCGTTATTTCAACATAATAACTCGTTATTTCAAGATAATTAAGTCGTTATTTCAACATAATAACTCGTTATTTCAAGATAATTAAGTCGTTATTTCAACATAATATCTCGTTATTTCAACATAATAAGTCGTTATTTCAACATAATAACTCGTTATTTCAAGATAATTAAGTCGTTATTTCAACATAATAACTCGTTATTTCAAGATAATTAAGTCGTTATTTCGACATAAGTCTGTATATTGTTTAGCTGTGTTGTTATTTCGATATTAGCCAGTAGAGGGCAGAATAAGACAGGGAATCAGTTAACGCATTGTAGTTATAGGCTACTGATAGGCTACTGTTATGAACTTTTGCAAGTGGTGCTCCAAAATCCCTGAGGTTTAGCCTCTCATGGGAATTTTAACATTAATGCCAGGCATATGCATGCAGGTTAACTCTTATTGAGGTTACATTTATGCTTCCATACTATTACCAAAAGCCAAGGTGGTCAGGCCCTATAGGAGTAACGTTAGATACTATGAAAAGCGAAAACTGCCTATGAGCACGCTTTCAAATTAAATAAGTTGTTGAATATTTGTAAAAACAACAATATAAAATCTTAAGATATAAGGCCGGCGACACTGCAAGCGTGGGGTGATCATCTCGGCTGCGTGGCGTGTCCGTTTTTATCTCGGCTCCCGCCCGCATTTTTATTTCGGCTCCCACCCGCCGAATTACGTTATAATAATAATAATAATAATAATAATAATAATAATAATAATAATAATAATAATAATAATTATTATTATTATTATTATTATTATTATTATTATTATTATTATTATTAAATTGTTGAAATAACCTTACAATAGGTTAACCTAGAGACTTTCAAACATGAAAATGTCATATGTAGGCCATTCGTGTCAAAATGACATATAGCCTAAACATCTTTTCCTATTCTATTTTGCCTGGAAACGCTTCCAACACACTTGTCTCGTGAAAAATAGTCTCTTTTATTTCTAGCATGCAGGCATTTTCCGCGCTGGCTCAAGCTTGTCACGCAGGCAGTGTGCAACCTGTTAACATGGGAGCCGAAATAAAAACGGACACGCTTGCAGTGTGTGCTTTATATATGCTATCACAGCTTTTCAAACTCTTGCTCGCGAGATTTAAAGAGGGCCAGGCTAAGCAATATTTCTTTAAAAAAAAGTATAGTCTATATATAAAAGTATTAAATACGCAAAATATATTTAACTTAATAGATTAATGAACACATCGAAAGAAAAAGAAAAACTGTGACAAATAATTCAAATAAGTTGCAAAAACAATAATTTTACAGAAATTTGCATTAAAGGTTTTAGTGACAAACACTGTTATTTTACAGATGTTTAAATTAAGATGTTTTACTTTAATTTTACGGTTTTTGTTTGGCAGCAATAGCTGCCAGTCATTTACCATTTTTTACGCTTTTTTAATAGTACAGTGTTAAATAGTTATTTTACAGATTTTCTTTGTTTAAATTAAGATGTTTTACTTTAATTTTATGGTTTTTGTTTGACAGTCATTTGATCGTTTTTTATGATTGTAAAAGTGAAAAACTGTTATTTTACAGATTTTTCCTATAATGATCAAACACCTTCAATAAAGTGACAGTAGTCTATACTAAAAATTCTGCAGCATAATTGTTTGTAATTTTACATCGTGTTAAACGTAGGCCTAATTCAAAATTACAAAAAAATACTGTAAAAAATGTAGTGTTATTTTCCATAACATTAGGATTATTTTTTACAGTTAGGCTTATTTTTCCGCTGTTCAGTCGCACCGGGCCTTACGCACACATATAGCATCGCATAACTTTGACGCAGCCTGTTAATTATCAAAAGAAAAAAGAAAATCAGTCAGAATACACACACACACACACACACACACACCTATACGGGTTTATGTGGTTTATGAGGACACTTCAGCCCAAACCAGTTTTTTGGTGTATTACAGGGACACCCCTTTCCACTTGCTCTACAGTGATGTGGAGGGTATCAAAAATTTTGTTTTGAGCCAAACAACACAGATTTCTCTTCAGAATTTGTATACACACAACACAACTTATAATATTACCACCTGACAATATACATAATTATGAGGACACATAATTAAGTGTCTAAGCCCCGCCTATGACAAAAAACGAAATTATAAGGACAGTGGATACACAACACACATAAATGACATTAATGTGTATTAGAGGGACAAACATGAATTAATGGGACATTGCAATACACAAACACAAACGTGAAGGCATTGTGCATTAAAAGGACACACCTGATTTATGAGGACAAATGAATACAGTACTGAGACTGCAAACACATCCTCACCTGTGGCTCATACTCCAACACACAACCATTCTAAACTATGATATTCTGATATCTGAATATTCAACTATGTCTTTTACACTATACTGCTATTTGTGTGATCACATGACCTTTAAACAGACATGAGGACATACGACAGTGCACACCTTCAGAGAACAAGAAGTTTATTAGTGCTCGTTTACAACATTACAGCTGTTGCCCTGACAATATTACATAAATCACAAGATACTTAAAATCTCTCATAAACATAATTAACAAAAATTGCTGAAAATAAATGAAAGGGTCCCCCCTCATGTTTTTTTCTAAACCTGTATGAGTTTCTTTCTTCTGCTGAACACAAAGGAAGATATTTTGAAGAATGTGGGTGAGCAGACGGGTGACGGTAGCCATGAGTTCAATAGCACAGAAAAAACACTTCGGCAGACAATTTCAACATCCCTTTAAAGCTTTCAACAGAAGTTTAAGACATAGCCATACATTTGAACAAAACAGAATAAACAGCAGCGGCAACAGAAGAAAAAACAAACATGGGTAACACTTTATAATAACGTTCAGTTATAAGTTTAGATGATGAACTAAATCATTTACAAAACATAACTATACATTCATTAATGATTAATAAGTGATATGCTAACCATTAACAAATGTGCTGTTTATTATCAAAACAGATCAATAGTAGATGTTTGAGTTATTAGATGATGTACTATAATTAACACTTAAACATTATTGGAGTATTTATGTCAAACTTGTTTTAGTGTCATCTCAAACAATGGCTAATCTTGAACAAATGATGAACAGACTATTAGTAAATGATCAGTAATGTATTGATGAATCCAAGTTTTCAGCTGGTGTGTGTTCAACTGCACACACATGCTAAAGCAGCATCATTGAGAAGAGTCGTTCCAGTCAGGGGACTGCAGTGTGTTCTGAATCTCTGCAGTCCTGTGTGGGATCTGGGATAATGTGAAGTGGATTAATGTCCTCTGACACACACATCAGGTGATGAGCAGAAGTGTCAGAGGTCGAACCCTCACCGGTCAGCACTTACACTAGTGTTCAACACCTACTACAGGTGATGTGGAACTCATTTACAACTCTTTCTGCATCCCCTAATCTAAAGTGTACACTACAATTGTATACACATTACTTGTATTTGAATATATGGTATAGCATTCCACTAAAAATGAATGAATGTATTAACCAATAACTTATAAATTACTTATAACTGAATTAACAAAACAGTCATAAAATGTTAGCATACTACTTAGTCATTTATGAATGTCATGTTTTGTAAATGATTAGTTCATCATTATCTAATAACTTATAAGTGACTTATAACTGAACATTATTATAAAGTGTTACCAAACATTTAGCAAGTTTCATGTAAGCGATAATCCCTGATTCCTGACAAAGGCTCGCTGTTTTGCTGAAGCCGGACGCTCTGCAGTTTACCCGGTGAACTGTGCTCAGTTCTGCAGACTCCGCTGGAGGCCATATCTGCCGTTTTCTTCTTGCCTCGCCCCTTCAGAAGATTCAAGAATCCCTACAAAAGAGGAAAACAGATTCTTTAACCCATGGGGTGAAAACCACTTCCTTTTCTCCCAACTCGTCCCACTGTCCTCTCCCTCATCTTTAGTCTAGAACTGATTAATAATCGGAGACAAAAGTGATGGGCTGCTGTTTGTTAAATACTTGTGTTTGTTGTGTGTGTGTGTGTGTGGCCTACACCTGGGTTATGAGGACATGTGTTTTGTGAGGACACGTGATTTATGAGGACATTATCATAAGATGATGTTCCTGATGTTTGACTTGATTGAAGAACCTCAGTGTTGTGTGTGTGTGTGTGTGTGTGGCTTACACCTGGGTTATGAGGACATGTGTTTTGTGAGGACACGTGATTTATGAGGACATTATCATAAGATGATGTTCCTGATGTTTGACTTGATTGAAGAACCTCAGTGTTGTGTGTGTGTGTGTGTGTGTGTGGCTTACACCTGGGTTGTGAGGACACGTGATTTATGAGGACATTATCATAAGATGATGTTCCTGATGTTTGACTTGATTGAAGAACCTCAGTGTTGTGTGTGTGTGTGTGTGGCTTACACCTGGGTTATGAGGACACATGATTTATGAGGACATTATCATAAGATGATGTTCCTGATGTTTGACTTGATTGAAGAACCTCAGTGTTGTGTGTGTGTGTGTGTGGCTCACACCTGGGTTATGAGGACACATGATTTATGAGTACATTCCCATAAGATGATGTTCCTGATATTTGACCTGACTGAAGAACCTCAGTGTTGTGTGTGTGTGTGTGGCTTACACCTGGGTTGTGAGGACACATGATTTATAAGGATATTATCATAAGATGATGTTCCTGATGTTTGACCTGACTGAAGAACCTCAGTGTTGTGTGTGTGTGTGTGTGGCTTACACCTGGGTTATGAGGACACATGATTTATAAGGACATTCTCATAAGATGATGTTCCTGATATTTGACCTGACTGAAGAACCTCAGTGTTGTGTGTGTGTGTGTGGCTTACACCTGGGTTGTGAGGACACATGATTTATAAGGACATTCTCATAAGATGATGTTCCTGATGTTTGGCCTGACTGAAGAACCTCAGTGTTGTGTGTGTATGTGTGTGTGTGTGGCTTACACCTGGGTTATGAGGACACGTGTTTTGTGAGGACATTATCATAAGATGATGTTCCTGATGTTTGACCTGACTGAAGAACCTCAGTGTTGTGTGTGTGTGTGGCTTACACCTGGGTTATGAGGACACGTGATTTATGAGGACATTCTCATAAGATGATGTTCCTGATGTTTGACTTGACTGAAGAACCTCAGTTTTGTGTGTGTGTGTGTGTGTGGCTTACACCTGGGTTATAAGGACACATGATTTATGAGGACATTATCATAAGATGATGTTCCTGATGTTTTACTTGACTGAAGAACCTCAGTGTTGTGTGTGTGTGTGTGTGTGGCTTACACCTGGGTTATGAGGACACATGATTTGTGAGGACTACCTGATCATAACAGAAGTAGGTAGTAAAAGTTATATTTAACCTCTAGTCTGTCTAACCCTCACCCTGATCATAACAGAAGTAGGTAGTAAAAGTTATATTTAACCTCTAGTCTGTCTAATCCTAATCCTGATCATAACAGAAGTAGGTAGTAAAAGTTATATTTAACCTCTAGTCTGGCTAACCCTAACCCTGATCATAACAGAAGTAGGTAGTAAAAGTTATATTTAACCTCTAGTCTGTCTAACCCTCACCCTGATCATAACAGAAGTAGGTAGTAAAAGTTATAGTTTACCTCTAGTCTGTCTAATCCTAATCCTGATCATAACAGAAGTAGGCAGTAAAAGTTATAGTAGACCTATAGTCTGGCTAACCCTAACCCTGATCATGACAGAAGTAGGTAGTAAAAGTTATAGTTAACCTCTAGTCTGGCTAACCCTGACCCTGATCATAACAGAAGTAGGTAGTAAAAGTTATAGTTAACCTCTAGTCTGGCTAACCCTGACCCTGATCATAACAGAAGTAGGTAGTAAAAGTTATAGTTAACCTCTAGTCTGGCTAACCCTGACCCTGATCATAACAGAAGTAGGTAGTAAAAGTTATAGTAGACCTATAGTCTGGCTAACCCTTACCCTGATCATAACAGAAGTAGGTAGTAAAAGTTATAGTTTACCTCTAGTCTGGCTAACCCTGACCCTGATCATAACAGAAGTAGGTAGTAAAAGTTATCGTTAACCTATAGTCCGGCGGCCCGCCACATTCTAATCTGCCCCGATTTTACCAGATTTTAGTTTGACTGACAGATGCTTTGCCAAAGCAATTGAGTAAAACACAACTTCAAAGAAACTGAGAATGCTGAAAAAAATATGTTTGGTTTATTATGAAACTGATAATGAACCAAAAATTAAATTTTTTACATTGCTGAAATGAAATAAGTATTCTGTTTCTGCATATTTATGTAAAAGAGAAGCGCACACTTTGCTCATGCAAACAGCTTCTGAGTAACAGCTTATCAGGTCACAGTAACACACACACACAACACTGAGGTTCTTCAGTCAAGTCAAACATCAGGAACATCATCTTATGATAATGTCCTCATAAATCATGTGTCCTCATAACCCAGGTGTAAGCCACACACACACACAACACTGAGGTTCTTCAGTCAAGTCAAACATCAGGAACATCATCTTATGAGAATGTCCTCACAAATCATGTGTCCTTATAACCCAGGTGTAAGCCACACACACACACACACACAACACTGAGGTTCTTCAGTCAAGTCAAACATCAGGAACATCATCTTATGAGAATGTCCTCACAAATCATGTGTCCTCATAACCCAGGTGTAAGCCACACACACACACAACACTGAGGTTCTTCAGTCAAGTCAAACATCAGGAACATCATCTTATGAGAATGTCCTCACAAATCATGTGTCCTTATAACCCAGGTGTAAGCCACACACACACACAACACTGAGGTTCTTCAGTCAAGTCAAACATCAGGAACATCATCTTATGATAATGTCCTCATAAATCATGTGTCCTCATAACCCAGGTGTAAGCCACACACACACACACATACACACACAACACTGAGGTTCTTCAGTCAAGTCAAACATCAGGAACATCATCTTATGAGAATGTCCTTATAAATCATGTGTCCTCATAACCCAGGTGTAAGCCACACACACACACACACACAACACTGAGGTTCTTCAGTCAGGTCAAACATCAGGAACATCATCTTATGATAATGTCCTTATAAATCCTGTGTTCTCTTAACCCAGGTGTAAGCCACACACACACACACACACACAACACTGAGGTTCTTCAGTCAAGTAAAACATCAGGAACATCATCTTATGAGAATGTCCTTATAAATCACGTGTCCTCATAACCCAGGTGTAAGCCACACACACACACAACACTGGGGTTCTTCAGTCAAGTCAAACATCAGGAACATCTTCTTATGATAATGTCCTCATAAATCATGTGTCCTCTTAACCCAGGTGTAAGCCACACACACACACAACACTGAGGTTCTTCAGTCAGGTCAAACATCAGGAACATCATCTTATGAGAATGTCCTTATAAATCATGTGTCCTCTTAACCCAGGTGTAAGCCACACACACACACACACACACAACACTGAGGTTCTTCAGTCAGGTCAAACATCAGGAACATCTTCTTATGATAATGTCCTCACAAAACATGTGTCCTCTTAACCCAGTTGTAAGCCACACACACACACAATACTGAGGTTCTTCAGTCAGGTCAAACATCAGGAACATCATCTTATGAGAATGTCCTCATAAATCATGTGTCCTCACAACCCAGGTGTAAGCCACACACACACACACAACACTGAAGTTCTTCAGTCAGGTCAAACATCAGGAACATCATCTTATGAGAATGTCCTCATAAATCACGTGTCCTCACAAAACACATGTCCTCATAACCCAGGTGTAAGCCACACACACACACACACACACAACACTGAGGTTCTTCAGTCAAGTCAAACATCAGGAACATCATCTTATGAGAATGTCCTTATAAATCACGTGTCCTCATAACCCAGGTGTAAGCCACACACACACACACAACACTGAGGTTCTTCAGTCAAGTCAAACATCAGGAACATCATCTTATGATAATGTCCTCATAAATCATGTGTCCTCATAACCCAGGTGTAAGCCACACACACACACACACACACACACAACACTGAAGTTCTTCAGTCAGGTCAAACATCAGGAACATCATCTTATGAGAATGTCCTTATAAATCATGTGTCCTCACAACCCAGGTGTAAGCCACACACACACACACAACACTGAGGTTCTTCAGTCAAGTCAAACATCAGGAACATCATCTTATGGGAATGTCCTTATAAATCATGTGTCCTCACAACCCAGGTGTAAGCCACACACACACACAACACTGAGTTTCTTCAGTCAAGTCAGACATCAGGAACATCATCTTATGGGAATGTCCTTATAAATCATGTGTCCTCACAACCCAGGTGTAAGCCACACACACACACAACACTGAGGTTCTTCAGTCAAGTCAGACATCAGGAACATCTTCTTATGATAATGTCCTCATAAATCATGTGTCCTCATAACCCAGGTGTAAGCCACACACACACACACACAACACTGAGGTTCTTCAGTCAAGTCAGACATCAGGAACATCATCTTATGATAATGTCCTCACAAAACGTGTAAGCCACACACACCTGACATACTGTGATGCATTTAAAGTCAGGAACATAACCTTGGATAATATGAATCTTTAAAATAATCTTACAAATGCTAAATAGGTTATGTAAAGTTTACAGTACCGTGCATTTCCTTGGCCACTCAGAATCGCCGTAATTGTGTGATATCTTCACCAGGACAGATGCTCCTTACAGCAGATAGGCAAACGTGAAGTTTTTCTATCCACACGGATCGTCTTCATCCAGTTGTTTGGATTCATATGTTCAGAGATTACAAGTCATCCAAAGGGAACTGTCATCTCGGGCTGATCAACACTAAATAAATGACAATTCAACTTTCAATTAAGAATTCTTATTCCTGTTAGACACAAAAAAAGACAATATCAGTGATGAAAATCTAATATCATCAAATATATTCTTTGTGATCACCAATCATTTAATAGTTTAATAGCGTTTGGTATTAAGATGTGTTTTGGACGATCGGATCACTTTCAACCACTTCCAGAAGTTGGAAAACTCATTCGACCAGATTGCTTTCGTAGTGTAACGTCTGTGTGGTTGAATGTGTTCAAACAGTCACAAAAGACCGCCTGCTCTCCGCTGAATGACCTAATGTGGAAACTAGAGATGCTTCGATACCAGTATCGGTATCAGCCCAAAATACCAGAGAAAGATGAAATAAATGCATCTAATTAACAGAATATTAAACAAAATTAAATATCCATACTATAGCTGCTGTGCACAAGCTGATGAGTGAAACACGCAGAGTGGATTGAGCTGACGTTTTTCACAGACATCGCTGAAAATGATGGCCCATAATTACACAGACTTCTGTTGCATGCACTTGACTGCTAACCCACTCACCAGGACACATTTGGATTAAAAATACATTGAATATGCAAATAAAAAAAGGTTGAAGGTTACATTACATTTTAATATAAGATGTAACATTTTTATTTGACATAAGAAGACACAGATATGACAGTTAATACGTTTAAAAATACTGTTCACCTCTGGCTTTATTGATCAGTTATTTTAGGGTTTTGATCTTCTCTTGAGTCTTTGACTAGGCTAGGCATTAAGGGTGTGAACCTACACTGGTCTCACGGTTCGGTTCGATTCGATTATGATTATCATGCCATCGATTCGGTTCGATAACACGATTCAGCACACTGCACTGACGATGCACTTCATCCTCATGTATATAATTTTGTCAGTCAGTTATATGAACTGAACCTTTTATTTTACCTGCTCAAAGAAAACACACTTCTTTAATGTATCAAACATGAAACAAAACGTAAAAACATAAAACGTTTTGTGACCAAATGTAAATAAATCGTTTTGATAAATCAGATATATCTAATCTGTAAAAATGCATGAAATGACCAGGTGTAAACATGCCCTTTAAGAACTCGAACGTTGATATAATTAGATTTTTGGCTGAGCTGGGTCCACCTTGTCACTGACAGGCGTTAACAGCTCACGATGAAAATGGCTGACGGGGTTTCTCAAGTTAGTGGTATTACCCCATGCACATTTTATTTGTGCGTGACATAATTTACACACAACACGTGTGTTCTCCAGGTCGTGCTTACCAGGTTGTTCAAAAAATCCGAAATGTGCCCAGATGTCTGCTTTTAAAATAGTTGGAGCATTTTTAACTACTCACACTCGTGTCTCGCCTCCCTCTGCCTTTGTATGCTACCGCGACAATGCACATACACGACAAATGATGGCAGAAAAGCGTCAGTACATTATAATAGGTTATGGTCTATTACTGAACTGATACCGAATCGTCCCTGTCTGCATCGCGATGCATCAAAAAAACAAATAATTTCGACAGCCCAACTAGGCATGTTTCCTATTAATTGTCCTAGGAACCTCTAAGTTTATTTTAATTTTTGTGTATTTTGTATTACTCTATAATGTTGTAGTTGAAGGTTATTTAAAAATATACAAAACAGGCCAAAAGTTTGGACACATTACTATTTGTAATGTTTTTGAAAGAAGTTTCTTCTGCTCATCAAGCCTGCATTTATTTGATCAAAAATACAGAACAAAAATTAATATTGTGATATATTATTACAATTTAAAATATTTGTTTTTCAATGTATTCTACTTTAAATGATCATTTATTTCTGTGATCAAAGCTGATTTTTCAGGATGGTTCCTCCAGTCTTCAGTGATCATGATCCTTCAGAAATCATTCTCATATTCTGATTTATTATGAGTGTTGGAAACAGTTCTGCTCACTAATATATTTGATGAATAAAAGGTTCAAAAGAACTGCATTTATTCAAAATAAAAACATATTTTCAAATAATATAAATCTCCTTTACTATCACTTTTTATCAATTTAACACATCCTTGCTGAATAAAATTATTGATTTATTTAAAAAAAGAAATAAAAAAATGACTGACCAGTATTGTATACTGTTGTTACAAAAGATTTCTATTTTTAAAACATTTGCTTCCTTTTTTTATTTTGATTTTTTTACTTTTTATTCATCAAAGTATTATAAAAACATATCACAGGTTATGAAATAATATTAGTGAGCAGAACTGTTTCCAACACTCATAATGAATCCTCATCTGAGAATGATTTCTGAAGGATCATGATCACTGAAGACTGGAGGAATGATCCGGAAAATACAGCTCTGATCACAGAAATAAATCATCATTTAAAGTAGAATAACAAGATAACAAGAGTATGAAAAACAAATATTTTAAATTGTAATAATATATCACAATATTAATTTTTTTCTGTATTTTTGATCAAATAAATGCAGGCTTGATGAGCAGAAGAAACTTCTTTCAAAAACATTACAGATAGTAATGTGTCCAAACTTTTGGCCTGTACTATATATATATATTGAGCCCTGCAAATATAGGGAGTCACTTTTAAGTCCTGCCTCTTTTGTTATAAAATTAAGTTGTTATGGGGAAAAATAATGTCTAAAATAAAGTCTGGCCCACCAGGAATTTCAATGGGCCCACCCTGCATCTCAAAGCTGGAGCCGGGCCTGTGATACAGCAATAGCATGAACAGTGGAAGTAACTGTAGCTCCTATAATACAGTTTAACAGGCATAATTAGGCATGCAAATAACTGAAGGATATCTATTTGCTAAGCCAACTCAATTTGATTCATATTCTTTTGGTTTCTCTATTCATTATTTTTAAAAATGAAAAATGCAATGAAAATACAAGTTATTGGTACTATTGGTAAGTTGGAAGTTCGTTCTGGAAAAGTGGTATCAGTTCAGTTCTAGCGTAAACATTACAGGACGTGTGCAAGACAGTCAGCTAATTACCCAAGTTACCCAAGAGAAAAAACGTAGAGCACAATGTTCTCTCTCACCATTTCTTGATTTCTGACACATTCACAGTGTTCGGCTGGTCTCCGGTCACGTTCATGTGTAAATTGCGTGAGATAATTTTTGTCCATTAGAACAAAAGACCCGAAAAAGCCCATACATTTACTCACCCATACACCCTCCCTTTGAAGAAATCAGGACAGAAGTGGTTGAAAATGAATAAAAGAGACTGACTAAAACACCAAGTGTAAACGGGAATGTGTGTCCCTCATCTACTCGAGATCCGATCGACCAAAACGCATCTTAATACCAGGTGTAAATTAGGGATGCACAATTTATTGCCACCATATCGTTATCATCCAATAAATGGACATTATTAATGTTAACGTTATCAATCCGATATGAAAATTATGCCGATATATATAAGCTGATAGATCATGTAATTTTCCTTCAGCCGAGACACTTCAGATGCGCAGTATTCATCATGATGGTTTTAAATTGCTTGATATGATTGGAATCACTTTTTTTTAATGTAATGTAAGGGGGGGCTTACATTAGCTTACATTGTTGCAGCCATTAAAATAGTTCAGTTTTGTTTTTAATGTCAAAGTAGTTATATTTTGTTTCGTTTCATTGTTAAGTTAATTTAGAAAAATGTTTAGAGCAATTTTTTGTTTGTTAAATTAAAGTTTACATTTTTTTAAGTGACGACCAAGCGGCCAGTGGCCAACAGTGAGTAAACCGCATGTTTAATCAATTTAGCCTCTCAAATCAACTATTGACTTGTCTTGCCTATAATAAAATCCATAGATTAAAAACACTTCAAGTATCACAATGTTAGTTAATTTAGCCTACTATAATATTACCTCCACATTAAAAAGGCATTTTTGACGAGCTGAGGCAGGCTGATGCTGCTCGCAACGGCACTCACAAACGAAACGAGCTAAACAATCTAAACAAATAAAAAAATAAAAGAACATGCAGTTTGTATTATACCTTACACCTCTGCAAAATGAATATAAATCAGATCTTAAATTCCCGCGGTATAGCCTATATTTAACGGAGTTCACAGCAACGAAAGCAAAAGATTCAAGATGCATTTTATTCAGCAGCTCAAAGACCGCAAAATGAAAGAGCGAAGCACTGGTAAGATCATTTATTAATTTTTATTGAAGATAATTGTGTTTTTGAGCATCTAAGACTTAGACTACGACCATTTGCGTTGGCTTGCTTTACTCATTTGCGGCGATGCGTGTTGCAGCTCCATCATATCTATCTGACTACAACCTATAGCCCATAACACGATCTCACACACGTTTATTATTTAACCATTTGCCAGGAGTAAAATTTACACGTGGTTTAAGATACCTGGTCAGAGAAAATGAATGAAGGAATCATTTGTAAAAAGGCCCTAACTCTAGCAGCTGCTGAAGAAACGCGCGCTGCTGCTGGCGCTGGACTCTATAACCCTGAGCGAGAATGTCTTGACAGTCGAGTAAGCTATCATGGTCTCATGATGTTTCCACCAGTGCAGCACATCTCATTGTTCCTTTTAATTAATCAAATAAATATAAAACAAATGAGAAGCCTAAAAAGGTCCGAAGCCCGGCCCACATTTAGGTATGACGTGAAAATTAGCCCGAAGTCCGGCCCTAGGGGCGTAAAAAAGTCGGGCTCGGCTCTAGTGTGAATCGAGGTTCTATTGTTGAGCTGTACTGTATGTTCTGCTGTTTGCACAATAAAATAAAAACGTGAAAAAAGTATTTTTAACGGGTCACAGATACTCGTCGGTTGTATTTTTATGTAATGCTAAGTCAATATTATAATCTTATCAGTTAACTGTTAATAATCGATTAATAAGCATCGCTTGTCGGTCGGGAAAATTAACCGAAATGAGCATCCCTAGTAGAGAGGTTTATATAAAGGGGTTTGAGTGATCAATTATCAGTATTTACATTTCTCTCCGATATGGCAGGAAATTAATGTGGAGGATTTGAACTGTGAAGATGATTGACGGCAGTTTAAACTGTGATATGATGCACATAACTAAGCAACAGAGTCCGTTAAAGATAATAAAGTAGTATGTCCCAAAACTTGCATACTCTTCTGCTACACACTCAAAAGTATATACTTTTGTTCACAAAAAGAGTATACTTTTAGGACGTAGTATAAGTAGGCGAATTGGGACGCAACGTATGTCTTTTGGAATGAAAGTGCGCAGTGAACTGCCTTGAAACTCGAGCTGGCGCCGGCTGTTCTTCCCTGCCAAAAAACAGAATGGGTCACGTGACCTCCAGAGCTCTATAGGATGCGTTTGGTTGAGTTAATTAACGTTGGAGTAAAGCGCTTTATAGTACCGTTGATCATCTTTAGCTTCAGCACGTACTGCTCAAACAGTGATGCACAACATTAATAACTACTGGGACTGTCCTATACATAACATTACACTGAGAACACTCTTGTAATAAAATGCTGTTAATTCTTTGGGATTAGCTGTTGTGTTTCAGTGCGTTGTTGCAGAAGGGCAATTCTACAACAGGAGTTACACAGATTAGCATGTAACTTAGTCAAAGCTTCACTTGAGCATTTGCGTAATTTTTTGCAGATATAAGCAATATAGCGTGTTTCATTGAGTTAATAACCCGCAGCACATCATTGTACGAGTGATCATCTTAATCTTTAGCGCACGCTCTGTAGCAATGCACAACATTAATAACATATGATTGGGGTTGTCATATTACATTATAATAGTATACACTAATGTAATAAGTTGTAAAGTCTTCGGGTTTAGTTGTTGTGTTTCATAGGAAGAGCGCTATTCTGACTACATAACTTAGATCACCTGTGTGTGATTTTGTGCAAATATAAGTTGCAATACCATGTTGATTTTGTTCAAATATCTGCATTATCGTATATACACTCTCAGAAAAAAAGGTACAGTGCTGTCACTGGGGCGGTACCCTAAGGTACAAAAGTGAAAAGGTACATCTTTGTACCTTACTAACCCCTAAATAGTACATATTAGTACCTTAAAAGGTACATATCAGTACTTTAAGAGTGCATATTAGTACCTTAAAGGAACATAGTAGTACCTTAAAGGTACAAATATGTACCTTTTTGGTTTTGTACCTTAGGGTACCGCCCCAGTGACAGAACTGTACCTTTTTTTCTGACAGTGTAGGATGTGTTCTGTTGAGTAAATAACCTGGTAGCAACGTGGAGACTTATCCATGGCACATGCATTTTGATTCTTTATAGCCTAAGTCATGCTGGCCAATGACTTGTTTGCATTATTTAGTTTTTTTTTTTTTTTTTGTTAGGCAGTGGGTGTTTTTGGTAACACTTTACAATGAGGTCTCATTTGTTAATGCATTAACTAACATGAACTAATATAAAGCAATAACCTTTGTTAATGGTAGTTATGTTGAATGAAAATGTTGAGATTAACATGAACTAAGGTTCATAAATCCTGTAGAAGCATTATTCATTCATTGGTGGATCATGTTAACTGATGATAATAAAATCAAATCTTATTGTACAATTTGTTTTATTATACAGAACTGGCCATAGGAGTGTAAAACTAATTTTAAAAGTTAAGGAATCTTACACTAGTACAAACTGTACTCCATATGTTTGATTTATGTTTAAGTGCTTGGGATATGGCTTTTTTTTTTATGGTGAGCCTTTAGTTTTTGTAATCAGGTGCTCAAAGTATATAAAAATTTGTATTTAGGTATAGGTCAATATATTGGTTATCGGCTTTCTGATATAAATAATTATCATTATCGGGCAAAATGTTCATATCGGTGCATCCCTATTGTAAACAGGGCCATAATTACAAACTTACATACACATCAAACACTTACCAGAGGAGTTTTCCATCATAATGAAGCTCAAAGATGAACACTTTCAGAGCGTCATAAAGATATGTTCTTTGCCTCCGCTCTCATTCTTCTTTGCTTATGAGTCTCGTCTGTATTCCAGCAGGAAATCTGCCTTCTCAAACTCAGTACAACTGAACAACAGAAGAAAAACATCACTGTAAACAACATATGTATCTGGCACAGCTTTATTAAACAAAATATTTTCACATAAACTTAGCTCTATCAGACCATTCTCTCTTCTGAAGGGAAAACTGTACAGCCTCCTCCAGCGCATTATCTGATGTGTCTGCTGTCATAAAGAAAAACATCTATAATTATGACCATTGCATTTAATTTAACATTATTCAGCAAGATTGTTTTCATTATAAACATTAATACTTACAGTTCTATTGGTACAGAGTATATTTTATTACATTCAGGAGGAATAAAAGCATATATTGATTTCCTAGTTTCTTAAAAATGATAATAATAGTAACTTTAAACCGAGCTAACATTAAACTACAGTACTATTTACAGTAGCATGTCAGGATACTTTATCCCCTTCACAGATTGTAGTCATGACAACGCATTGTTACGATGGCTAGACTGATGTATGTGCTCAAAATAAGTTATTTACAATTATATTGGAATCTAAAACAAGTTAAATATGACAAGCATCTCTGATTCTCTGGGATCAGAATGACTCTATGCTAGCCCCGTTAGCATCAGGTGCTAGTTGCTTTCTGACTGCAAAACGAGCAGATAATAGCTTATAAAACACACACAAACAATCCAAAATGAGCCACAAGCGATTAAACAGCAGATTAACTTACCTTTCTTTTAATAGTTGCTTCAAACAGGTCCAAATCACAGAAGTTTTCTCAGGTGGTTTCAATCCGGTCCAAACAGGAAATTAACCGATTATATGATATTATAATATATTTAAGGATTACATTTCATCGAGGGATCACTCTACGTTAAAAAATATATTTGACAGTTCATCAATTGTAGACAATAATGCTTAAATAATGAGTAAATTACATAAATCCACTTGTATAAGGAAATTAGATGTACACACTGGGTCTGAGAAATTCCGACATTATGAGGACTTCAGGCGGTCAGCCAATCAGAAGCTCCGATTCCTTACACGAGAGTGAATATTTATGAGGGGTGCAGTACCGCAGACCCACGTCCAGGGGCGCTGTCTCGATACACAGCTGATACACAAAATCAGGTCTATGTGAATTATAAGGACTTTAGCTGAAATTCTGGATTTTAGCTCCCCCTATGTATAGAAACACTTCTACACTGTTAGAATTATGAGGACATCGGCCCTGTCCTCATAATTCAAAATGTCCTCATAATGTGGCGTGTATTCAGGTGAAATGTCCCCGTAATACACATAGGCGCACACACACACACACACACACACACACACACACACACACACACACACACACACACACACACATGTTGTGTTTCCATGTTTTATGGGGACTTAAAACTCATTCTGTATGATTTATAAGATGTTTTCCTCATGGGGACCAAAAAAATTTCGCCACAAGGACAAGGGTTTTGGATATTGCCATCTTTGTGAGGACATTTTGTGGACTAAAACTTGTGTAGGCCCTCTGCACTGTTATCAAAAGTACATGGGATCAAACGCGATTGAATGTAGAGTTTTGTATCTCGTTATTCTATTAAAAAATCAATAATTGATTTTTCATTCCTATCAGAAATGAAGAACTAATTTTATTGTAAATAGTGGTCAAATATCCAAGATATGTAATATATCTAATACTTCAAATCTCAAGGTTAAAACTGGTTTATGATTTATTTTCAAGATTAAAAAAAGAAAAATATATATATTTTCATGCCTGGATATAAAGTTGAATTAAATTGCTTGCCCTGTTTAAAAAAAAACACCATTTAAAACTTATTTCTTTGCTGTAGCACCGTTCATTTATGTTCACGTGTGTATGCTTCTCGCATTCGTTAACAACATTAAAATGATAAAATAAATTACCACTCATCAGCAATCTTCTTTTGAAAAAACATCTAAACTTCACAATAAATCGTTATTTAAGTCGTGTCTGTGCTTTGTTTGTTATGATGAGAGGATTTGTAGGCTAGCCTAATTGGAAGATTTGGTATGTAAACTTCATTCAGCATTTTTAGTCATAAAACTTGCTTTGATCAATACTGAGAGGATTATTTTCATTATATATCCGTGATAAAGATTTAAAAATGTTTTCTTCAAACTACGCAGAACAATAGGCTATTTATTCAACATTTAAACGCGCGATTAACATTGCGATTGCATTTTCTTTTTGATCCGCCCTTAGGCCTATTAGAGAAATTTAGATCAGCCACAGGCGCAAAGGATGCTGCAGCAAACATTAATAGGAAAAAAAGGGTTAACATTAACATTACTCTGAAACAAGTGCAGTTATTGCCTTCATAAGCTACCATATTTTCTGCTTATCTTTTATTAGGCTCCGCAGGTCGAAAGAAAATTGTTTTTTCACAAAAAACATTCTCTGCAGTTCGAGCGCGATGCACTGAAGCTCACTCTCGCTCATATCTGAAGTAAATCATTAACACCATCATCACTACTACAGTACATGTGTTTTATTGAACTAAATACATTACAATCGGCTAAAACGAATAAGCAGCAGGTTACTTTTCTGGACAAGAGCGCTCCCGAGTCCATGTTTCTCTCACTGCGGCACAGCTCGGCGCACACACAAAATACCGGCAGGAACAGACATATGGGCAGGCACGCGCATCTCTTAAAGGGGCCACACTATATTCCTACTTGTGCAATATGGTGTGCTCACAGGTCCGCATTACAGCTTTTGAACTGTGCCGTGTTCTGAATTAAACTGCCAGTGTAAAAATTCTCTTTATTTATATTCTTAAAATGAGAGAAATCACTGCTTATTCTGAATTGTTGGCTTAAGAGACATGAACAAGTTCTTTGAAAATCATCTGTGACCTTTGGTACATGTCTAGTCTTCATGCTCTGAGTATGGTTTATAATAAACATACATTTGCATAAAGCATGCATTTTTCTCCATACCCATGTTGATTAGAGTATTAAAAACTTGAAACATGTTCATTTAAGGTACATTTAGAACTGATAAGAATGTGCGATTAAATTGCGATTAAATATTTAATCGATTGACAGCCCTAAAAAAATATAAACATAAGAATTACTGTGCCACACTATGAACGTTGATGCGCATTGCTTCCTTGCGTTCAGCTGGAAGCTGTGTCCACTGTATTTTTTGTTGGTTCGCATGAGACCCCCCATTGAAATGACCAGGACACCCCATTGCCCCCCCAATCAAAATTGTCTGGAACTGCCACTGGCTGCGCGTAAAATCACGCACTCTTGTGCGTGATTTTCACGCACCCGAAGAAAATAACCAGATCACTCAATAAAAACATAAATTATATATTCTACCTCTCCCCAGAATAAAATGCTATAAGCCCATAGTCATGCACATATTGTGTTAATATTTGCCAGAAATTGCTGCAAATATAGTGAAACCTGCTTAATCCTATTCAAATAGATTGACAGAGCTGAATTGTTTGGAACTATTGAGAGATATGAACCACGTGACAACGTGGCGGCGAGATCAAAGCGTGTCGCAACTCTCTTTTTATGGCTCTGGGTTGGTCTGGACCACTCTTAAGCTAGGTCTATCACAGTTTACAGTCTACTAGTACTACACGAATGTAATAACCTAAGTAAGCTACAAATACACCCAGTGTTCATTTAGGATAATGGTAAATAATAAAAAGCAAAGATTAGGCCTGATAAATTAAAATCTGCTATGGCGCTGCTGAACCAGACACACTCCCGATCAGCGCTAGCCATATTCCATACACATATGTCTATAAGAGCTGCTGCTGCTGCTGCTGCTGCTTTATAATTTTATAAAATGTTATTTGATAAAATGCAATTTTGCTGTTAATCTTGAAATTATATAATAATTTAAGTGAAACTGTTGTGTATCCGCTTAAGCCATTCAAATGCATTGACACAGATAGAAGTATTGAGCGCTCCATGAGCCACGTGTCCGCGCGCCGCCGGGAGCGAGAGCATTTTGCAACTCCGCTTTTCAACGCCTCTGGCTTTAACATTATGCCACATTAGCGCCACAACGCTATTTATTGTTTGAATTTCGCATTAAAACTTAATAAAAAGAAAAAAAGCTATAGCTTTGTTTTAGTATCAAAAGCAGGTTTGGCAATTTGGCGTGAGATTAAGCTGGGCAGAGTGAGAGTGTGACACGGAGCCTGAAACCGTGTGTCTCACGCCAAATGCGTGTGTCTGTGTGTGTGTGTGTGTGTGTGTGATGGGTAGGTTTAGGGGCAGTGTAGGGGGATAGAAAATACAGTTTGTACAGTATAAAAACCATTACGTCTATGGAGAGTCCCCACAAAGATAGTGAACCAGTGTGTGTGTGTGTGTGTATGTGTGTGTGTGTGTGTGTGTGTGTGTGTGTGTGTGTGTGTGTGTGTGTGTGTGTGTGTGTGTATTCTGCATTACAACATTTGGAGGTGATTTTTTTGTTGTTGTTGAAATATGATCCCCAGAAGATGCACCTCATGCAATATGAGCCGAAATAATAAATTAATGCACCTGGTTGATGCGACGGCAGCCATAGGCCTATGGCATGGAATGAATACAGATGCGTATTCACTAGCCATGTATTTGGATGCTAAACTATTAAACTGAGTATTGGATTGAACAGTGTAACTTTAAATGTTTGATTGTTAAATGTTTCTTTTTCTTTCGATGTGTTCATTAATCTATTAAGTTAAATATATTTTGCGTATTTAATACTTTTATATATAGACTATACTTTTTTTTAAAGAAATATTGCTTAGCCTGGCCCTCTTTAAATCTCGCGAGCAAGAGTTTGAAAAGCTGTGATAGCATATATAAAGCACACACTGCAAGCGTGTCCGTTTTTATTTCGGCTCCCATGTTAACAGGTTGCACACTGCCTGCGTGACAAGCTTGAGCCAGCGCGGAAAATGCCTGCATGCTAGAAATAGAAGAGACTATTTTTCACGAGACAAGTGTGTTGGAAGCGTGTCCAGGCAAAATAGAATAGGAAAAGATGTTTAGGCTATATGTCATTTTGACACGAATAGCCTACATATGACATTTTCATGTTTGAAAGTCTCTAGGTTAACCTATTGTAAGGTTATTTCAACAATTTAATAATAATAATAATAATAATAATAATAATTATTATTATTATTATTATTATTATTATTATTATTATTATTATTATTATTATAACGTAATTCGGCGGGTGGGAGCCGAAATAAAAATGCGGGCGGGAGCCGAGATAAAAACGGACACGCCACGCAGCCGAGATGATCACCCCACGCTTGCAGTGTCGCCGGCCTTATATCTTAAGATTTTATATTGTTGTTTTTACAAATATTCAACAACTTATTTAATTTGAAAGCGTGCTCATAGGCAGTTTTCGCTTTTCATAGTATCTAACGTTACTCCTATAGGGCCTGACCACCTTGGCTTTTGGTAATAGTATGGAAGCATAAATGTAACCTCAATAAGAGTTAACCTGCATGCATATGCCTGGCATTAATGTTAAAATTCCCATGAGAGGCTAAACCTCAGGGATTTTGGAGCACCACTTGCAAAAGTTCATAACAGTAGCCTATCAGTAGCCTATAACTACAATGCGTTAACTGATTCCCTGTCTTATTCTGCCCTCTACTGGCTAATATCGAAATAACAACACAGCTAAACAATATACAGACTTATGTCGAAATAACGACTTAATTATCTTGAAATAACGAGTTATTATGTTGAAATAACGACTTAATTATCTTGAAATAACGAGTTATTATGTTGAAATAACGACTTATTATGTTGAAATAACGAGATATTATGTTGAAATAACGACTTAATTATCTTGAAATAACGACTTATTATGTTGAAATAACGACTTAATTATCTTGAAATAACGAGTTATTATGTTGAAATAACGACTTATTATGTTGAAATAACGAGATATTATGTTGAAATAACGACTTAATTATCTTGAAATAACGAGTTATTATGTTGAAATAACGACTTATTATGTTGAAATAACGACTTAATTATCTTGAAATAACGAGTTATTATGTTGAAATAACGAGTTATTATGTTGAAATAACGAGATATTATGTTGAAATAACGACTTAATTATCTTGAAATAACGAGTTATTATGTTGAAATAACGAGTTATTATGTTGAAATAACGAGATATTATGTTGAAATAGCGACTTAATTATCTTGAAATAACGAGATATTATGTTGAAATAGCGACTTAATTATCTTGAAATAACGAGTTATTATGTTGAAATAACGACTTATTATGTTGAAATAACGACTTAATTATCTTGAAATAACGAGTTATTATGTTGAAATAACGACTTATTATGTTGAAATAACGACTTAATTATCTTGAAATAACGAGTTATTATGTTGAAATAACGACTTAATTATCTTGAAATAACGAGTTATTATGTTGAAATAACGACTTAATTATCTTGAAATAACGAGTTATTATGTTGAAATAACGACTTATTATGTTGAAATAACGACTTATTATGTTGAAATAACGAGATATGTTGAAATAACGACTTATTATCTTGAAATAACGAGTTATTATGTTGAAATAACGACTTATTATGTTGAAATAACGAGATATTATGTTGAAATAACGACTTATTATGTTGAAATAACGAGATAAGGTTTAATTATTTTTTTTCTCCCACCATCAATTTTTTTTTTTTTTTTTTTCACCATGCGGTTCAGGGCTTCCGTATATCAGAAAACTGCAAAGTTAGAAACTTAATCCTGGAAATAGATATGTGTGAAAACGAAGAGCCGTCAGCTTTACTGAGGCACAACCTGATTATCAGTGGAATGGTGGAGAACAGACATGTCAAAGTTATTAACTCTCTTCATCTGCTGAATCCAGATATCTCAGATCATCAGATCAAACAGATAGTGAGAGAGTGTGTGAATCATTCTGATCCAGGACCTCATGTCTTCATACTCGTACTGCAATATAATGATTTTACTGAGGACGACATTAGAAGAGTGAAACATGTGCTGAAACAATTCAGTGAAGAAGCGATTAAACGCACCATCGTGCTCACAACTGATAAAGAGACAAAGAGATCGATGATTAGCTCTATAATCAGCCATACTGAACAACTGATTGGAGGCAGCACTACGGTTCAGTTCAGCACTATTCATCAGTTTATTAAGGACTGTGGAGGTGGGCATCTGCAGCTGGATGAAAGAAAAACAGAATTGCAGACAAATTTATTTAAATGGGTTGATGAGATACTCAAGGGAAACCAGGAAGACTATCTCACAAGTGACATATTTCGTAATTTTAAAGGAATGTTTGTGGATGAAGAGCCAATCAATTCAGAGGACGAAAACACGAGTTCTCACCACAATGCTTATGGAAAATCCAAAGAAACACAAAAAAGGGGAAGTGAAGAAGGAAGTCTCTTTTGTAAGTTTTCAGACATGCTCTTTTAAGTTTGTGATTCAATAAGTTTTTAGTGACATTGTTGATTTTGTGGGCTAAAAAAAAAAAATGCCACCCCCGCCAACAGCTCCCGTAACACAAAAGAAGCTCGTTAATGGGCGTGCTCTTGCTTTCGCTCTGTTCGATGTGTGGCTCATCCGGGAGAAGTGCCCATGCAAGAAATTCCACCATTTATGACATCATACATGTTTTTTTTTTTATTAAATTATGGCCATATTTAGCTTGAGCATCAACTCTTTAAAGCTACACTGTGTGATATTTTCCCCCATCTAGTGGTGAAAAGGTATATGACCATCCAGTGAATAATAGTTTCTGTTCCTCTCAATTCTGATTTCGTTTCAACTCCTACGGTGGCCGATTTAGATTTAGTCCAAGATTAACACGGCAATCCCCCTCTTCACATTCGACACGGTGCCATCGAGTGTCAAACGCGAAAGGCGAAGCTTGAATTTATGGGTATGTCCCTCTTTAGCTAATGTACTTTCAAGATGGAGGGGCAACATGGCGACCGGCATTCGGACACCTCACCCGAATGTTTTTTCAATGGCATATTATTAACTTACGAGAATACTTTATTACTTGAAAGAAGTTAATATACATTAATGAGCACAAATATTTTTGAAATACCTGTTAATGTTACCTGTGTGTTTTTAGCTAAGAATAAACAAAAAAGTTACACAGTGTAGCTTGAACAGTGTAAATAAGTCAGAATGCATATGTAATTCGTGTTCGACCAATTTTGATTTTTTTTAATCAATACCGATTATTTGCATGTTTATGTGGCGATAATGATACATATAACCGATATTTATTTATTGTGTTATTTCTTTTTTTTTACAATTATAGCAACAGCACCGAACTGAACTTTTTAAACACTAATTTTTTGCAATTTCACTCCCTTACATACGAACAAAAGACACATCAATAAATAATCAGAAAGAGTGCTTTTTTTTAAATTCAATGCTAAGTCTTTTTAACATTAATGTTGTTGCATATTTTTATTTATAAATACAGTATATTAACAACAGGCAAATACATTTACAAAGTCTAATGTTTTTAAATGGAGAACATAAATAAATGAGAGTTGAGTCTATCAAGTTCCCATAACTATAAGTATAAATATGAGCTAAAGAGTGAATATTCTCTCGAATATGCAAACATTGTCAGAAAAATAAACAAAACCGTGAATACATCATAGCTATTACAGTTATCATACTATTATCATAGTTAGTCCATCTCATCTGGTATGGTATCAGAATTATTATTAATGTTTGTGTGACTAGATTATGAAATACTGATGACAGAGTGCTGTTTGCAGCTCGGCATTTACACATCTCATGAAGATAGGACTAATAATTCATTTTCACAGAGCTGTGATTATTTAGACTTTGCTGGAGCAACAACCGGTGAGTTTGGCGCTTTTATTTCTAACATGCTCTCATTCATGGCTGTTTTATTTAATTCATGTAAAGTTACGTCTTTCTTTATTGAGACATGACCGGATTACATGACTGATTGTGACTTGTGAGTATCTATTTTTAGCGCCAAGTTTAAGCTAACATTCATAGCAGCTCATAACTGTAACATCTTATTTGTGCATATCTTATTTGTGCATTACTGTTATGTTAAATAAAGGTTATTTATGCCGGTTATTTTACCTTTGAACACCGTTGTTGACTCATCTCCCCTCAGACGCAGTCCTTTAATGGCGGGCTTGTGTGCAATTCTCAAAACGTCCACAAGATGGTGCCATTTATCCGTGAATCCGATATTACAAAACCGATACACGATTATGGGAAAGTGCTTAAATATTGGGAAACTGATATATCGCTCGATCACTATATCTTATTAATATCATACATCTTGCAAGTTATTTTGGCAAAAATGACACGTAACCAAATTCAAGGTTATTTTGTCTAAAAGTGGGTTAGCTAGATTATATCGAGTCTATGTTATCTGAGACGGTGAACTGACGGCTATTGCTTTCCGGGTACTAAAAGTGTTCCCCGGAAACCTGCAATATTTGTTACAAAAGTTTGGTTTAAAGCAAAATGCCATCTCACAGAATTCACAGGAACCATTTGACAAGGGGGTGTAACCCCGGTGTCCTGGCCAAATTTGCCCATTGGCCTCTGTCCATCATGGCCTCGTAATAATCCCCATATACTGATTGGCTTAATCACTCTGTCTCTTTTCCACCAATCAGCTGGTGTGTGGTGAGCGTTCTGGCACAATATGGCTGCCGTCGCATTATCCAGGTGGTGGTTAAGGAGATTCCCCCTTCCATGTAAAGTGCTATGAGGACCCAGAAAAAGAGTGATGTAAATATCAAATCCTTATTGTTATTATAAATAACTAGGATACAAGTATTAAAAGCGGAACAGGGAACTGTTGTTAACACTTTGGACAGAAAGAGGAACAGAAAACTAAAGCAGAAGAAAACAGAAAAAAAGTACCCCATTGGTCACTTAAAGATCCTCACTATTATACTTGTGAAGTAAAAATACATACTTTTTGTACATCATTTACATATCTTTTTTTTTATATATATGATACAAGAAATCAAAGTCAAAAATCGTTTCATCCCAATTAGGGTTGGGTATCGTTTAGGTTTTTTACGATTCTGGTGCCAAACCGGTACTTTTGAAATGGTACCGGTGCCTAAACGGGGCCTGAACCGATACTTTTTTTTTTTTAAAGAGCCACAAAACGATGGTGGATGACATTAAAGAATGGCTTTTTATTGATTTTTTTTTATTCTTTAAATTGAACAATTTATTAAAGGGTGATGAATTGAGAAATCAACTTTCCCTTGAGCTTTTGATATATAAAAGGTCATGGTAATATACAAATATCCTGTAAGTTTCAGAGCTGAAAACTTCCTTGTTAGTAAAAGAAAAGCTTTTATAGACACCAGGCCCAGCAAACGGTCCTGTGCTTCATACTTACGCCATTGCGCAATGAAATACACACCTCTACATCTAATCTAATCCAGTAGCCCCACCCACCGACTCATGGAGGGCTCACAACAATAAACAGGCATAGGAAGAAAGCAAGATATTGCGCTATTCTTGGTTGTGGAAGAACACAGTCGCTGCATAAGCTTCTTTCGGATCCTAATATTAGGAATGTGTGTTTAAACTTTTTTTTTGAATGAAGTTCCAGCTCACAGACGTACACTTTAGTTCACTGCGGAATCATTTGTAAACAAATCTACGGTTGATGCAAGATTTGGATCCGACAGGAATGGTGCAACACACTTATGTGAGTAAAACGTGTTTTTATATGTGATAGTATTGCATTGTTATAGATCATTTTGCTTATGTGTACGTGTCTAAAAGAGCATATCTTTAGCACGCTGGACTCAGACAGGTATGGGCCATCGCTCGCAAAGCCTGGCAGGGTGTTAAATCTCATTATATCCCATCAAAACCCTGCGTTCAGGAAAGAGCCTCAAAACCAGTGTAGAAAATAGCCTATTATTTATTAGTTATGATGTTTTTGAATGTAAAAACCACACAATCATTAGTTGACCTCAGATAACAGTATTAAAAAAAGCCAGTGCATGACACCTTTAAAAGTTTAAAGTACTTAAATTCACAGTAAAAGCTAAAGCCAACTAACCCAACTACAATAGGCCTATTTTAACACTAAATAACAGCACTAATACTAGTGATATTACAGCACTAATAACAGCAAAGTAGTCTGTAGTCTTGGTCTGCTACAAACCAGCTTCAGTTCAGCATTATTTTGCATTAAAATTACCATATTATCTGGCTTAGAACCCATCAGGTTATTGTTTCCATTTTTTTAATTCAAAATATTCACAAACTTCTTACCTATATCATGAGCTATTTGATATTCTGATTTCAAATATGTGTAAGTGAATGTGTTGTCATAATGATCATGTTAGTTGATCTATAATGCGTGATGGGCGACTACATGTTAGTTTGCGAGACGTTAGTCGGCGTCCAACTTCTTAGAGGGACAAGTGGCGTTCAGCCACGCGAGATGGAGCAATAACAGGTCTGTGGTGCCCTTAGATTTCTGGGGCTGCACGCGCGCCACAATGGGCGGATCAGCGTGTGCCGAGAGGCGAAGGTAACCTGCTGAACCCCGCTCGTGATCGGGACTGGGGATTGAAACTGTTTCCCATCAACGAGGAATTCCCAGTAAGCGCGGGTCATAAGCTTGCGTTGATTAACCCTTTAGGCGCCAGAGGTTTTTTCGTAAAACGTTCGATTTTGACATCTTAATTTCAAAAGGCTATATCTTAAAAGTGATAAAAGATAGAAACTTTCTGTAAATTAGAGAAATATTAAGGAGGACCCTAAATTTATGTAGAGATTACAGTTTCCTATCTAATTTGCATATTATGACGTCATAACGTGGGTGCAATCTTGGATTATAGAATTTTCATGAAAAGCCACATGATTAAATGATAAAATGCAGCACTTCTTTCCCCCCAAAATGTCCCTCACCTTCTGTGTGATATATTGCACAATACTGAATGTTCAGGTTAATAGTAAATAGTAAACAAACTGTGTAAATCATTACTAATAAATGGTAGAAACAAACCGAATGCATGTAGCAGCTTGCCTTTTGCTGTAGAGATTTTCCATTTACTACGTACAGTAAGCACTCTGATTCCATATATAGGGCACATATATATTTTATACTATATATTATGCATAATAGCCCCTCTGCCCCGTACAGCGCGTCTGCTCGCGTCCCTGCCCTTTGTACACACCGTCCGTCGCTACTACCGATTGGGTGGTTTAGTGAGGTCCTTGGATCGGCCCCGCTGGAGCTCCTCGTGGGCCCTGGCGGAGCGTCGAGAAGACGATCAAACTTGACCATCTATAGTAAGTAATTAATTAACTGGAGTTAAGAAAGTTCCTTTTCAAAAGCTACACTTAATGTTGGGAAGTGTCTTGGCAGGACCAGCTGTGAATAGTGTGTTTAACACTTCAATGAAATTGACCCAGAGGCATTTATAGCCTCGACTGGTGTCGTCATCAGCGCACCCGCTGCACAAGGCTATAAATAGATAAGCACCAGCTGCAAGCCTTCAGGTCTTTTTGTTTTCAGACAACTCTGTGTTGGTGTGTGTCAAAAACTCTCTGCCTTTTAAACTTAACTTTGTTAGGAGTCAGTTTTCAACTGGCAGCGTGCAGATTTATTTCTCTCTCATCTCTGTTACAATCATCAGGGAAAAGTGTTCAAGTTGAAATAATCAGTGAATTAAAAAAACGAAACTTTCGCGATATTTTTTAAATATCGATAAAAACCTTGCGAAATGACAGCGTTTCCATTATCTGTTGTTTATGTGGCTAAAGTGTTTTTTTTTTTCCTTTCGTGAGAGGTAATTCCAAAACTTATGCCACGTAGGCCTATGAGTATCCCAGTCACCGCACTAGACATTATTTGTAATGGAAGGGAGACATAGGAGTGTTATTCAAACATTAACTCAAATTGAAAAAGAGCATTTTTCGTTATTTTGGCTTGAAATTTAGTTTTTTTGGAAATATGAGCTGAATTTAGAAATGCTTTTGAAATTAAAAACATTGCGTTTAAAGGTGCACTACGTAGCATTTTTGCAGTAAAATATCCAAAAACCACTAGGCCAGTGTTATATATTTTGTTCAGTTGAGTAATTACAATATCCCAAATGTTTCCAACTATTTGTAAACTGTGAGAAAATTGCTATTTTAACTAAGGACCCGAGACGTGTCAGCATAGCACTTGAGGGAGTCGCCTGCCAATTGTGTCATATCTGCGATACCCTCGGTTTTATTTGGCAGAAGCGCTTTTCTCTTAGCAGTGTGAACATGTCACAGCGCAGCGCTGAGTGAACGCACAGAGTAACGTCATAACATAATTTTAAACACACTTAAATGTATCTAATATAAACAACAGAGCTGCTTTTCCTTATACTGATGACTGGAAAAGCGGAAATAGTGTGCGCGCCTGGTGACTGTGCCCAATCCTGTCATAATAAAAGTCCCGGTGCTCGTGAGGCAGGTGTTAGTGTAACAATGTTTGTGTAACTCGGTCTTGCTCTGCTTTGTAACTACAGTAACGTTAATAAACGCATCCATGAACACCGGCTGTGAGGTGAATACCACATGTCCCAAGATGCTGTGCTCAAACTTGGCGTCATCAAACTACACTTTTGTTTCGAATAGGCGCCCTCTAGTGGACGAAAAGTTGCATAGAGCACCTTTAATAAACAAAATAGTTTTTTGAAATTAAAATGAAGATAGCGTTTGGAGTGAGTGCATGCAAAATAATCCATTCCCTGAATCCTAAGCCTTTGTTGTTACTGTGAATGTACACAAATAATATTAGACAGTTTATCTAATACTGTTTATATCCTCAAGCTTACTGCATTTGGGGATCTCTTGTTCATGCAGACAGTCAAACTGTAACCTGGGAACCGTGCAAGCAACTACCTTGATTAATTCCTAGATGGATTTACTATTATCTGAGGAACGCTCGGAGGCTGGCTGCTCGAAGTCTTCAGCACAATTATAAACTGCACATAGTTTATAATTATGTCTTGCACATAGCTATGGCTAAAATGACAGAGTATTGGTGTGGGAGTTGTTTCTGCTGTCATAAAGGGGATAAAATCCACTAGAACAAGCCGACGCCTTCGTCGGACATAGGGTAAAATAACTGTTAGCGCTAACTGTCTATGATATAGACTGAAAAATCTTAAATGGATTCTGCACGCAGCATGCTGCAAATCAAATACGTTTACTCAGTGACCAATAAGCATTGACCAATGATGACCAAGCCTCATGTCATGAACAATGCCACTGCCCTTGAATGTTCCACCACAGCATCAACACTGGGGTAAGAGCATGCAGTTGCTGCATTGAGTCAGGCAAGTGCGAGCATTGCAAGCTCTTTACAGTTAAAATGCTTCATGGTCATCTTGGCTACTTTTTACTCCACACCCCCGTTGTGGGGTTCCCGAATGGGTTTGGCTGCTGAGCAAGAGACGTGTCTGTCCCTTTTGCTTGCTCGCTCACCAAATGTACACATTTCCTCGCACAATCGTGATTGTAAAAGCGCTATATAAATAAAGTTGATTGATTGATTGATAATCCCGAAGTGTGCTTTGGCACCTCTTCGGCTCGTTCAGGAAACGATAATGAATCTCTTGGGTCTGAAGACTTCGAGCAGCCAGCCTCCGAGCGTTCCTCAGATGTAAATCCATCTAGGAATTAATCAAGGTAGTTGCTTGCACGGTTGCCAGGTTACAGTTTGACTGCCTGCGTGAACAAGAGATCCCCAAATGCATTAAGCTTGAGGATATGTTTCTATTTGGTGGCAAGGGGGAGGGACCACAACATCATTATCTCCCTTTCTTTGAGGACCTCTATAACAAACTGGCAAAGTCATGGAGAAAATCCTATACTTATTTCACTTTTTTGCTTTTCTTGAGGTCAACATTTTTGACTATCGTGGGGGCGAAATCACGTGGGTATGCGAAGATGCCCCAGGTGGAAGGGGCGCACTTTTCTGTGTCTGCCTTGTCAATAAAGAGACTTACCATGAAGCTGTGAAGAACAGCTTTGGCTCTCGTGGATAAAGATTACGTATATTTAAAAATTATATATTATTTATATAAATTACATATAAATCGCCTCAGGTTACGACTGTAACCTTTGTTCCCTGTGAACAGGGAACCAGACGCTGCCTCAGATGACGCTACGGGGAACGTATATACTTATATACGTACCTTTATATACTTCCTGGTCGCACCTTGATGACATCATAGGCTGTCGCCGGTCAATAGGATTGCCGTGATTTGATAGTAGTTCAGACACTGGCTCATGCCACTCCGGGCTCTCATGTCCTTGAGTCGACATCACAAGCTAATGTCTAACACTTCTTGCATTCTTGTGCACACCTACACAACCATAGGGGTCCAGACACCATCAAGCAATGGCGGCGTGGGTATTCTTGTTCCCGTATGCAATTCGTGCAGCATTGAGTGAAGCTTTAGAAAGGGAATGCTTAGGGTGACTTGACTGTAACCCTGTTCCCTGATGAAGCGGAACGAGATGCTGTACTGCAGTGCCATGTTAAAGATGTCCCAGGACTGCTCTTCAAACTAAAAAGACCTGAAGGCTTGCAGCTGGGGCTTATCTATGTATAGCCTTGTGCAGCATGTGCGCTGATGTCACCAGCCAAGGCTATAAATCCTTCGAGTAAAATTTATTGACGTGTTAAACATACTATTCACAGATGGTCGTGTCAAGACACTTCCCATATGCATTTTGTGCAGTATCTCATTCTGCTTTATCAGGGAACAGGACTACAATCAAGTAACTCCAAGTGTGTTCTGTGAAAGTATAATTCTATGAATGTGTTTTTTTTTTTTTTTTTGTCTCAGCTAACTTCTCTGGAAAACAGAAGCTGAACCTGGTGCTGTGTGGAAGCAACGGATCTCTTAAGGTCTCTGTGTCAAAACTTTTACGAGGGAAAAAGATGAAACCGTCACGTAAGCTAACAAGCAGTGGAGAGTGTGTGAAGAAAGGAGAGGATTCATGGTCATCTTATCAGTCTGGTGGATCTTCCAGCTCTCAGTCAGCTCTCAGAGGAGGAAGTGAAGCGTCAGACTCTCCGCTGTGTCTCTCTCTGTGATCCTGGAGTTCATGCTTTCCTCCTCATTGTCCCTATTGATCAACTGACTGATGAACATAAAGCAGAAATGGAGAAGATCCTAAATATATTTGACTCCAAAGAGCACTTCATACTGCTGTTCACCTCAGATTTCACCGCTGATGGATTTGCTTTAGAGTTTGTCAAATCCAGCTCAGACTGTCAGAGGTTAATCAGTCTCTATGGTGGTCAGTACAGAGTGATGGGGTTAAAGGAACCTGAAAACTCAACAAAGATCCCAGAACTACTGACTTATATAGAGAACATGAAGACTAAACTATATTCACTTCAGACATATGTGAAAGCTCAAGAGAACAGAGTCAGATGTGAACTGGCAGAAAAACTGAGTGAAATGGAGAATAAGATCAAGGATTTGCAGCAGAAGATTCAGTCAGAAGGTGGGTGGGATTTTGCATTGTGTTTTTACACATTCATTTTCCTTATAAACTCCTTATCGTTCTTTCTTTCACCAGTCGTGAAACCACTGAAAAAGCAGTCATTTGATATTCACTTAAATACAGTCAATGTTTATCTGTCTCTTTCTTGAGCAATGCTAAATTGCAACTACAGAAAAATAAATAAATTGAAAAAACAAAATCAAGGGTCAATAGCCCAACTAAAGCATACACTGATCACATCATGGTGACTTAGACCAAAACCTATTTTGAACCAGCTGTCAACATCGAAACCTCTGTTTATCTCAATAAGATTTTTTTGCGCATGTTTGTAAAAGTCAGACTGGTTAGCAATAAGTGAAGTTGGTAAAGTGCTCTGCTAACCTGCCTTCATTCAAACAAGAGTAGACATTTTGCATTGGAAAGACAGCGCATTCAACTGTGTCTTTCACCATAAAGAGCAAACGTGCACAGTTAAGATCACACCCCTGGGCGCCTCAACAAATAAAAGAGCTGTTTCCCTGAAAGAGAAAACACAGATGACTGAGTTTTTTTTACTGCTGTGGCAGTATTTGATAATGATGCATGTTCCCACTCTTGAGATCGAGACTCCAATATCTTATTCCCCATTTTGGTTTCTCTGCACCACAGAGAACCCCCTCAGTTATGTGACATTGTCTTATGGTTTGTGTTCAGAAATATCTGGAGTTCCATGTTTTATTTAATTGAAAAACACCAAACCTAAATATGCCTCAATAAATGAATTTTACCAACATTATTTTTCAGGTGCTGAAGGTGAACAGGATGGTCCAGAATGTTTGAGGATTGTTCTGATCGGCCGGACAGGAAGTGGAAAGAGTGCAACAGGAAACACTATTCTGGGAAGGAATGAGTTCTACAGCCAATTACGACCAGATTCAGTGACGACAGTTTGTGAAAAGGGAGTTGGTGAAGTTGATGGTCGATCAGTAGCTGTTGTTGATACTCCAGGGATCTTTGATACGACACTGACAAATGATCAAGTGGTGGAAGAAATAGTGAAATGTATTTCACTGTCAGCACCTGGACCTCATGTGTTCATCATTGTGTTGAGTTTGGGAAGATTCACCAAGGAAGCAATGGACACAATGGATCTGATAAAGAGAATTTTTGGTCATAAAGCTGCTCGGTTCAGCATCGTTCTGTTCACTAGAGGAGATGATCTTGAGAATGAATCCATACAAGATTATGTGAGCAAATATAACTCCCCAGAACTAAAGAAACTGATCAGAGATTGTGGAAACAGATTCCTGGCTTTCAATAACAGAGAAAAACGAGACAGAACTCAAGTGATTCAACTGTTAAACATGATAGAAGAGGTTAAAAACACCAATGATGGTCGATACTTCACTAACAGCATGTTTGAGGAGGCAGAGATCTCCATTAAAAAGAAAATGGAGGAAATACTAAAAGATAGAGAAAGAGAAATTCAGGCTCAAAATGAAAAACTAAAAGCAAAATATGAGAGAGAAAAGGAAAATATGATGAAGAGACTTGAGGAAGAGAAACAAAGAGCAGAGGAGGAGAGAAAGAAAATGGAGAATCAATTCATAGAAAAAGAAGAACAACTCAGAAAAGAGTTTGAAGAGAAAGAGAAAACAGAACAGAAGAAAAGAGAGATTGAAAACCAGAAACGATCAGAAGAGGAAAAACAGAAAAGAGCTGAATATCATCAAAACATAGAAAAGATGAAGAGAGATAATGAAAATCAGATATCAGAGTATGAAAAACAGCAAAAAGAAAGAGAAGAAGAATATAGAAAGAGAGAAGAGAAATACAGACAAGATCAAGAAAAGATGAAAAATGACCAAGAGCGAATTATAGCAGAGTTACGAATGAAACAAGCAGATGATATGAAAAAGAGACAATCTGAAGAGCAAAGAAGGAATGAACAAGAAGATGAAGAGAGACAGAGATGGAAGAAAAAAATAAAAGAGGCTGAAAATGACAGAAAAGAGATTCAAGAGGAAATTAAACGACAGCTGAGAGAATGGGAGGATGAAAAGATACGAAAGATGAAAGAACGAGAGAAAGAAGAAGGAAAGAGAAAAGAGAGACACGAAGAACAGCTGAGAGAAAAACAAGAAGAACTGGATAAAATGAGAAAGAGATTTGAAAGACAGAGAGAAGAAGAAAGACAAAAGATTGAGGATGAACGACAGAAACAGAGAAGAGAGAGAGAAGAAAAAGAGAGAGAAAATGAAGACAAGAAACAGGAATTAAAAAGACATTATGAAAGATTGGAGCGAGAGAGAAAAGAGGAGTGGGAGAGAAGAAAAAAAGATGATGATGAAAGACGAGAAGAAGAGAGAAAGAGATGGAAGAAAATGAATGAAGATCTTAAACAGGAGCAAGATGAAGAGAAAAAAAGAAGAGAAAAAGAGGATAAGGAGAGAAAAGAAAATGAAGAGAGAGTGAGAGATGAAATGAAAAAGGTATATGAAGAGAAAATAAAAGTCATGAAGAAGAAACATGAAGATGAAGCCAGAAAACAAGCAGAAGAACTGAATGATTTCAGAGAGAGAAAGGAGCAGCACGTTCAGGAGCTCACAGAGATGCTTAAAGAACGTCAAGAACAACATGAACTACTGGAGAAACTCTATAAACGCCTGAAAGACCAGAAAGAAGGAGAAATAAAAGAACTACTTCAAGAAGTTGAAAAACTGAAGAATAAAACCAGCTGTGCCATTCTGTGATTTTCATTAATACTTTTTGTATTAGTTTTTTTTTTTTTTTTTTTGTTACTTACCTGAAGCTTTTATCCTATCATTGGATACTATTTGACCAAAATGATCTCGCTGACAAATCAAATGAATGGTCAAAACATAGCAAATCTCTTTTCTTCAGCTTGATGTTTGTACCATTGTTTGATATCTGTTCTAAACCATTATTTAATGTAATTTTCATATTGCATGTACACTTATATATAAACAGCAGTGTTTAAAAAAAAAAAGTGTGTGTAACCAGTCCCACTCGACCCGCTCCAAGCGGGATTCGAACCAGGGTCTCCGGTGTGAGAGGCAGATTTTGGAATAAGGCTGTAACATAAAATGTGGGGAAAGTGAAACGCTGTGAATGTTGGTGTTTTTTCTCGGAGGCACTGTAAAGGGACACTGTCACCTTGGATTTCTGTGGCAAGTAATAGCAGGCCCGGGGCGGGGAATATCTGAGCCTGACTGAGGACTTTTGAGGACAAGGACATGAACTCATGTTCTTTCTGTAGTCTCTCCAGGGTCGGCCTCATCCATAGTGGTGCCAAAATGAGTGATTTTTCCGTTTTTTATTTCTGGTACTATTTTATTAATATTCATTCAAAATATTTTCACAAAAAAAAAAAAAAAAGCCCAGCGAATGCTTTAGTGCGTCAGACATAGACTGTGCGATCAGTTTAACGTAGGGAATGTGTTGTGCCGTGTAGAGGATAAAGAGTTTACCTAATTGCATAGTTACATAGGAAATAGTAAATAGCCAAATGTTTTTACAGTTTTGCAATTTTAAGAGGTATATAAACCATTTTGAAAATGTATTATCCAAAATTATTAAAGATATTTATATACAGGATTATTTAAAATAGCATTTTTTTGTAAAAGGCATATTAAATATGTTATTAAAATACGTTATTAAAAATATTATAAAACAAACACATTAGCATTTTCTCAATGAATAGTTTGTGCACGAATGTTAGACACAATTACTCTTGCTATTTGTGTTTAGGCTGTAATGTGGCATAGTTGCTATTTTTGTATATATATATATATATATATATATATATATATATATATATATATATATATATATATATACACTAGTGGTGGGCCGTTAATCTATTCTCAAAGTTGGGTTGGGAGCTGGGTCTATACCAGCGTTTCCCAACCGGGGTGCCGTCTGACGTGTAAAAGGTGGCGGCATACACTTGCACCGCGGTTTAGCTCACGACGCATCTGTAATTTGGGTCGTAACCTGAAAATAATGCTTTGTTTATGTTTCCGTTGATGGATAAATGTGCTGGCTCCTCAGTGATACATTACAACAACACATACCTGTCAACTTTTGGGTATCAAAATCCGGGAGAGATCGGAGTGGGGTGGGGAGTGGTACGGGCTATAAATCCTCACATAGACCCATAATAATAATACTTTTAAGTTGTACCTGTGCTCTTCCTACCTGTATAACAACTTAACAAGTAGGAAACATACATAAATTGTTATCAGTTTGCACTGCATTAGTTATGAATTATATATAGATTAATCCTTATTAAAGGTACTGAAGTTATTTAGTCAAGAGCAGAGCATATTTAGGGAGCAATAACTTTAGTTATTTACATTGTCATTACAAGTGATTACTGTCACTTTAAAAGATCTTCTGCTGTTGCACATGATGCGGATGTGAGATGCTGAAGTCACGGTTACAAAACTTACCAAACGCCTGACTGTCCCCCACCTGCTCCTCTTCAGAAAATTAAATCCGCTGTCCCATTGGTCACGGTATTCACACGAGGGTTATGGGTTTCAGAGTGCATTCTCTCTTACGTCCATCATCTATTTTTTTTTTCGTGGATCGCCAATGTCACATGATTTCAGCAGTTTGACACGCGATCTGAATCATGATTTGATTCACTGATTGATATCCGTTTGAATCTTTGTTTTGAAATCTGCCCATCACTATATAAGTCGCTATTTAGTTTTTTTGCGCACAAAAACTATTCTCGTGGCTTCATAAAATGATTGTACATTAAAATTGCTTCTCTAAGAACCATTGAGTAATAACCCTTGATACATTCCCATATTTATTGCCTTCTTGCTTGCTATAGTAAAACAAGTGACTACACTGGATATTAGTGCACTGAACTCAATGCCTTCATAAAATAACACTGTTGGAAGTGTAAACTTAAATTTGAAGTAAATCACCTGCAAGCAAAGTGCATCTCAGTTTTAAATGCTTAAATTAACCTTCTGCTTACACAGATGAGTCTCCGAAAGAGATGTTAAGTAGGCCAGAAGATACAGTATATAGATACTGGTCCAAAACAAAAAGTACAACTGCATTGGATCTAAAAAAAAGAATAGAGCATGTATTTGCTGTCTGAAGTTCAACTTGACCAACTTGTTTGAGCTTTTACTTTGAGTTGCTAACAGCCACTGAACTACATTTCAGTCATGCGAGATGTCACAGAAGACATAAAACAGGAGGCCTGATATAGGAGCAGTTTTATTTAAGTCATGTTTCTTGCAGCCAGTACTAAATCAAATCATGGACAGGGAGACCTGGTCTCAAACAAATCTCCTGAAAGAGGAACAATAAAGGGGTGGTAAAACACAATTTCACTTTAGCTAGTGTGTAATGTTGCTGTTTGAGCGTAAACAACATCTGCAAAGTTACAACGTTCAACGTTTAAAGCAAAAGGAAGATATTTGCTTTTAAAGAAATCAATTTCTAAGGACTACTGTAAACGACCGGTAGCGAACTACAGCCTTTTCCTCCAGACCCGCTGACATCAGCGGGTTCAATATTACCTTCGAGAACATTAAATAAGGGGGGCAAGGCCATTTTGCAATGCAGAGGAAACGCTGTTATTTCCATCGGGAATGTAGGTCCACTTTGTTCAGCCTTCCTAGGGACGGGGGAGTTAGGGATCAACAGTTAAAATTTAAATCTTGCTCTTTGTGCTGCACATTTTCACAGAAGAAATCTCACAATCATCGCAAGTTAAATGCAGGATTCGCTCAACGGCTTGTCCTGAAAGCTGGAGCAGTTCCAACTTTAAAAACAGAAGCTGTTTACGGGCCATAACCTGAGACTGTGAGTGAGAGACTGACTGAACTCAGTGTCTTTTAATGTTTATTTTAGGTTTCAAACATTTCAAATTACATTAAACAACCATCATTCAGGAGAAGTGGATGATCTTAGGTTGTAAATCCAGCATGCCCCATCTCCGTCAGTTTTGTAAATTAAACATTCCCTCACATAAATTAAACTGTTCCCTCACGTAATCAGGAGCCTCGGGCGGCCTTGGCGGATCAGGAACCTCGGACGGCCTTGGCGGACCTGGAGCCCCACCCACGGGTACATAGCCTGCCCAAAGAAACATTTTCTTTAGTGGCTTTAGGGTTGGTAGGAAGGGCTTGTGGGCTGGAGCGGGCTCTAGGAGACTTGAAGAGAGCTAGAGGAGAGCTGGAGAGGGCTCTAGGAGACTTGGGGAGAGCTAGAGGAGAGCTGGAGAGGGCTCCAGGAGACTTGGAGAGAGGTAGAGGAGAGCTGGAGTGGGCTCTAAGAGACTTGGAGAGAGCTAGAGGAGAGCTGGAGCGGGCTCTAAGAGACTTAGAGAGAGCTAGAGGAGAGCTGGAGCGGGCTCTAAGAGACTTGGAGAGAACTAGAGGAGTGCTGGAGCGGGCTCTAGGAGACTTGGAGAGCGCTAGAGGAGAGCTGGAGCGGGTTCTAAGAGACTTGCAGAGAGCTAGAAGAGAGCTGGAGCGGGCTCTAAGAGACTTAGAGAGAGCTAGAGGAGAGCGCTAGAGGAGAGCTGGAGCGGGCTCTAGGAGACTTGGAGAGAGCTAGAGAAGAGCTGGAGCGGCCTCTAGGAGACTTGGAGAGAGCTAGAGGAGAGCTGGAGCGGGCTCTAAGAGACTTGGAGAGCGCTAGAGGAGAGCTGGAGCGGGCTCTAAGAGACTTGGAGAGCGCTAGAGGAGAGCTGGAGCGGGCTCTAGGAGACTTGTGTTTGTTTTTCCTGGGGTCAAATTGACCCCAAACATAACTTGTGTTACTATCCTTGGTAAAATAAATAGTTTTTTTCCCCAAATGTTATAAATTACAAAAATCTATATTTAGAAATATAATAAAACACCAAATATATATATATATATATAAATATATATAAATTATACACACAAACACATTTTTTCCCATTTTAGGTCAATCAGTAAGATTTTATGGTGATTTACAAATTTGTCCATAGTAGTGCAATGGGTATTCTGGATGTACAGTGGCATGAAAAAGTATCTGAAGCCTTTGGGATTTCTCACATTTCTGCATAAAATCACAATCAAATCTGATCTAATCTTTGTCAAAATGACACAAATGAAAAAACAGGGTCTGCCTTAACTAAAACCACCCAAACATTTATAGGTTTTCATAATTTTAATAAGGATAACATGCAAACAATGACAGAAGGGAGAGGAATAAGTAACTGAACCATCACATTAAATATCTGGTTGCCCCCCCTTTGGCAGCAATAACTTCAACGCTTCAGTCTGGCACATCGATCAGGATCAATCTTATCCCATTTCTCTTCACAAACTAGTGCAGTTCAGTCAGATTCCTGGGATGTCTGGCATGAATCGCTGTCTTGAGGTCATGCCACAGCATCTCAATGGGGTTCAAGTCAGGACTTTGACTTGGCCACTCCAGAACGTGCATTTTGTTCTTCTGAAACCATTTTGAAGTTGATTTATTTCTGTGTTTTGGGTCATTGTCCTGTTGCAGCATCCATCCTCTTTTTAGCTTCAACTTTCTGACAGACAGCCTCAGCTTCTCCTGTAAAACATCCTGATAAACTTTTGAATTAATTTTTCCATTAATGATTGCAAGTTGTCCAGGCCCTGAGGCAGCAAACCAGCCCCAAACCATGATGCTCCCTCCACCACGGTGGGGATGAGGTGTTGATGTTGGTGAGATGTTCCATTTTTTCTCCACACATGACGTTGTGTGTTCCTCCCAAACAGTTCAACTTTCGTTTCATCAGTCCAAAAAATATTTTGCCAGAAGTTCTGTGGACTCTCCAAGTGTCTTTCTGTGAACATTAAACGTGCAGCAATGTTTTTTTTAGACAGCAGTGGCTTCCTCCGTGGAGTCCTTCCATGAACACCATTCTTGGTCAGTGTTTTACATATAGTCGATGTATGCACAGAGATATTGGACTGTGCCAGTGATTTCTGTAAGTCTTTAGCAGACACTCTAAGGTTCTTTTTTACCTCTCTGAGTATACTGTGCTGAACTCTTGTTGTCATTTTTGGTGGACGGCCACTCCTTGGGAGAGAAGCAACAGTGTCAAACTCTCTCCATTTGTAGACAATTTCTCTAACTGTGGATTGATGAACATCCAAACTTTTAGAGATGGTTTTGTAACCTTTCCCAGCTTTATACAAATCAACAATTCTTGATCGCAGGTCTTCAGAGAGCTCTTTTGAGCGAGCCATGTTGCACATCAGACAATGCTTCTCATCAAGACACAATTCTTTCTAGATGTGTGTTTTATAGTGAGCAGGGCAGCTTTAAGCCACTCGTCAGTGATTGGACACACCCCTGACTTAAATTGTTTGGTAAAAATTGGTATTAATTGCTCTAAAAGTCTCCTTAGGCATAAGGTTCAGTTACTTATTCCTACCCCTTCTGTCATTGTTTGCATGTTATCCTCAATAAAAATATGAAAACCCATAAATGTTTGGGTGGTTTTAGTTAAGGCAGACACTGTTTTTTCATTTGTGTCATTTTGAGAAAGATTAGATCACATTTGATTGTGATTTTATGCAGAAATGTGAGAAATCCCAAAGGCTTCAGATACTTTTTCATGCCACTGTATAAGGGGCGGGGTGGTGGGGGTGAATGGTGAGGCTATTTAAATAGTCAACAAAGACATAAATTACCGGAGACACAAACCTTAGTTAAAATAGAATAAAATAAAAATAAAAATAAAAATAAAAAAATCATATTCTGATTAATTTTCTGGGGTCAAATTGAACCCAGTGGGCAAAAAAAAAAAAAAAAAAAGAAGTCAAATTTGAGGATAACAGGAGGGTTAAATTACAGATATATCTGCATTTGTGTCACAACCTAAAGATTTTCAAACATTAAAATGTAATTTAATAATATGTATTCATGTCAAAATGACATCTTTTCCCATTCTATTTTGCCTGGAAACGCTTCCAACATGCTTGCGTGTCGCGTGAAAAATAGTAATTTGTCTATTTCTAGCATACACACGTTTTCGGCATGCAGTGTGCAAGCTCTAGCAGCCGAGACGCCCATGTCGCCGGACTGAAGTTTTGCGAGATTTAGCGAGATTTCCTGTATTTACAGTCGGGACTCTGGTTGAAAATCTGTTCATTTGTGGTGTTTTGTCTTTGTCACATCATGGCACACCACACACTATAGGAGCAAAATGGTTATATCTAGGATTATTTGTCCTCATGTTTGTGGTCTATCACATTTTGAAAATCTTATAAGATGTAAAAAATATTTTGGTGTGTACCCAGCATTAGTCATTGTCTCACCTTAGCTTGCCTACATCCCACCTTTTTGCAAATTTTCGGTTATCCAGGCATGACGCGATGACAAGATAACAACGGCCAGTTCGTCTCTACTTTACACTTAAGAACGGCACATCAGAATCTATGGCCGGGGACATCACGGACACTACATCCGCATTTTTTTACAGTCTGGTATAAATGCATGAAATAACGGCTTGGAACACTATTCATGGGAGATTATAAGCGAGGACACTTTCAGTCCAAATCATGAAGCAATGTTATTTGCATCAGTGCGGCAGCATGCTTGGGATTTATGGCCAAACTAATTCTGGATATCAAACCACAAGCTCCTTACTGTGGTACTTAATTAAAGTCCACGGTACTTACGGTCCTGACGTCTGTCCATCAACAGCAAAGAAGAACAGGGCTAAAATGAACCCTTCCCAAACACAAATCTCCCTCACAGCCATGAGGAGCGATCATCCTAGACTAGACAGAACTGGAGTGTCTCTTTCAGACCCCCTTCAGCGCTTCTGTACAGATTCACACTGCTCTACAGCTCAACTCTCAATCATCTGCACTGATGACAGTATTATTGAAACACTTAATAATTGGGATCAGGTTGATTTAGCACTCACAGGCAATCAGGACGTCTTTAGGGCGGAGCCCCGGTAGCCTAATCACTAGCTGTGTCCCATAGTGAAGGGTGAGCACTTCGTAGTGCACGAAGGCTGAACCAATGCACTGGGTTACCAGGTCTGCACAACAAAACCACTCCAGTTGCTAATCAAAAGTAGAGGATTCACGGCCAAAACACAGGGACGGGCGGTAGAAATATTTCTAAAGTAAAGAAAAGTTAGACCTGTGGACAACAGGCTACAAACAACCCACAGCAACAGTGTAAAAGCAGCCCAATTCCAGACTTAGCAACACTGAACCAAGCGTTGTTAAATGGCCTATACCAGAAGCCTTCAATCCTGCTCCTGGGGACCCACTGTCCTGCAGTTTACCGCCAACCCTAATTAAAGACAGGTGAAGCTAATCATGTTCTTGAGGATCACTTGATGACAATACTCAGGCAGGTGTGTTGATGCTGGTTTGAAATAAACCGGAGCAGGGTTGAAGACCTCTGACCTATTGCAGCTGTGTGACAACTGACAGCTGATATATAGGTTGATATATAGCTATAGGCTATATTTTAACAACTGACATGCTAAATATAGCCTATGGTTAAATATTTCATTTTTATAGCAACTATTATGCCTAGTTAACAGTTTATTTCTTATGTTAAATGTAGGTTAACTAAAATATTTAAATTGAATTTTTTTTTGTTAATGTCCAAGTACTTTTTTTATTCAACTCACATTGTAGCTTTTTAGGACATGGCCGCCTTCGACTGATTAGCCCAGCAAACCTGCGAACAATGGAAATATGAGCTTATCATCTGAGAGGAAGAGCTGGAAGAGCTTATACCAGGGTCTCCATTGTGCAGCCCATCCCAGTCCAGCTCCACCAAAGTCTCTCGCTCAATATACAAATGTTTTCTAATGCTTTAGCTGTTAATTAAAATTTCTGGTGTTTCTGGTCTTAAACAGAAGTTATATTGTATAAATAGTTGTAAACAGTAGTATGTATAGACCAATTTATTTTCATTTGTTAACAGTATGATCAGGCAAAATAAATAAAATGGTTGTAGCCAAGATTTAACATTTGTGTTCCGCAGTCTCGTTTTTTCTGTAGAGGGGATTAAAAAGAGAGATTCTGGAAACAAAATCTAAACTGCGGAAATTCTAAAAAACAAAAAATTCTAGAAAGTCAACACTGAGTGATTTTTAAGCGTGAGTAGGAGGGAGTGGAATAGATCCTATAGCGGGAGTGGGACAGAAAAATCAGCCCCACGCAGATCTCAAATTTGAAGAATGCAGAAAAACGAACAAAGACAAAAGAGAGCGAAAAGGGAAATGATAGACAGACTGATTCCTCTTTTTGAGAGAATGGTTGAGAATATAACATTTATGCAAGATAAAATTTGGAATCTAAACTTTATTTTGCCAGGTTACTCAGGGCAGGGAACTGGGAACTGTGTGAATGCCACCACTAGAACTTTTTGTTCAAGTTCAAGTGTAGGTGGATGTTGTGTATTGGAGCACTCAAGACTTAATTGGGGCTCCTTTTGAATTACTGAATTACTGCAGCAATGCAAACGAAAAAAGAAAAACGAATATTAGGCTGTTCTAAAAAAATAGCAGTGTTTGCATTTTTATTTACAAAGTCAAACATTTACTATACAAACTGAAAAATGCTTGATGATTTAGCGCTCTTGTCAATCTTATCACTTATCACTTCTTATCACTTACTGGTATGTTTGGGGTCACCGACTTGTTGAAACACCCATTTCAAGGGCATTTCCTCTTCGGCATCAGGCAACATGACCTCTTTAAGTATTTTTATGTACTCAAACTGATCAATGATCCCTGGAATGCGATAAATAGGCCCACCACCATAGTATATGACAAACATCCCCATATCATGATGCTTGCGCCGCAATGCGTCTTCATGCTGTACTGTGGCTTGAATTCAGTATTTGGGGGTTTGACAAATTGTCTGTGGGCCCTAGACCCAAAAAGAATAATCTTGCTTTTATCAGTCCACAAAATATTGCACCATTTCTCTTTAGGCCAGTCAACGTGTTCTTTGACAAATTGTAACCTCTTTAGCACATGTCGTTTTTTCCACAATGGGACTTTGTGGGGGCTTCTTGCCCATAGCTTGTCTTCACATAAGCATCTTCTAATTGTTACAGTGCTCACAGGTAAATTTAGACTTTCTTTGACCTCCCTGGAGCTGATCATTGGCTGAGTCTTTGCCATTTTGGCTTTTCTTCGATCCATTTGAATGGTAGTAACCCATTTTCTTCCACATCTTTCTGGTTTTGGTTGCCATTTTAAAGCATTTAATATCATTTTAGCAGAGCAGCCTATATATATATTTTTTGTGCATTTTTTCTTTATATGTTTTTCCCTCTGTAAAAAACTTTTTAATCAAAGTACACTGTTCTTCTGAACGACCCATTTTACTCAGGATTTTCGGAGAGAAATTCATTTTTTTTCATGGTTTTTTTCATTACAGAAATTCGTGGTTTTCTATTACTCTACTACACCTACTCAGGGGCATAGCACCAAATTTTGGGCCCTGGGTACAAACCATCTTGCTGGGCCCCCGTACCATGTATGTGTATGTATAGAAAACTGACTTCTAAGGCCCCCCCCCCCCCCCCCCCTGCCTCGGGCCCTGGTTACTCAGTACCCTTTATCCCCCCAGTCCCATGCCCCTGCACCTACTAGTAAAATATTTGCCATGTAGAAATATAATTTCTACCAAAAACAGTGATTGATCTGGTTAGTGATGTTGGACTGCTATTATTTTGAACACAACTGTGTGTGTGTGTGTATGTGTATATTATATATATATAGTGCTCCTTCATACTTGAGATTGTTAGTTCATCATTTACTCATCCTCAAGGTGTTCCGAACCTGTATGTGTGCATTTCTTTGTTCTGTTGAACACAAAGGAAGATATTTTGAAGAATATTTGTAACCAATTAGATCTTGTAAGCCACTGACTATGATAATTAATAAAAAATCAAATAAAAATATTGTATATATCAACTGTAAATGTCTTTGAATCTTTTAATTCTGACATAAAACAAGAACATTAAATCTTGCATAGCGGAGCTTTATTCCTTGAATGTTTGCAATAAAACATTAACAATGCATGACTTTCAAACCTCTTAATGAAACAATGGATGGCTTGCAACATGACTGTTTTGAAAGAATTACAGTAGGAATGGCAAGGCCATGGTACTGGTTGTCTCTGCAATTTCATAAATCATCTGTCTTGGAAATCTGAAACAATAAGACTACATATATATGCAGCTTAAAAAAAGCATACATGAACTTAAATGGTCTTCAATGTATGCACTTCATTACATACATTATCATCATTAGTTGTCATCAATGTGTGGTGGACATGACATGCAGGTACAAACACACTGCCAACACTGCTTTTTCTAACCATGTGGAAAATATGCAAAAACGTTATATTTATCTATTTATATACACCATCTCTCATCATTTAAACCATTGTCATGCTTTCTATAGAGTTTATGAATCTAAAATCCTAACATTGTTTGGTATGCACATAAATAATTATTTAATGGCGGCAACCTTCTTCACACCGCGGTGACGCAATCGCACTTCAACTGCGGCCTTCACTTTGGGACACACAGCTACACTGTTCATTCCATTTCTCTAAAATATTTCTTTAATTTAATAGCACAGATAATTTTCAGAACTGCTCCAGCACAACTCAAAGGATCTGAGTAAATTGTATCATCAAATAAAGCTTTACTGCTAAGACAAAAGCAGAGATCCAACGCCCTGCAATAAAGCAATACAACTCCCTAATCTGGAGAAAAGATCTCACAGAAAGAGTGTGACTGCCCTGTCCCTCTGCCCCCTCCATGCCATGTTGTGTCCGTGTCATAATGGTGCACACACACGGTACGCTATGTATTGTGCCAGATATCATGACTCTTTGAAACTATTTTCATATTAATTTGATTTTATATTTTATGCTGACAGTTGTGTACCATGGATTCATGTTTAATTATGTTATTTAAGTTCTGTCTGACCAAAATAGATGTTAATCTTGATTCATCTTGTATCAGTCCGAAATTATTACTTTAGTAGCATCACATCACAGAGGAGTTTGTAGAAGTTTCCGCAAATCCTTCCGTCAGGACAGATTCATACGGAGTCCCCCTTTAACTGGAGCATGGCGCAAAACATGAGGGGCAATCTAATTTCTGTCTGTAGCTGTTATTTATTAATTGCAACTCTCGTGACTATTACTAAAATTACACTCGTTATGAGCAAGTGTGTGCGACTCACTCAAAAGGTAAAATGGTTCACTCTGTAATCCTCTATAATAACAGAACTGACTAATTTATGTCTGTGAGGGACTGTTGTGATGGTAGACCAGCAACTTCCTTAAGCTCTGTGGCCGGTCGGCAAGGTAATAACCACATACCCTGGATCAGATGGCAGATACCAAACACTACCATCGACCCGTGTCTCGTCTCATCACAGTGCTCGCCATCCCAGATAACGAGCCCACAACAGGCTAACAAGGAAAATAGAAAGTACATTTGCACAGCAAATGAAGGGCTGGCTGTAGAAGAGGTAGTTAAGCAGCACCCTCTGCTGGACACCATTATCCATTCCACAACCATGCAGGCAATCATGCAAAGGGACAGCCGATCAAAACATGACATTGGTTGAGTGATCATGCACAGAACTGTTTAGTTTGTTTTCACTCAGCATAGAGTGATATGGTCTGTGTTGTTTCCTCCAAATTTCCCACACAGTTGTGCACATCAATGATACAAAGTAAGTGTTTATCCATCTTATACAATGCTGTTACTGCAGAATAAGATTTACAGAGATGTTCATATGTAAGATGTGCAGAAGACCCGCGGCCCTACGTGAGCAAATGTTGGTGTAAACACACAATTTGGATGATGGAGGCTCTCCAAATGATATTTCTTTGCAGTGTACTTGTACATTTGTAATGACAATGAACTTTCTATCTACAATTTAAACTTAGTGTGTAGAGATTGTTAATGCCATTGTGATATTTCCGCCTAAATTTAAATGATAATTTGTTAGTGTGATTAGTCTGTCAAATGTACAGTTAATGTATATTTAACTATGCATTTTCATTTATTTATTTATAAAGCACAAATAAACACAACAAAAGTTGACCACTGTGCTGTACAAAGAACAGTAATAAAAATAAGAATAATAAATAATAATAGAAACAACAATAAAAGATAATTAAAAAAAATGCATCATTAAATTTAAGCTTAAAAGGAAACTATGAGTTATAATGAATGGAATGCTTGATTTAAAAAGTAAGACTGTAACTTCGATTTAAATTCATATATCGATGATGCAGACCTCACAGATAATGGAAGACTGTTCCATATCCTAGGACCAGCCCCTGAAAACGCACGGTCACCTCGCAACTTCAATCTTGTTCTAGGATATGCCAATGTAATACTGTCTGAGGATCGCAAACATCTTAAATGCATGTGAATTTGGTTCAAAAAGCTATCAAGTTTAAGGATGCACAGTATATATTGTGCTGCAGTGCTGTGTATAGCTTTACATTTGTAATGTTATCTTGCCATTTATATGTGATAGTCATCCTGTTCATTCTAAAGTCACTTAATTTATGCATTTTATTTCTCCTTTCCTTTGTATACACCACACACACACAAACAAACACCAATGTAACCAGTGAACTTGATGGACATTAAAGTCATTCAAATGGAGTTCCCTTCTCCTTGTCCTTTTTAATTTAAATGATTAAGTGAATTTAACAGATACTGAAAAGTCTTACACACATGTCCTTCAACCAGACCGTTAGATTCTGTTCTTAGGCGAACGGGTAGACCTTAAATTATATTGCACCATATCATTACTGAATAAATTAAATATTGATTAATACTTAAACATTATTCAAAAGCACTTTGTCAATTTGGGTTAGATGTAGTATTGTCTGTTGTTGCCTTAAGAGCTGCATGTATCCAAAATTTAAGATATCAATTTACATAATTATTCTTAGAGAAGCAATTTTAAGCCTTGATACATTCCCATATTTATTGCCTTCTTGCTATAGTGAAACTAGTGGCTACACTGGATATTAGTGCATTGAACAATGCCTTTTATTATATTTATAAAAGAAATATAGGCTATACCGAGTCTTTCCGGAAAAAACTGAGCGGCTGGAGGCGTATTGTGTGGGCGGAGCTAAAGAATGACGAGCGCAAAGCTACAGCACGAGAGCTTTTGAAAGCTGACATCATGTTTGGAGAAGAAAACGTTACCCTAAATAAACTATGGCTATCAATCAGATTCAACTAATACATACAGTATTGTTCAAAATAATAGCAGTACAATGTGACTAACCAGAATAATCAAGGTTTTTAGTATATTTTTTATTGCTACGTGGCAAACAAGTTACCAGTAGGTTCAGTAGATTGTCAGAAAACAGACAAGACCCAGCATTCATGATATGCACGCTCTTAAGGCTGTGCAATTGGGCAATTAGTTGAAAGCGGTGTGTTCAAAAAAATAGCAGTGTCTACCTTTGACTGTACAAACTCAACTATTTTGTACAAACATTTTTTTTTTTCTGGGATTTAGCAATCCTGTGAATCACTAAACTAATATTTAGTTGTATGACCACAGTTTTTTAAAACTGCTTGACATCTGTGTGGCATGGAGTCAACCAACTTGTGGCACCTCTCAGCTGTTATTCCACTCCATGATTCTTTAACAACATTCCACAATTCATTCACATTTCTTGGTTTTGCTTCAGAAACAGCATTTTTTGATATCACCCCACAAGTTCTCAATTGGATTAAGGTCTGGAGATTGGGCTGGCCACTCCTTAACATTAATTTTGTTGGTTTGGAACCAAGACTTTGCCCGTTTACTAGTGTGTTTTGGGTCATTGTCTTGTTGAAACAACCATTTCAAGGGCATGTCCTCTTCAGCATAGGGCAACATGACCTCTTCAAGTATTTTAACATATGCAAACTGATCCATGATCCCTGGTATGCGATAAATAGGCCCAACACCATAGTAGGAGAAACATGCCCATATCATGATGCTTGCACCTCCATGCTTCACTGTCTTCACTGTGTACTGTGGCTTGAATTCAGAGTTTGGGGGTCGTCTCACAAACTGCCTGTGGCCCTTGGACCCAAAAAGAACAATTTTACTCTCATCAATCCACAAAATGTTCCTCCATTTCTCTTTAGGCCAGTTGATGTGTTCTTTGGCAAATTGTAACCTCTTCTGCACATGCCTTTTTTTTAACAGAGGGACTTTGCGGGGGATTCTTGAAAATAGATTAGCTTCACACAGACGTCTTCTAACTGTTACAGTACTTACAGGTAACTCCAGACTGTCTTTGATCATTCTGGAGGTGATCATTGGCTGAGCCTTTGCCATTCTGGTTATTCTTCTATCCATTTTGATGGTTGCCTTCGTTTTTCTTCCACGTCTCACTGGTTTTGCTCTCCATTTTAAGGCATTGGAGATCATTTTAGCTGAACAGCCTGAATATACCCAGAGTACAGTCTCACCTCTTTCAGATACACTAGGACACGATCATCATCAGCATCAACTCGCTTCACTAGAGGAGCAAATGATTGGGGTGGAGATCCAAGCTGAGGGGAAAACCATACTTTACAGACAATTACATCGGAAAGGGCTAAGCATATTGGCCCTCATTTATCAATCTTGCGTAGAAACGGGCGTATATGTTGCCGCAAGATTATGCTTACACTCCTCTCACCGCCTGATTTATGAAACTCTGCGCACCTCTGCAATCCAGGTGTACGCAATACTTGCCCTTGATAAATGTCGCGGCTGAAAACGATCGTCATTGGAATAACCCTATATATATATATATTCAAGTCGCCGCCTCCCCCACACCCTCATTTTACGCCATGGACACACGGAAGACGGCAAAGCGAAACTTCTCCGGCGTGGAGATCGGGCGCGCTCAATCATCTCACTAGTCCACTAGTCAGGGCACTGATTAGGACATAAGTCAATGGGCTGACTCCCTGATCAGTGCTCTGACTACTGAACTATTGAGATGATTGAGACGCGCCCAGCAAGACCATCCCCAGGGAAGTGGAAAAAACTGAATTGTTTTATTTGGGAGTTTAAAGAGTGGGATTAAAGACACCCACAAAAACAAAATATGGACCCAAATTACGAGTACTGTTAATAGTGTGGAGGTTGTGAAACACTCCAGCAGTTTAAATAGCTGTTTGGATGAAAAATTACCTATCACAATGCATTATTTTACAGCACGTTTTGAAACAATTAGTATTTAATTTCATATCACGGCACATGTATTGGGGTGTACGATATGATGTGATGTGGAGTAGCCTACCATTCATTCACATTAATAATTGCATGACAATTTGTACAATTCTTCCTATTATATTATGATTTATTATTAATGACGCTTAGTTATTTAGAAGAAGAATGCCATTATTATTAAAAAGAAGAATGTAATTTATATTATTTTGTCAGTCTGCATTATTCAGTCCCAGTCCATGCGCAGCTGCCGCACAGTAGAGGTGTGCGATACCGCTAGATTTGGTATCGATCCGATACCAAGTAAATACAGGGCCAGTATCGCCGATACCGATATCGATACTTTTTAATAATTAAGGTGGATGCGTCTTCAACCTAAATCAAAATGAATTTTCATGAATTTTAATTTGTTTTTGTGATTTGCATTTTGAGTTATTAATCAGTGCTACAAAAGCTTTTGTTCAGAAACAACTTTTGGTTACTTCTGCTTTATTTAAATAAACAAAGTTACAAAATGATTTCTTCACAAATATAAAAAATGTAAAAACAAATTCTCTTTTCAAGTAGCATGTTAACAAAAAATGTTTCTCCTCTTTAGTGCACTTTTTTTCAGGATTTTTTTCTTAAATGAACAAAGTCAAAGTTTTACTTCACAATAAATATAAAAAATGTAAAACAATTTCTCCTTGTAATACGATATAATGATGAAAATTAAAATGCGCGCGCCTGACTGCTGGTGGTAGCACTATAGTTGTGGGTCACGTGACGGTACAAAACAGGAGAGGGGGAGGAGAGCAGTGTCGAGCACGAGCAGCACTCTCTTGAGAGCTTCCTCTGCTCTGTGACAGCAGCAGGATTTGACAAACACGGCCAGGTCGCAAAACGAGAGAAACTGAAACTTAAGTATCGATCAATACCGATACCACCGTTGGTATCGATATTAGTATCGATCTGCCCACCTCTACCGCACGTTTTTTTTACAGTGAGTCATAATAGCATTTCTTTGTGAGTACGTTTTGTGATGTTAGGAATTGTTTTTCTGCGCACTTTCGCACTAACTCAAACGTGTGTACACCACCTCCTGAGCTGGCGTAGGATTTGAGCGTGCCGTACGCCAACGTCCATATTGATAAATCTCAAAGTCACCGTGGGTTTGGGTGTACGCACTTTTGATAACTGAGGGCCATTGGGACTAAATCTTAAACACGAACCAGTGATGTATCTGCTGTAAAGCCTGACAGGAGCTTGATGTCCACAATAACTATGTTAGTGCTTGCTTTTACACCATTGTACCTAAGTGTGTTATGAGGAAAATAAAGGTTTAGTCAACAGGATCAAAAACAGCTTCCTTTTGTAAGAGTCATAAACAAGAGATGGTTTGAGGACAAAGTCAAAGCAGTTCTTACTTCACTGTGAAGTTCAACATGAGATTGGCCCCAAGCAGTCGGCAGTCTCCAGTCAATGTCGCTTCAACGCTCAGTGTTTTGGTATCTTTAATGGGCGTTGGGATGTTGTAGAAACATGCAACCTACAATGAGTGCAGAGTAAAACAAAAAGCAAAGTAATTTGTGCACAACAAAGAGAGGGGATAAAACACTGACCTGCACAGACACACAAGCAGATCCTGAAGCTTTAATACTACATTTGCCAGGAACGTTCTTCAGCAGCTTCTCCTGATACAGTAGCCTGTTGTCCCGATTCACAGTGAAGCTATAAGAGTCTCCTCCTACCACTGAGGACTGTACGGCAACGGTGCTGGACCCGTCCAAGCTGAAGACTTGAGCAGCGTACACAGACAGAGCCACCACAGTGTCCTGAAAACGAGCACCAGATTAAAAACTCCACTCAATGATTGTGCTCATATTTGGTAGTCAGAGGCACCTGGGTGGAGGAGAAGCCTCCATAGGGATTCTGCTGGGTCACCAGCCAGTTGACAATGCGGTTAGCATAGCGCAAATTAGCCGCCGTGAGGGGCTGAATAGTGAGAACCGCTAGAAGCACATAAGCACTGATCTCAACCGCTAGAGTATCACCAGGTGTTGTCTGGGACCAATGGAGCTTAGGGCCTTAGGATGAGATGCAAGAGAAAGTTGATGCCAAATACAGTTACCAATAATCAAGAGACTGGTGTAAATTTCACCTTCAGAAATGGCAAGGTTGTCCAAGGCAGTTAAAAGCTGAGCTCGAGTGGTGTTCTCTCCAGCGAGACTGAAGGTGTAGGCCAGCAGAGCAGTGGCATAAGTGTTTCCCAGGTTCCCAATGACAGGCCTCAAGCAGGACAGAGCGTTGATAATGATGGGATCCTGAAAGCGAAGCAGATCTCAGACAACAGCCAGAACAGGAAGATCATTTGCAAGGAGCTCATACTGATACTGATGTTTTTACTGTGACAGAGATGCCTAGTTCAAGCAGCGATGCAACAATGTAGGCAGTCATGGTCACGCCATCACCAACTCCACCCTAAAACAGCAAGAAATTTGATTTAGAAGAACAGGCTCACACCAAGTCTATTGGTTAGAGCTGCACGACTCTGGATAAACTGAGAATCACTTTAGTTATCTAAAGGCTTCTGACATTTGTGACCTGAAAGAGCGAAATGGTGTAATTTAGAAATGATTGCATGTGTTTAAATGAAGATCTTTTAATGATTAATCATGCAGCTCTAGTTAGAACACATTAAGAAACTTGTGATGTACCTTCATGCGATTGTTGTGCAGAGTTCCCTGCTGCATGAAACAGCCATCTGAACGCTGCGTGCTGAGCAACCAATCCTTTGCACTCTGCAGGACATTTGGATCAATGAAGATAAATTGCCTCGCTAGACCAAAAGACCTCCGGACAAAGGCAGTCAACCTGGCCGTGGAGATGACATGTAGCAGTAAAGACTGTACTTAAACCTCTGTTGACATACACAGCATGAAACTCACCATGTATTGGAGTCAACCGAACCAAAGGTGCTGTATGAACCATCGTTGTGTCTGTAATTCAGTTGTCGTTGGTATCCTGATTAGGACAAGCCGCATGCAAATTGATCAGGAAAGGAGTTAGAGGGTTTAGTCCAGCTCCTCATTCGAGTGTCAGACTGTTTATAGAATTTAGCAGGATTGTGCAAAATTCAGAATTGGCCTTGAATCGACTCCGCCTTACAGGAAATAATTAAATTCATGACCATGCAAAGAAATACCAGTCACAACAGAAAGAATGTGTTGAATCTCACATACATTTAGTGTTAGGAAGGTTACTTTGTAAATGTAATTGCTTACTGTTATAAGTTACTCATTATAAATGTGGTTTGGATTACTTTATCAATGCAAAGCAATTTCCTTTTAATATGATTAGTAACTAATTGAATTACACTTTACCTCAGTAATACAACAATTACATAAATTTTGTAATTTAAAAAAAAAAATGCATTATATATATATAAGAGTAAATGGAAGTGACCTGTTTATATTTAACTTTCAGTTATGTTATTAAGTTAATAGTCTGTTTGAAGCTGGCACAAGAAGCAACAAACGTGTTATTGCACTAGCATTAGCAAAGTTATTGCTCATTGAATAAAGCAACATTCATCATAATACTTCATTCACATCATAACCCAACCATAAGCTCTACTCTTCTTCACAATGGTACCGGTAAAAAATTCAACATAAATTCTTTCAAATGTCAAACAAATGACCATTATAAATTAACAAATGTTTTCCATCACTCAAACCATATGCAAAGCATGCTGGGAACTAACAATGGTGTATCCAAATAAAATGCACAGTTGAGCTAATTCTCTTAAAATAAACCTTATTTGTAGGTAACCTTATTTTCCTTAATTTTATCAGCTTAATCAGTTCCTTAACTCAAGCCTCAAAATTGCTTACATTTCCTTAATTTTTTTAGGAAAGGATCTTGGTTTTATTTCTATACAACACTGAACCACAATTTTCCTATAAGTATATAATTAAAGTGTGTATATTTTTATAAAATCACCTTAATTTTTTGGTGAAAATTACCATGATTAATTTTACATTGTCATTCCTCAACCCTACATACATGTTCTAAAATATAGATAATGATCAATTGAAATAAAAAGCATTGAGGGGTTAATTTATTAGTTTTAATCCAATGTTATTTTCATTTCAAAGTAAACAATTTGGGAGCCAGTCTCAATTCGATTCTGAATTGTGCACAAGCCTGGAATTTAGTCTCCTATACATTTAAAGTGGATTTGGTCATCCATACCGCTTTGAAGGTAGCCCGTGGCGGTCTCTCGAATGGCTGCGGTGAGTTGCCCCGTGACCTTCAGGTACAGCAGGATGTAAATATTGGGAGCAAGAATGATCATATTCTGCTCTCCACATCCATATGGCATCTTTATGGGTCGTGCACTGAAGAATCTAGATGGGTTATTAATGTCCCCTACAAGGAGAAGCATAAAAAACAACATCAGAAACAAGTTATTCTGCCAAACATCTTGTCAGTTTCCACTCAAGTAAATGCTTTACCAATGACGGAAACTGAGCATCTGGCTGATCCCTGAACCACATTTGTTGGAAAGGTCACAGTCACGTCTTCAGAAAGAATGTTTCCTGCAGACCGAACAGAAAGGATCAGCATTGAACACTAGGCTAATGTTTGGCTGTGCAGGGAGAATGCATTTGGGAATCATTGAGTGCAAACAAACCCGGCGGACACAGTAACCAACTCTGGGTGTTTGTTCTTTCAACGCCTTCAGGCTATTAAAGCAATAAAACCACATGAGTAAAGCAGAATGAGTTCTGTGATCAAACGCCAGAAGGCTGATTAACACTTACCAGGACAAGTAGACTTCGAGTAACTACATCAATGCGTCCTCTCGTCGGCACGGTCACAGCCTCAGTGCCACATCGAGTCCGGGATGGCTCAGCTGATGCATTTACGGTCACGTTGACAGTTCCTGTGGTGACAGACAAGTAGTGAGCAACACCACTTACACTTCAAATTTAGAAACCCCAAAACTGACCGAGAACAGAAGCTAAGAGAACCCATTTGAAGGTTTTTCTCCCATTGGCACAAAGACAGGTTGAATATGGATCAGCATATGGTTTAAGAGTGTAGTTTGTAGACGAAGCTGGAGTCACTTTAACCTGCCAAAGAAACACAGGTAGTACATGGAACAAAGACACAGGACCATCTTTATACAGATACATTTGTAGGATTTGTGGGCAAAGCCAACGCAAGTGAACCGTCAAAGTGGTTCATTCAATTAATTCCAAAAACTCAACTCCAGACCCAAATTGACAATATAGGACCATAAATAGGCTCCATATAGTCTGAGGCCTAGTAATTAACACATGGATGATTGGTACCAAGCAAGGCACACGTTCACTGGGGAACTCATTAGCAGCGGATCTACATATTTAAAAAAATAAAAAATAAAACTCATGCAAAGTATCTTGGGACTAATAATATATTTGACGCAAATACTGTTTGCTAATAGTCCCAAAAAGTTTTCAGAATTGTTCCACGTTCTGTTCAACATGGTTACAGCCTTGCTTTGAATAGTCTTTTTTTTAAGTAAAATAATTTCATTACGTAATGATTTAATTTCTGTAGGCAATATATATTTTTTAAAGTAGGCAAGAGAACCCTGGGTTCATGAAGAACGATTCATGTTAGAGAATTGTTATTAATAAAGATTGGATCAGTTGTGCTCCTTTTGTGGAATACTTGATGCAGCCACATTTTACACAAATAATTTAAAAAAAAAACATGACAGACCATGATGCACTTGGACAAATAGCTGAAGACTGTGGCCTTCAGATCAAAAGACTCCCCACGGATGATGGAGTATGGCAGGGAGAGCTCCAGGAAGAAGGGCTGGAAGACCGTCATCAGAGCAGGAGGAGCCAGACCGAAACCTTGCTGGAGCCATAGCGACACTGACAGACAGTTGAAAAGACACAGAGCCGCTCGTGACAGTATTAGAAGTCCTCGCTCTGACGCGCTGAAATCCATGGAGGACGATCACGGCTCTGGACAAGACCTGACAGAAGACTAATGGTGCATGATCTGCACTGGACAGAGAGCAGTTAATCAGTAAATCTGATGTCCACTCACCATATAGACTATGTCAGCGCTGTAGTCGCCAGTTTCTCCAACAAATACTTCACGGTCACTGGAAACAGCACCACATTTGAGCGGCTGCTCGAGCTTTACTATAGTCAGCTCACTAAATGATGGGTTGTCAGGAGAAGCGGGTCGGAGAAATTTAACAACCCTTGCATCTGTAGTGAAGTATGGGGATTTGTAACCACGACGAAACTCTGGAGTCACACTTGCCTGGGGAACAATGAACCGAATCAGTTTCTTGCGAGAAAGAAATCGGCATGTCACAAGATATAAAGAGCATGTCGTACCACCAGATTCAGCTCAGCTTTAGGAAGATCAGCAGTGTTGAGGGAGAAAGTGGCGAGTCTGTTCTGGTTTGTGGTCAGATTCAGCAGCAGTTTGGTGTTTGGCCAGCTGTTACCATCCAGGAGATACACAGCTTTGTTCACAATTGGAGTCCCATCAAAACGAGACACTGATATCTGTTGAGAAAGAGCAAGGTTAGGAACCAATTTAAAGGCTTCTGCGACCAGAGATAAGCTTTTACTTGCCTTTCCATTAATCACTGATCCGGGTTCAAAATAATCAGAGAGGTCCACAAACATGACCTTGCCGACTTCAAATGTAATGGACACGGTTGCAGATTTTGACATCACTACATCTAGGAAAAAAGAAACACCGGATATCCACATCAACTTCAAAACACATACCGTTGGTTCAGCTCTGCCAATAGCTCACCTGTTTCCTCCTCAGTGATGTTGACAGTTACAAGAAAAATATCTTGCATATTATATTCAAATTTGGTGTTGAAAAACTCTGATGCATCAACAGTAAGCGAGGCAAAGCCAGTGCCATTCATCTGGTAGAAGAAGTCACATTTAATTCAAGAACAAGCAGGAGAAACCCTTCACTGTAAGGCAGACACCAGTCACACCTTTGTGGTTTTATTCAGACACCAATGGGTGAAATCAGGAGCCACAACATACGAATTTGGATTACGGCACACTTCCACCAACGCTTGACCAGGTACAGGTTGGCCATATATGTATCTGGGAAATGAGTCCAAGTGAGAAGGAGAACAAGATTAAGAACTGACCAACCACAAGACAAGAGAATGGAAGCCTCACTCACTTGGCACAAGCCTCAACTTTCAGTCCCACATCTCCAACACTGTACGTCTGTGGTACGTTTACAGTCATGGCAAACTTGGGCAAAACTAAACCAGAAACAAGACTCTTTAGATTAAGACCTCAGCTCTTTTGTTGAACTGCTGTACATTATACATGCAACTTACCGTATTTTTTCACCTCAAAAACTTGAGATCATCCGGTCACCAATAAAAGCCTTTAGCATGTACATCCCCACCTGAGCCTCTGAGTTTAACTCATGAGAAAGCTGCAAGATCCACCCTGTTGAGGACACGTTTGTCCACTGGCCAATCCGGTTATTATGATTGTCCTATTAAAATAAGTAAACAGATCAGAAAAACTGCAAACATACAAAAAGCTTAAACCAGCTCCATTTAAAGACTTGCACTGAAGTAAGTTCTTACCTCCAGCACGACCAGATTGTACTGCAAGGACAAATAAGAAATAGGCATTTAAAAAGCAAACACTAACCGTTTTGCATTCTTCAATCAATGCATTACATGTTATTTAGGTGCACACTGTTCAAGCCTTACCATCTGATCAAAAGGCACAAATATGGGATTCATGGTGACAACTCTGAAATTCACTGCAAAAACAGCAATAAATGCTCATTGTGCACTTGAAAACAATCAGAACTGTAATATTCAACTAAGGGTGACGAACTGCTCACCCGTTTGTCCGGGATTGTAGATGGGTTTGTCTGTTTGAATGAAGGTCAAATTCAGGTAACGTCTGAACATGACCTTCCTTTCTTCGGTCGCTCTGAAGGCCCTCCCTTGAACATCCACCTTCAGCTTCTGCACAGATTCTCCATCTACTCGAGGAGCCTGTAGAGAAACTCTGTTGATATACAACAAACCAGTCCAGAAAAAGCCAGGTCTCATGATAACAGACCTGGAAATTAAAGCAGCGGTGAAACGGCATAGAAGAAACCTGCCGCACAAGTTGAGTCGTCCTGTTCTTGTCATCAAGCAGAGAAACCGTCATCGTGAGACTCTCTTGTGGTTTCAGAAGACTTGCACACAATTTGGCATCAGATCGAGACTCAATCACTGCAGGGAATGTCACCATGAAGAACCTGGCTACATCATGATGTTTAGATTCAGACACCAAAAAGAATCAGGTCAGAGCAAGTACATGTTTGTTGAACATTCACAATCAATGTTCTTTGGATGCCAGGCCTGTTTATGGCCAAAAAAAAAAAAAAAAAGCCCAAAGTGTGGGGGTTAATTAAAAAAAAAAAATGAATGAAAATCACTAATTCTAAAACGAAAGTAAAATATGCACAGCCGCTTGAGCATTCATAACGGTGCGGAGCAAAAAACAAATTGCTTTCAATTAAGTCCTATGGAAGTTCAGCTTCCAGAATGAAGCTAAAGTGCACACACCATGACAGTGTGGCCATGAATTATAGACTTTACGTTCAGTTTAGAATTAACGCAAAGTCAAGGGCAGGTTGCTTGAATGGTAAGGTCATTAGCCTATTATTCTTAAAAAATAACACAAGGAAACAGTACAGTGACAAACTTGCATAACTGGGCGATTTTACATTCCACTGAAAACAAATCTTCAGTCATCTGGTCAGTCAGCTCAGACACGTGATGAAATCTGACTCCTGCGGCGACTCAATTTGAGCTCTTGACCCTTTACTTTAACTACAGTTAACTGGCCCTCCGGGGGCTTGATTTCAGTCCTCTGTGAAAACTTACATAACACAGTTTGGGTCTGTAAACCCTTCCCAGGGTCATTAACAGAATAGTTAAGTTAATGACTGAACTCTAGAGTCAACTTGAGCCAAATATGACTCCAGTAGATGACAGCTGTTTAAACGCATAAACTCAGCTAAAGGCTTGGAGCGCTATCCGTGAGATTACACACAAAAGGACAGAGCATTGAGAATCACTAAAACGCAATAAACTGTGGCTCAAACTAAAAGGGGATTGTATTATAGCAGTCTTAAACACCCATTTTTCAGTTTCCAATTTACCAAGCGGCTGGACAAGAGTTTAATTTGCTGTGAAATATTCACAAATCAGCAAGGTTAAAGAGGACACTTTAGAACCACAAGCTCTTTACTGTGGTCCTTACTGACACTTAAAGCTCACGGTACTTACGGGCCTGATGTCTGTCCATCAACACCAAAGAGGAAAAGGGCTAAAATGAGCCCTTTCCAAACACAAATCTCCCTCACAGCCATGAGGAGCAATCATCCAAGACCACACAGAAGTCTTTCAGAAACCTGCAGCACTTCTGTACAGATTCACACTGCTCTACAGCATAACTCTGAATCATCTGCACTCATGGCAGCATTATTGAAACTCTTAATAATTGGGATCAGGTTGATTTAGCACTCACAGGGAATCAGGCCCTATTTAGGGTGGAGCCCCGGTAGCCTAACCACTGGGTTGCCAGAGTGACACACCCTGCGTCTCAATCAGCTCCCTAGATCACTAGTCAGGGCACTGATCAGGACATAAGTCAATGGGCTGACTCCCTGATCAGTGCCCTGACAACTGAACCAGGGAGCTGATTGAGATGCACCCACACTTTGTGCACTGTTCGATTTCTGTGTACAGCCTTTATGGAGCGGGTCAAATTGACCCTAATTGGATTCAATACAATTCCTCAAAAATCTAATTTCATAAAGTCAAGAATTTACAGCAAGTGTGTGCTTTCTGCATATGAATTTCTTGCACTTCACACACATGGTGCTGGTTTTGCTGTCGCACTTAGATGGGCACACCTCACATCTCTTCCGTTTTTTCCTATAATCTGTGTTCCAAAGCTGAGTTCTGACTCAACCAAAGCTACAGTATGGGACAGCTCATTATTCACTCACAGGGGAGTGAGAAACAAAACACAAAAACATACATCAAATAAATGTTTTTTTATTCATGTTTTGGTTCTGTGAAGCTGCCTTTGGAAATCCTACATAAAAGGTTTGGTTAAAAGCTAGGTATTTCAGATATCTTGAATATATAAATGAGAGCTTATTTTACTATCTGTGTCTGTCAAAGATTTTCTGAACAACATGCTTTTTGAAGTGTGTTTGGTTAAAGTTAGAGCATTTTTAGAAACACTTACACTTTAGAACTGCAGTTGATGCCCTGACATACATAAAATAATTATCTTTGTGTCTGTAATTTCTTTGTAAATTGTGTCTTGTACAGTTGCTTTTGAATAGCTGCCTATGAGTTCATACACTGCGATTTCTGTGCGATTTCAGCAAGGTTACCTACCCACACTAGTAGATACGATACGCATACGATGTAAAGCCAAAGTTCACGATTTATGTGGTCACACTGTATGTGTGAAATATGCGCGATAAAATGTGCGATAAAATATTAATGAGATAGAAATTCAACAGCTATCGATATCAAGAGGATTTAGCATTTCCAAATTATTTATTAAATTAGCCTATTATTATTAAATTGATAGGCCTATTACGTTTAATTTGCCCCGTAACAATTTCATAACGCATCAATGCATAAAAGAATAGATAGATTACCTTACTCCTCATTAAATTTTGATTATTTTAAAACATTTAGGCCGATTATATAATGAATTATATGCCTATAATTTAAATGATTAACAGTCTATATGTCAGAACAATGCAATAATATCAGTCTCAAAGAAGTAAGAGCAGCTTTATTTCAAAAACAACTTGTATAACACGAGATAGGCTTAGTAACTCCTCTTCTCAATTCTTATTACTATTTTTCACTTTTCTATATGGGCCAAAAAAGATAAATATTAAGAAAATAAATTAAGTTTTACGTTTTCAGCAGCATGTGTTGAAGTAGTTTATCTCTCCTTGTCTTGAGTATATGCGCTGAAAGCTCGTCAGATTTTACTTTTACTTTCTGTAGTGAATAAATGACTGGGTTTGAGACTTCATCGACATCGCGTGATATCAACTCGCCTTTATGATTTAAAACGAGAAAATACATTTAACATAGATTCCTATTGCGACATGACATTTTTCTTTATTACCAAATGTCAAATGATGGACAGCGGTTCACATTTCCTGTGATAATGTAAAATTAAGAAAATATTAAATAAATGAGTAAATAAGGTGAAAAGTACAATAATGATCAAGTACTTAAATTATAAAATAGGCGCTGACTACAAGGTAGTGGTTTGGAAGACTTGGATTATCCATTTTACAACAAAAACTGGAGGCATTCAACAGTTTCCTAAATGGCTGTTATTTGATACCGGCCAACAGAACTTAAAGATCTCCTTCTTTTCGTTTTCTTTCTTACTGCAATAAAGATGGAATGGTCAACTTCTGCTTTGGCGCAGTCGCAGTGAGCAAAAATAGGGCTATCAGCTCGGAACGCTGCTTCAACACAGTATTCAAAGCATGCAGTGTCAGAAAAAATACAGTAAACAAATGTTGCAATTACGTAAAAACTTTTAGTAATCACCACTTACAGTAGAATAAATTATGCACTGTGAGTGTATTGCACTGAATATTACTGAATGTCTGTATAATCAGCACTTTCACTCTGTAAAAATACAGTAGTCTAACAGCAAAAGCCACAAAGGTTAAAAACTCTGAATGAAAGCGTGTCTCTGTACACCCAGAGAAAGAGCTGTGCAACTGATTCTGCCTCAGCATCACGCAGGGGCGTAGCCAGTGTCAGCAGCACACTATGACTAGCCAATTTGCAATTCGAGCTGCGGTTCGAATCCACCTTTTGCCGAACTCGATGTTCTTCCTTTTCATCATATATCAGATCAGAAAGGTGTTTATTTTCAATAAAAATGAAGAACATATTTGAAAAGTGGAAAAAAGTGTCTAACATTTGTTGTAACCGCTGCTCATGTTTTGTATGTAGACAGATTGTAGCTATAGCTTTGGTTTCACGAGTACACACTTACATCAAATTAAACAGAGTGAAGATTATGCTTATTTAGCATGCTGTCTGGGGGAGGGCTGAACCCAGAGTACCCCTACCCTCTCCGTGCTCCACTTGTGTTTAATTAGGTTTAATTATCTGATGTGCTCCTCCCAAAATGTGTTAATAAAACATCACTTATGTAGACTCGCGTGAAAGTGCCCAGGCCCACTCACTTTTGCCCAGGCCCGACCAACAATAAAATTATGCCTACGCCACTGGCATCACGTCTTCATGTGCCGGATCCAGCCTTGACAACACTCTCCACACCTTCATCTGTCCTCACATACTCTTCCTCCTTTTACGCTTATAATGTTTCCATCATTGTTGGTTTCAACATTCAGTGCAACATTTAGAGTTTTGGCACTCTGAACTGACTTGTGTTATGTCACACCATTAGGGGTGTCCTCGACTAAGGATTTCGAATCAGAATTGTCGAATCTTTCTATGGTCGACCGATAGTCGAATCATCTCTGTGTGTGTGTGTGTGTGTGTGTGTGTGTGTGTGTGTGTGTGTGTGTGTGTGTGTGTGTGTGTGTGTGTGTGTGTGTATGGGTTGGGAGGGGCATGACACTAGTCAGTAGGAGGGTAAAACTATTTTTATTTTTTTTCCTTTACACACTGCAAACAGCAACAAATTTTAATAAAGTGACCAAAACTGCCTATTTAAGTTAAAAAAAAAAGGTAATGTGATGGATAAACATTTGTAAACCGTTTTCTCATAACATTTTAAAGCCGCGATCGAAATACAGAGCATCACACGAATATATATATATATAAAAAAACCTGCCTAGAGAGGAAGAGCACTTTTTAGTGCATTACCCACTTAAAAAGATGAGAGAGGCCTGTAATTTTCATCATAGGTACACTTCAACTGAGACACAGAATGAGAAGGAAAAAAAAAATCCAGAAAATCACATTGTCTGATTTTTAAAGAATCGATTTGCAAATTATGGTGGAAAAAAAGTATTTGGTCACCTACAAAAACGCAAGATTTCTGGCTCTCACATACCTGTAACTTCTTATTTAAGAGGCTCCTCTGTCCTTAGCTCATTACCTGTATTAATGGCACCTGTTTGAAATCGTTATCAGTATAAAAGACAACTGTCCACAACCTCAAACAGTCAGACTCCAAACACCACTATGGCCAAGACCAAAGAGCTGTCAAAGGACACCAGAAACAAAATAGTAGACCTGCACCAGGCTGGGAAGGCTGAATTTGCAATAGGTAAGCAGCTTGGTGTGACGAAATCAATTGTGGGAGCAATTATTAGAAAATGGAACACATACAAGACCACTGATAATCTCCCTCGATCTGGGGCTCCATGCAAGATCTCACCTTGTGGGGTCAAAATGATCACAAGACCGGTGAGCAACAATCCCAGAACCACACGGGTGGACCTAGTGAATGACCTGCAGAGAGCTGGGACCAAAGTAACAAAGGCTATCATAAGTAACACACTACGCCGCCAGGGACTCAAATCCTGCATTGCCAGACATGTCACCCTGGTTAAGCCATTACATGTCTGGGCCTGTCTGAAGTTTGCTAGAGAGCATTTGGATGATCCAGAAGAGGATTGGGAGAACGTTATATGGTCAAATGAAACCAAAATAGAACTTTTTAGTAGTGCTGAGCGGTATCACCAAAAATGTATATCACAGTATTTTTCTAAATTATATCGGTTTTGCGGTATATGACAGTGTTTTTTCCCCTTTGCATGACCTGGTGTTCACCATATTTTCTACTGATTGAGAGAGGAAATACTGCAGTAGATTGATTAGAATGCCCTATTTTACTGTCATGATGCGTGCATATTGTAGAAAAATTCCACACAAGAGTTAATACAGAATTTGCAAAGCCCCACAAACCGATGCTGTGGGAAGACAACCAATAAAACACAGACCTGCAACAAACTCATTACAGACACATGAATATTAAAATATGACCATGGAGAAAGAAAAAAGGAGTTGAGGGCACCTTAAGCATTTGAAATATCTAACCCTATATAACAACAAACTGCCAAAGCGAGGGAGAAACGCAGAAGAATGTTTAAAAAGTCTAAGGATATTTTCAATACAATTAAGAGCACTACAGTCTCTGAACCAACGACAAACGTCAGTTTAACACAGAAAGAATAAAGCATGCAGTTATTTTTTTTGCCCAATCTTCTGTGAATTGTCAGTCTAATTATTAACTTACATCATTGTCTTTCGTGTAGCAGAATAATCTATGGTGTCATCACTGTCGTAATCAAACGTATCGTTTGCATACATCTCATTTGAAGAAGACGTGATGAAATATGTGTGTATACGCTGCTAGTTCATGTTTAGAGCACTAGAGTATATGAAATATGTCCACAAACATTTTTTAAAAGCACTTGCTCCGCTCTGAATCCAATCTATATGATCCATGTGTGGCTCTCCGCGCAGAAACCGCTCTGATGCGTGAAGTTTGAATCCTCCACTGTAATCAAGGGCTGAATCCGAAATATAACCATTATTTGAAAGGACAGCCATTTGTAGTTGTGTCCTGTAGTGGGATTACCTGACACGCAGGCTCTGTTTTGAACAGTTAAAAATGACAAATGAATGCATACTCCGAGAGCTCTCCACAAGACACGTTTGATTATACCATCTGGATGCTTAAAATTGATCGGGGAATCCACGCTTATTGTACCCATAAGTTAATCATCGCGCTAAACTAATGCGTGTTGCAATGCAAAACACACACACACACATAGCCAATCGCACATCACACGGAGATCGCGCACGCCTCACAAAACCATTCAGTAGAGCAGAAATGTATCAACACTGTTCTGTGATCTATCAGTAAAATAGCTTAGAATCTGAAAAGTTCTAGCATATATTTCTTGATAACTAAAACTCACAGCTTCACTATTAGTAGAGAGCAGTGTTGGGAGTAACGCATTACAAAAGTAATACATTACAGTAACTTATTACTTTTTGCTGTAACGCAGTAGTGTAAGGCATTACTAATCAATTTTCAGTAATATTTTACTCGGTACATTTCCAGTAACGCTTGCGTTAAACCACACACACACACAATACAATAAAACGTAAAAGGAAAAAAAGGCGCGATACATTAACGCATGAAAAATGCAAGCTATTACCTGTTCGTGGTCATTCAATAGCCGCGTGTGGTGTCCAGGTTAGTAATTAAATACTAAATGACAGCTTCTGATATATTTTTGTATAGCGATTTACTTCATTTTCCTTCAATTCAGTACTTCAATTCATCTCCTTCTTGCTGGTGTACTTTTGGATATTGTGTGATATAGTCCAGTGAAGGCGTAAGTGTTTATTGCGGATTTTACAGAAGTGCCGCAGGCATGATTTCAGCCTCTGTGCTCGCGCTGGCCAGTGGAAAAGTGGCTAAAGAAGGTTTAAAGGCTCTGTCGTTTCGAAGAATAGCACAACGACAAGCGCGTCGAAGAACGGACTAGAGACAAGGCGCGCGCTGCAGAGCCAAACTATAACCCTAATGCCTATAAACAACACTTGGGTGAAGATGACAGAATAAGACTACTGCACACCGTGACACCGTCGTTTAGATTTTTTATAGTAATAAAGTAATTTAGTTCAGTTAGAGAACAGGCCGTTCAAATAAAAACGGAAGGTGTCTGCTAAGCATGAGCCGAACATGTGATCTTTAGCTGACAGATGATCGCGGAAGATTTGGTTTCAAAGTGAAATGTAAAAGCGCCTATAAAGGGGGTTTGTCATTGTGTTGTGTATTTCATTAAGAATAATAGGCTAATTTTAAACCGAAACTAAAATCTGCTTGGCCGCACGTGAGCGCGCATTTACTAACGAGCTGTCATTCACTGTGAGCGCGCACTGGCGCGTTTTCAGTTCATATGGACGCTTAATTTTTATAGGAATTCTTTGAAAGCACTCGCATCCGCTCCCGTTATTAATGACCAAGCGGCAGTGCGCATGTTCCTTTCGGTTAGATAGACTAGAGATTTAAAAGCCCAGATACCGGTGATGTCATCACACTTTGATTAACTGGTGGGAAATGTCCCCACCGTCTCATCCCTACTGTACATTCGCGAGATGGATGCGCATTGCTTAGTTTATCAGAGATAAGGACAAGAACGTATAGGCAATTCAAATGCAAATACAGTCAAATACAACCTTTTTCTAAAACCGAAATAACTATCTCGCAAATGTCGCAACAATAAGAAAAGAACAAATGCGCATATTGTCATAACTTAGAGTTTACACAGTTCTGTTGTGTCTATGAACAGAAGCTATTCCCAGATTGCCAAATAATCACTTTACCTCTAAAATAATACTTATAACAGAGTTGGATCGTCATGATTTCTTGCATTGTCTTGAGCATTCACTTTTTTGCCAATTCTCTATTGTTAGCCTGGATAGCCCATGTCATTATGCTTCATCATATCGCCTTCTACATTTTAGAATGTTAAGAGCTACTTCTGAAGTTATTTTGGTGAAAGTAACTCAAATGTAATACAGGAGTAATGTAACGCATTACAATTCTGAGACAGTAATATTGTAATGTAATGAATTACTTTTAAATAGCAGTAATAAGTAATCTATAATATATTACAGTTTGGAAGTAACTTGCACAACACTGGTAGAGAGACGCTGCCAAGTAGAATTAATTCACACACAATCACTCACTAATGCATTCATATACATGTAAACTTTATTGTGCTACTTATCTGTATCTTATTCAGAACGCGAGCAGAAATCTGTGAGAAATATAACGACCATAAGACAAAAGAACTGATACAAAAGCTGTTTTAATAGCTGGAGTAATAACCTTATGGACAGTGCTGTGTCATATACCATAGCTGTGCACAAGAAGACCGGAGTTCGAGTCTCAGCTCGAGGAGGAACAGACTTATTTGTTCATTAATGACGTCATCAGCGACTAGTCGACGTCGACTCGACTTTCATCACATAAATGTCGACTTTAAAAAAATTAAAGTTGTTCAACCCCTAATAAGACCCAATAATACGAATTTTAGCAGGCAACCTTGCCAAAATAACACACTGTCCATCATCGTCTAAAACCTGCCAGTTTCTGTTCAGGCATAATTACTCCTCTATGGATCAAGTCCAGACCGAACTGTTCGAGCTCAAATGTTGTGGGTGGGGCTGAGTTCAGCTGGCATCCAGGCTATACAGTTCCATTACAACCTTCCAAATGCTCCACATTTCAGAGGTATGTGGGAGCGAGAAATCCACTCAGTTGAAAATGCTCTACCCACATGGAAAGAACCTATATGAGGATATATGCGCATATATGAAACATATATGCAGCTTATATGTACATATATGCTGCATCTATGCACATATATGATAATATGTATGCTGCATATATGCACATATATAATATGTATGCTGCATATATGCACATATATGATAATATGTATGCTGCATATATGCACATATATTCCACATATAGGTAAAATTGAGGTGCATATATGTGCATATCAGGCCATATGTCTCCTGTATTGCTTCTTTATATCCACATATAAGCCATATAAGATATGTCTCAGCTCATGGCAGGATCCGGTCATAGCTCAATGTAATTTTACAGGTTATGGTCTGTATTATTTGTTTTGTTTTTTGTTTTTACAGAATTTTCCTGTTTTTTCATTATACAAGAAATGCCTGGTGTTTTACAGATATTCGCTGTAATTTAAATTTCGACTATTAAATTTACAGGAATTGCTTGTATTCTGGTAGCCTATTACATCTGTTTTTTTTTTTTAAGATGGATTTTTACAGAATAATATGTAATTTTAGCCTATACATAAAAGTGTGATTAATATTTTACAGATTTTTTTTGTAGAAAAAAGTAAACGAATGTTTAACTACAGAAATCAGCAGTCATTCAACATGTTTTACTTACCATTTAAGATAATGTGTTGGTTAGGCCTATACATTAATGTAGTATTTGTACATTAGGCCTATACATATTAGTCAAACTATAAATTGGATTGTAGCTACTAATCTTTTAACCTTGTCTTGCAAACAAAAAAAAAGAAGCTAATTTTGATATTTTTTTGCACTGACTAATTCTCCCCTAAATGTCCTAACCACATCTATTCATGTACATTTGATGGGTTTCCAAATCCAGTTGCAAATGCAGCTGTGTGTGTGTGTGCATGTGCGTGTGCTTGCATGCGCGCGCGCGTGACGCAGTTTCAAATTTGCTGCCGGTTAATTTTCCGTTAGTCACGCCCACAACAGTTTGCGGAGAGGTAACGTTACAGTGATGTTAGAGCGGGTGATTTGATTTTATTTTAGGCTAAGCTACACTCGTGAAGTGAGTCGTGAGATTAACTGGATTTGAGCAGCCGTGAGCAGGATCTCGGAACTATGTGAGGAAAAATAACGCGCCATTTCAGCGAGAATGTCTCGGCAACTACAGCGACTTTTGACAAGCAGCGGCCATCATATCAACCGATCACTGGGCTGAGGTAAGTTAAGAGTCTCATTCTATGATATTTATATCGTGTGGCTGCACATTGATGTTGTTGGTTGTTTTAAAGCTGTTGTTAACATTTCTAATCGTTGTTCAGTCACATAACTGGCGTTGAGAGTAAAACACTGAAAATTATAGCAGTTCAGGCCTCTTTCAATTTTCCATCTGTTTAACCAAGATTAACTTAGCTATTCATAAAGTTTGAAAGGTTGTATGTGGTAGTTATGTTACCGTCATTATATCTTTTGAAACAATGAACTAACTTTATCGATTAACTATAGGCCTATATATATATATATATATATATATATATATATATATATATATATATATATATATATAGCTCTGGAAAAATGAAATATGATTATATTATCATCGATCCAGTCAGATGATTGGACAGTTACGTTACACCCCTAGAGTTATATGATGCAGCTAACGTTAAGTCTTCCAGATCACATTAGGTTGAGGTTTTTGGTCTCAGTAAAACATGCTGGCATGTTTTAATTCATGTAATAGTCCTATTTTTTTATTTGTATTATTTTTTTATGCTTTTTTGTGTGATTTCAGGTCCTGTGGAAAGACTGGAGGTCTACAGCAGGCGAGCATTGCAGGTGTGGAATAAGGGCACTGTTCTTCTCATTCAACAAATTCTTTGTTTGCATCTTATCATGCAGCTGTTTTGAATAGTATTTTGTTATAATTGCAACTAGAATAATTCAGAAACATGGCTTTTCCTATCACTGCTATCCTGACACATCTCTCTACCCTTCATTCCAGCGGATGATCAGCCGTAGCTGCTCGCATCTCAGCCTGCTTGATGGAAATTTCCGACCTTCACCTGGATGACCTTTACCTTCAACTCAACCTCGCCAAGACGGAAGTGCTCATGGTTTCAGCCAGCCCTACCTTTGTGTTATAACTGATCAGTTAATCTTCACAGACCACATTGCTAGAACTGCCCGATCTTTAGATTTTCCTTGTACAGCATTGGGATGATCAGGCCATTCCTATCGAAACATGCTACACAACTCATCCAAGCTCATGTTCCAGCCACTGGCATCAGTGTTTGCTGATGCACTGTGAAGACTTGCGCTGTGAAGGCAAATGGCGCATTGTGGTGCCATCCCAAAGAGGCACAAAATCACTTTCACAGACCTTTATCTGGACTGTTCCATGCTGGTGGAATAACCTGACTAACTCCAGCCATTTTCAGGAGACCACTAAAGATGCATTCTTTTGTGAACACATGACCCATTAAAACTAGCTCTTTTCTGTTTAACAAAACTGCTAGACTAACTAAAAATTGTCACTGCACTTATTGCTGCTTCCATACTCTTCATTTGTAAGTTGCTTTGGATAAAATTTAATTGTACATGTATAAAATAATAACTGCAATGTGACAGTATAAAAATAGAAAGATAATTGTCTTTTAATGTAGATATTTTTGCATATTCTAAATTATATACTAAGCTTGTATTTCCTACAACAGAAGTAACTTGACATATGTGTTATGTAAAATGACTAATAATGTAAATGTGCAGTTTCTGTACAATATTTTGTAAATTTAACAGAAATTGGCTGTAAAGGTTGCTATTTATGTACAAGTAGGCCTACTTAATTTAGAGGTTGAAGTTCTGAGTGGTTCTGTTCAAATAAATATTAATACTGTAAATATGCAAACATGTTTTTGAATTGATGTGCTTACTGCATTTTTATAAATAATATCTTAGTTATTGTACATAGAAAACATATATTTTAAAAGTAAATTACTGTAGATGGACAGCAGGTTTGTAAAATAAATTTGATTGAAAATTTGATGTTTTATGTGTAATTTAACATAATTGATCCGTTTTTCCACAGTTTAATAAATTATAATTAACATTAATATACTGTAATACATTTTTTTACAGTGTAGGTGAACATATAGGTGCATATATGCACACATATAAGTGCATATATGTGCATATATGTACATATAATATAGGAAAACGGCCAATTTTATATATGTCACATATATTAAAAACCTATATCAAATCCTATATTAAAACATATATGTTTATATAGGTTCTTTCCATGTGGGTACATACCATAATAGGGTCTCAGATTCTTTCAGAGGAAGTTCTCCGAACACTCCTTATAGAGGTTAAGGCTATACTCAACGCTAAACCACTGGGGTATGTCTCCTAAGATGTGCGGAAGACCCACAGCCCCACGCAAGCAAATGTTGGTGTAAACACACAATTTAAACTTAGTGTGTAGAGCTTGTTAATACCATTGTGATATTTCCACCTACATTTAAATATTTGTTAGTGTGATTAGTCTGTCAAATGTACAGTTAATGTAGATTTAAATATGCTTGTGCATTTGGTTAAAAAAACTAACAAGTTTACGGATGCACAGTACATATTGTATTAGTGTGCGGTGTACAGCTTTACATTTGTAATGTTATCTGGCCATTTATATGTGATGTCATCCTATTCATTCTACAATCACTTAATGTATTTTATGTCTCCTTTCTTCTGTATAGACCACACACAAACACCAATGTAACCAGTGAACTTGATGGACATTAAAGTCATTCAAATGGGGTTCCTGTCTCCGTGTCCTTACCGACACACCATGGCGATGGCCAAATTGACCTAAAACCAGTCCACCTTCATTACTTCACTAAGAGAAACCAATTATCAAATTTAAAGCACAGCTAAAATGATCAGCTGTTAAAGGGTTACTTCAGCGATTAGCATATGGCTTTGTATCAGTAGAAACCCTGGAGAATATTCAAATTATTGTGCTTTCCCCCCTCATATCTCCCTGAGACGAGAGATTTATGCATTTTATTTCTGGAAAAATTCCTCCTATAATGCAAAATGACGATTTTTGCATCATAGGAGGAATGCTTGCCCAAAGGCTAAAGACTACAGCCAGCAGAGGGAGCTATTTCTGCATGTTTTGAATCCGCGCATGGGGGATGGGAGATTACACTCAGCTGGCAGGGAGAGCTCAGCTTGCAGACAGGATCATTTAAACGGAGCTATGGTGAGCAATGTAAGTCTTTTAACTTCTCAAATTCATTTCTATGAAAGTTAAGCTTGCAAAGGCATGAACTGGAACGCGTGCCAGACTGAACTGGCATTGTGAATGTATGCCGCGAGTGTAGTCGCGATTACCTCAGCTCTCATCACTCGTGCAGTTAGTGCTCTGGGCTGTGATACTCGCGCGGTGACTCACTCATTATATTGAACAGACACGTTCAGTTTTTAATTGTAGTGTCTTCTCTAACTCAATCACAGTAATGAAGTTGGTGGTGTTGGGAATGGCCTCACAGGGCAGCGAAGCATTCTGGGAATTGTAGTCTTTCATCCCCATGGGACAAAAATACATTTTCTGTCTTTTCTCAGTCTAGAAGGCACCAAATTCAAAAATAATTTCACATTTCTACTGCATTGATGACCCAGTTTAAATACAGATTCATCTTCCCAGTGCTGAAGTACCCCTTTAAGTTACAAACATTAAACAAAGTCACATAGAATTGGAGTCAGATCAAATGTATTAATGGAGTTCGAAGTGAATTTAACAGATACTGAAGTCTTACGCACATGTCCTTCAACCAGACCATTAGATTCTGTTCTTGGGCTAACGGAGGGACCTTAAAGTATATTGCACAATCATTACTGAATAAATTAAACATGGATTAATACTTAACTGTTATTCAAGAGCACTTTGTCAATTTGGGTTAGTGTAGTATTTTCTTGTGTTGCCTTAAAGGTGAACCATGTAGAATTTTTGCAGTAAAATATCCAAAAACCACTAGGCCGGTGTTATATATTTTGTTCAGTTGAGTACCTACAATATCCCAGATGTTTCCAACTATTTGTAAATTGTGAGAAAATTGCTATTTTAACTAAGGACAAGGACGTTGCAGCATTGCATTTGAGGGAGTCGCCTGTCAATTGCGTCATATCTGCGCTACCCTCGGTTTCGGCTTTTATTTGGCAGGAGCGCTTTATTCTTAGCAGTGTGAACAACTGAACGCACGGAGTAAAGTCATAACATCGTTTTAAACACACTTAAATGTATCTAATATGATAAACAGAGCTCCATTACCTCAAAATCATAACCGGAAGAGCAGATCTGTGCAGGCGCCCGGCAAATGAGTCCCGTCCCGTCATAATAAAAGTCCCGGTATTCGCAAGGCGGGTATTTGTTTAACAATCGCTCCAGCAGCTTTGCTCAGGTCCATAACACTCGGTCCTGCTCTGCTTTAGACTACAGTAACGTTAATAACCGCATGCATGAACGTGATTTCTAATCTCTAGTGAGTCCTATTTTTCACTGGCTGTGATGAGAAGACCACATCTCCCAAGATGCTGCGCTCACACTTTGCGTCATCAAACTACGCTTTTGTTTTGCATAGGCGCCCTCCAGTGGACAAAAGCTGCATAGTGCACCTTTAAGAGCTGCATGTATCTAAGAAATCAATTTACATAATTCTTAGAGAAGCTATTTGAGATGAATAACCCTTGATACAGTCCCACATTTATTGCCTTCTTGCTATAGTAAAAATAGTGGCTACACTTAGCGCATCAAACAATGCCTTCATACAATAACACTGTTGGAAGTGTAAACTTTAATTTGAAAGTGATGAGTCATCAGGAAGGAAAGTGCATCTGTTTAAAGTGCTTAAATTAAACTTCTGCTTACAGATTTGTCTCTGACAAAGATGTTAAAGGGGTGGTTGCATGCGATTTCCCTTTAGTGTGTAATGTTGCTGCTTGAGCACAAACATTTTCTGCAAAGTTACAGCACTGAAAGTTCAATGCAAATGGAGATGGTCTTTTAAAGTTATGGCAGTTTATTGCCTACAAAAATGGCTGGTTTGGACTACAACAAGTTTCTTCCTGGGTTGGTGACAAACCCTTGTTAGTCACCGCAGATGTGACTTCTGCCTGTAATGGTAAGAGATGTGGCGTTTCCGGACAACCGGTGCTTGGAAATAATTAAAAAATAAAAACCTTTATAGTAGGCCAGAAGATACAGTATATAGATACTGGCCCAAAACAGAACTCCAGTGGATCTAAAATGTTGAGAATTTATTTGCAGTCTGAAGTTCAACTTTGACCAACTTGTTTGAGCTTTTACTTTGAGTTAATAACAGCCACTGATCTACATTTCAGTCATGCAAGATGTCAAAAAAAAAAAAAAATTCACAAAACTGGAGGACTGACTGTATGAAACAGTTTTATTTAAGTAATGTTTCTTGCAGCCAGTACTGAATCCAATCATGGACAGGGAGATGTGTAGGTGGTCTCAAACGAGTCAACTGAAAGAGGAACATGAAGTGAGCTGGATCACGGTCAGTGAATTCAGCCAGAGCAGAGCTTGATTAGGATGAAAGCGTACTTGTCTGATAGTAGTCATAAACGTTGATGACCGCTGGCTTGAGATTATTCACTGAAAGAACTTGTTGCAGCAGGAGTGTGTAACTCAAGGGGACTTCTTTGGGAACCTGCGAGACAAATGATTAACAGCAGCACAAACAAGATGGCAGCTAGTGAATATACCCAGAGTACGGTCTCACCTCTTTCAGATACACTAGGACATGATCATCATCAGCATCAACTCGCTCCACTAGTGGAGCAAATGATTGGGGTGGAGATCCAAGCTGAGGGGAAAACCATACTTTACAGACAATTACATCGGAAAGGGCTAAGCATATTGGGACTAAATCTTAAACACAAACCAGCGCTGTATCTGCTTTGAAGCCTGACAGGAGCTTGATGTCCACGATAACCATGTTAGTGCTTGCTTTTACACCGTTGTACCTAAGAGTGTTATGGGGAAAATAGAGGTTTAGTCAACAGGATCAAAAACAGCTTCCTTTTGTAAGAGTCATAAACAAGAGATGGTTTGAGGACAAAGTCAAAGCAGTTCTTACTTCACTGTGAAGTTCAACATGAGATTGGCCCCAAGCAGTCGGCAGTCTCCAGTCAATGTCGCTTCAACGCTCAGTGTTTTGGTATTTTCAATGGGTGTCGGGATGTTATAGAAACATGCAACCTACAATGAGTGCAGAGTAAAACAAAAAGCAAAGTAATTTGTGCACATCAAAGAGAGGGGGAAAAAAACTGACCTGCACAGACACACAAGCGGCTCCTGAAGCTTTAACAATATATTTGCCAGGAACGTTCTTCAGCAGCTTCTCCTGATACAGCAGCCTGTTGTCCCGATTCACAGTGAAGCTATAAGAGTCTCCTCCTACCACTGAGGACTGTACGGCAACGGTGCTGGAGCCGTCCAAGCTGAAGACTTGAGCAGCGTACACAGACAGAGCATGAAGAGCCACCACCGTGTCCTGAAAACGAGCACCAGATTAAAAACTCCACTCGAATGATTGTGCTCATATTTGGTAGTCAGAGGCACCTGTGTCGAGGAGAAGCCTCCATAGGGATTCTGCTGGGTCACCAGCCAGTTGACAATATGGTTAGCATAGCCCAGATTAGCCGTCGTGAGAGGCTGAACAGTGAGAACCGCTAGCAGCACATAAGCGCTGATCTCAACCGCTAGAGTATCACCAGATGTCGTCTGGGACCAATGGAGCTTAGTGCCTTAGGAGGAGATGGAGGGGAGAAAGTTAATGCCAAAAGAAAATAAACAATATCAAGAGACTGGTGTAAATGTCACCTTCAGAAATGGCAAGGTTGTCCAAGGCACTTAAAAGCTGAGCTCGAGTGGTGTTCTCTCCAGCGAGACTGAAGGTGTAGGCCAGCAGAGCAGTGGCATAAGTGTTTCCCAGGTTCCCAATGACAGGCCTCAAGCAGGACAGCGCTTTGGTAATGACGGCATCCTGAAAGTGCAGCAGATCTCAGACAACAGCCAGAACAGCAAGATCATTTGCAAGGAGTCCTTTGCAACACTGGAGATGTTTTTACTGTGACAGGGACGCCTAGTTCAAGCAGCGATGCAACAATGTAGGCAGTCATGGTCACGCCATCACCAACTCCACCCTAAAACAGCAGCAAATTTGATTTAGAAGAACAGTCTCACACCAAGTCTATTGGTTAGAGCTGCACGACTCTGGATAAACTGAGAATCACTTTTTAGTGATCCCAGCACACGTCCAAGTAACAAATGTGGTTGAAGCTACTTTCTGTACAGTCACATGGCAGCGGCAGAGCGAATGCAGATTAGAATGTTGCAGTCTGGTGATCGGACTTTAAAGTCTTCAGTTTAAAGCCAATTTTGCGTCACAAGTGTCAGCGGAGCATGAGCAGCCTGTTTTTGTTGCCCTTATCAATGAATGAGAGCATTCACATTAGGAGTGTGACCACTGACTCATTCTTTAACATGGGCCTCGACAACCCATGCCATTAAAGCTTCTGATGCTTGTGACCTGAAACACCAAAATGCGTCACTTAGAAATGAGATTGCACAGGTGTTTAAATTGAGATCTTTTAATGATTAACCGTGCAGCTCTAGTTAGAACACATTAAGAAACTTGTGATGTACCTTCATGCGATTGTTGTGCAGAGTTCCCTGCTGCATGAAACAGCCATCTGAACGCTGCTGGCGGATCAACCAATCCTTTGCAGTCTGCAGGACATTTGGATCAATGAAAATGAATTCCCTCGCTAGACCAAAAGACCTCAGGACAAAGGAAGTCAACCTGGCCATGGAGATAACACGTGGCGTCAAACTGTACTTAAACCTCTGTTGACATACACAGCATGAAACTCACCATGTATTGGATTCATCATTACCAAAGGTGCTGTATGAACCATCGTTGTGTCTGTAGTTCAGTTCTCGTTGGTATCCTGATTATGTCAAGAGCCACATGTAAATTGATCAGGAAAGGAGTTACAGTCTGACACTCCAATGAGAAGAGCAGGACAAGAACTTAACGACTAAATTTAGTCTCCTACACTTTTAACCCTCTATGGTACACAATGATTAAAATGAGGAAATATATTTGTGGTGTTTTTCCTGCTTAAAATAGGACACTTTCGCTAAAAAAAAAAATTAAGTTTGTTGCCTCAAGGCAACATCGTATCACAACGGACAAATTGAAACTTTACATTTTCATGTAGAAAAAAAAAAAAATGTACTTGGAAAAAAAAGAAAATCTCTTTAACCAGACACATTTGGCCTCTTGCGCAAAGCTGGTTTCAGTCGTTACCCAGGTAAGTTCGATTAGTTTGAGCAAACTCTGGTTTTTCAGGCTCAAGAAGGTGGATTGGTTTGTATCAGTGTTTATCACCATGGTAACTGACACTACACAGTTAACCTGCTCTGGAGCCGTTTTTTTTCTGGGTTAGAGATCGCAAACCCAAACTGGACCAATCCGCTGTAAGTAAAGATGCAATAAAGCCACACCCCCTGTATGTCTCATTCCAAATTTAAAGCTACACTGTGTAATATTTTCCCCCATCTAGTGGTGAAACGGTATATGACCATCCAGTGTATAATAGTTTCTGTTCCTCTTAATTTCGATTTCGTTTCAACTCCTACGGTGGCCGATTTAGTCATGGCTTCCAGTTCGACCTCTTCGGTGAGTGTTTCAAGTGATGAGGTTACTTTTGAAAACTATTATAATTTGCAGTTATTTAATTTGCCAAATGATCTATGATCAAATTAATATATGTAAAATGAATAATAGTTTTACGTTTTCGTTATTTTTTACCATTTCATTGCTAACATCAGCTATCAGGTTCCAGACGAATGCAAGCTATTCTTAGTAAAGGAACTTTTTTATCAGTGCTATCGTTATTCTTTATATTATGACATCACTAGCGTAAGGCAAACAAATTATAATGCAATTAAAATATTAATCTCATGTTATCCGTCATAGAACACGGATTTATGTTATAAGGTAAACAACACTTTTTCATCATTGACGCGAGGAAAACTATCCTAGACGTCGTTCTAGTGTTATGCTCAGCACACCATGATATAATTAGCCAAGCAACAATAAAACTTTCAATATACACAAATAGGCTGAATTAATATTACCTGTCGAGAAGAAAGCAGGCAACGTCGGCGTTCTTTTTAAAATCGTTGCTCCTCATGAGTTCTTTCCATTTTGAAAGAACTAAGTGATTTTAGCTAAGAATAAACTAAAAAAAAAAGTTATACAGTGTAGCTTTAAGTTTATAATGAAAACTTGAAATAATTTAGCATATTTTGGTGCTAATGTTATATTTATACAATATGAATTATAATCACTGAATTCATATAAATACATTATTGACAAGTAGCCAAATAGTAATATAAATATAATACATGGATTCATAATTCTTTTAAACAATGTGTAATCATTTGAGCTCTTTGTTTGTTAGGCATATTTCTTGGATTCACATCATGCATTGATATAGCAGTGTTTATCCCTGCCTTGTAATATTTAATTTCATAATTTTCAAAACGATCTCAATCTTCAGAAGAGAAGTAAATTTAAGAGACACTGTGATTGGATATTTGCCACACGTGTCAATTTCAGGTGCACACGCTTCAGAGTTAATCACTAACTCTGGATTAAACCCGACTTGACAGAGAATAAAAAGTTTATACCAAGCTTTGAGAAACGGTTGAACTTCAGATAAATTTGTCAACTCTAAACCTACTCTGAAACTCAGAGTTTGTTCAGATAGCTTCTTGCAACAGGCCTCTGAACAAACATGTTTATCCAGTTCATACTGCATAACAAATTTCATATTTAATAAAAATTAACATTTAAAATTCAGCTGTTGCTCTCAGGCAACATTGTACCATCATGGAACACAAGTATTACCGAACCATTACATCAAGTCATCATATCCATCTTTGATCTCATCCTCACTCTCCCTGCCGGACTGTCACTATGACATCCTCTTCCTCATCACAACACCTCATCAGTTGTGTTTTATACCTTTGAGTGCTATAGAAAATGTGCAGATCATAATGTGCAGTGTATTATTTTTATACATGCATTACAATATTGTGCAAAAATGCAAATATCAAGAATTACAACTCTATATACTATATTTGTATCCAACCTTGTGTCTTTGGCCTTACACAATTCCACTGTACAATGTTTCTTCGAGGCAACAGTTTGTTATTTACTCTAAAACATTTGATGTATAAAGTAAAATTCTTGAAAATACTTCTTTACTTCCCAGTGAAGGAGACTCTTTTGTGGGTGATTAACTGGACAGAAATTAGTGCACTTTTCATTAAAGAAAATATGGAGCCGTGTGAATTTGTTGGTTCATACCGCTTTGAAGGTAGCCCGTGGCAGTCACTCGAATGGCTGCGGTGAGTTGACCCGTGACCTTCAGGTACAGCAGGATGTAAATATTGGGAGCAAGAAGGATCATATTCTGTTCTCCACAGCCATATGGCATCTGTAATAACCCATCTAGATTCTTCAGCGCACGACCCATTATATCCCCTACAAGAGGATAAGCATAAAGCCCACATCAGAAACAAAGTTATTCTAAAAACATCACCTGTCAGTTTCTACTCAATGAAATGCTTTACCAATGACGGAAACTGAGCATCTAGCTGATCCCTGAATCACATTTCCTGGAAATATCAGAGTCACATCTTCAGAAAGAACACTTCCTGTAGACCGAACAGAAAGGATCAGCATTGAACACTAGGCTAATGTTTGACTGTACAGAAAAAATAAATAAAAAAAAGTGCAAACAAACCCTTTGGACACAGTAACCAACACTGGGTGTTTGTCCTTTCAACGCCTTCAGGCTATAACAAGCAATAAAACACCACGTCAGTAAAGCAGAATGAGTTCTGTGATCAAATGCCTGAAGGCGGATTAACACTTACCAGGACAAGTAGACTTCGAGTAACTACATCAGTGCGTCCTCTCATAGGCACGGTCACAGCCTCAGTGCCACATCGAGTCCGGGATGGCTCAGCTGATGCATTTACGGTCACGTTGACAGTTCCTGGGAGTGACAAGTGACAAATAGTGAGCACCACCACTTACACTTCAAATTTAGAAACCCCAAAACTGACCGAGAACAGAAGCTAAGAGAACCCATTTGAAGGTCTTTCTCCCATTGGCACAAAGACAGGACGAATATGGATCAGCATATGGTTTAAGAGTGTAGTTTGTGGACGAAACTGGAGTCACTTTAACCTGCCAAATAAACACAGGTAGTACATGGAACAAAGACACATCACCATCTGTATACAGATACATTTGTAGGATTTGTGGGCAAAGTCAAGACAAATTACCCTGCAATATGGTTCATTCAAATAATTCCACACAAACTAAGCTCCAGACCCAAAATGACAATCTTGGCCTCAGACTGTGGAGCTCATTTATGTTCCAAGTAACTATAAAATGGATGATTGGTACAAAGCTAGGCACACTTTCATTGTATGGATCTGTTCAGAAGACTGCTTGACTGAAATCTGTAAGCGGTAGCACTTATTCAAGCATGTCTGAACTGTTCTCTTTGCTTAGAGAGGGAAGACGAGACCAGATAATGTGAAATTTGTGAGGTGCAAAAGCCACCTCAAAGAAGCAGAGGTCAGGCCACCAGACAGCACAACTCTACATGACTAAGGTTAGTGGAAAGGTAGAAGGACTCCAGTCAGGAAGGATGTCATGTGGAGCGAGTCTCTAGCTCTTAATTATGTGTAAAAATGTCTGCTAAATCATCTGTCATTCAGTTTGCATACAAGAGCCACAAAGAGTTCATATGTAGCAAGACAAAAAAAAAAATTCTGACTGGTGTAAATTGTGTTAATCAATTACCGAAGCAAAGAGAACATCAAATTATCGTCGACCAGTGGAGCAAAAGCACTAAGATTAAGAACTACTTGTTTCTGTACATGCATAAAATATCATGCTTGGTTTGTTGTAGAAGTCTGCAAGTGACTTTAGGCCTGCACTCATGCATCTATTTTACACTGTGCCCACCTGAGATCCGCCTAGGGATTGCGTTTCCAGAAAGTTACATATTTACCGTTTAAAAAGTAAGACAAGTGTCACAGATATCCAAACCTTGTTGATTACCTCATATCAGACAAATATCTATTATTCCCAGCGTCATTACTTCCATTGAAGATGTAAATCACAATATTATATTATATATTATATTATGCATTTATGTACAAAAACATCCTGCATGGATGTATGAAAAATGTTAATACCTTGGCAAATCTAAAAGGAATTGAAAGTGAAATCAAGTCATTCATCTTTTTACCATGTTGCTTAAACATTTCTCACTTGCCCAAAGACAATAGCAATGCTCTGACAAACCTCTGCTAGTTTTAATGGATGTTTTGCATTGCATTAAATGTACTGTTACTGTCCAGCTCTGACTCCATGTAAATATGTCTATGATCGTGCCAGCTCTCTCTGGTCTCAGTCTTTGACTCAGACCCCCTTTGAACTTGGTCTCAACTACAACGGGTACTGATTGATGGTTCATCCAGGTCATGTGTGCCAAGTGCTAGAAACTTGGGATTGTGTCATTCATTATTTCCTCATGTTTCTTTCTGCAACTTGTGTAAATGTGTTCTTGCCAGTCTTCGATATCGAATTATCCTTACAAATAAAAGTAAAGTCTCGTTTGCATTTAAAAGTAGTGTTCTTGTGTTATACCTTTACCAATTTAATGTCCTAAACTGCTAATTTATGTTACCTTGCAATTATAGCACTTTCACTATTGTTGTCCACAGACTTGATAGTTACACCCTGTTCAAAGGAGTGCTGGATTAGTCACTTGCTCAGCTATAAATGTGATCCTTTTAATTAAAAAAAAAAAAAAAAAACTCCCCTTGAGCTAAAATAACCCATTTACCTTACGTCAGGGGTGTCCAACCCTGCTTCTGAAAGGCCACTGTCCTGCGAGGTTTAGCTCCAGCCCCAATTAAACACCTGAACCTGCAAAATGAGCGTCTTCAACACAGGTGTATCAAGATGGAGCTAAACTCTGCAGGATAGTGGCCCTACAGGACTGAGTTTGGCCTGACATTTTACACAGAAATAATAAAAAAGAACCCATAACAGACCATGATGCATTTGGACAGATAGCTGAAGACAGTGGCCTTCAGATCAAAAGACTCCCCACGGATGATGGAGTACGGCAGGGAGAGCTCCAGGAAGAAGGGCTGGAAGACCGTCAGCAGAGCAGGAGGAGCCAGACCGAAACCTTTGGAGGACAGGCAGAACGCCTCAGTCTCCCATGTGGTGATGGTGTCAGGAACAATGAGGGGAACTTTTGTGGATCCAGTGGCTCTGAGGGACAGCAGATGAACGAAAGAAGGGGACGTTGTAAAAACTGGAGGAGTAGCTTTAGGAGTAAATGTGTTCTACTAACCCAACTTGAGCAAGCTGCCAGATCCAGGTTTCTGGAAAGTAAGCCCTGACAGTCACTTTAGAAGCAGAACGCGTCTCCATTTCTGCTTCTGGAGAAGAAGGTTCTTCCAACAATATGCCATAAAAAGAGGCCACTGAAAGAAAAGCATTTTTATACTGATTTTCTCTGAACTGTCAATCTCTGCAGAATAAACATGGGGATCATTACCAATCGTGGCATTAATAAGAATATTCAGGAAAAAAAAGGGAGATTTCGCTTTTAAAGTCAAGGCAAGTTTACCACACCATTCAGAATTAATTTATGGAAATAGCCTGTCTTCATAGACCTACAGTCAGTCATGCTATAATCCAGAGGGCATGGCGTGGCTCGTACAGCAAGATTTGTTGCAACCTTTATTCCCAGGCTCTGTCAGAGTAACAAGTCAAACAGATTAAAAGTCAATTATGCTGTATTATTCAGTGACTAAATGGTCAGGGGTCATTTTGTACCTTGAAGGTGTGGTAAGCTTCATTTGTATTAACCACAACACGCTCACAATATCGTTCATCTTCAATGCTGTGTGGGTAACCCGATAGCACCGAGAACCAGTCAAACACCTAGGACAAAAAACTGTTTGTATGTCGCTTGTTTTTGGAAAATTTAACTAAATGCATTGTTTGGTATGTTTATAATGTTATATATTAGATGTGCTACCCCTCTTGTTTGAACAGACCTCACCAAGCAGGACTTGAACTCAGGTCCGGCATGAGTCAGATGCTCTAACAAGGAGGCTGACATCTCTAGAATTTGAATCATGCTAATGCTAAAGAAACCTGATCCTCAATCAACAAGAAATTAAATCAGCTGCACATGAATACCATTTCAGCACTCAGGCGTCTTCCTGGCTCCAAGATCCGGACGCTCTGATCTACAGCACTAAGGCCACACAGAGATCCTGCTTGAGCAGAGACAGTCAGAACATTTCTCTCAGCAGGAACAGCCGTAGCAGGAGAAAACTGTAGAGACACCTGAAACAAGGACCAACACACTGTAGAGTACATCATTCCCTTACATAAAGCCAAAAGATGCTAGTGCGCATCATTTACCTGGTTTTGGAAACACATTTCAGTCTCAAGCGACACACTAGCAAAAACTAAAGCACTACTGGGCAGAACGCAGTAGACCAGAATCTGTACTGCTGGAGCCATAACGGCACTGACAGACAGTTGGAATGACAGATAGCCACTCGTGATGGTATCAGAAGCGCTCACTTTGACTGTCTGAAATCCATGGAGGACGATCACTCCTCTGGACAAGACCTGACAGAACACAAATGGTGCATAAAACATGCATTAGACAGACAGCAGCAGTTAATAAGTAATTTCCACTCACCATATAGATGATGTCAGCATTGTAGTTGCCAATTTCTCCAACAAAATACTTCACAGTCACTGGAAACGCAGCTCCACATTTCAATGGCTGCTCAAGCTTCATTATAAACAGTTTACTAGATGATGAATGGTCAGAATCGGGTAGGAGAATGCGAACAACCGATGTATCGGCAGTGAAGTATGGGGATTCGTAACGATGAGCCTCTGGATGCACAGAAGCCTGGGAAGAGAGAACAGAATCAGTTTCTTGTAAGAGAGAAATGTCAATATAAAGAGCAAACCGTACCACCAGCTTGAGATCAGCTTTCGGAAGATCAGCAGTATTGAGGGAGAACATGGCCAGTCCATTCTGATTTGTGGTCAGATTCAGCAGCAGTTTGTTGGTCCAGCGCTTACCATCCAGGAGATACACCGTTTTGTTCACGATTGGCATACCATTGACTTGATGCACAGATATCTGGTACAAATGACCATGCTTAGGAAAGGGAACCAGTGTGAAGGCTTCTGCAACAAGGAATTAGCTTTTGCTCACCTTTCCATTAATCACTGATTCAGGTTCAAAATAATCCGGGAGGTCCACAAACCTGACCTCGGCGAAGTTAAGCGTAATGGGCACCGTTACAGATTCTGACGTCACAACATCTTATTAAAAAATAAATAAATAAATACACTGGATAACTACAGCAACTTCATACACATTGCATTAGTTTAGATCAGCTGATTGCTTACCTGTTCCCTCCTCAGTGGCAGTCACATTTACAAGAAGAGCATTTTGCATATAATTTTCAACTTTGGTGAAAACCTCTGACAAGTCAACAGTCAGTGAGGCACAGCCTGTGGCATTCATCTGGTAGAAGAAAAGTCAACTTTAATTCAAGAACAAGCAGGAGAAACCCTCCACTGCAAGGCAGGCAGAAGTCACACCTTTGCGGTTTTATTCAGACACTGGCGGGTCAAACCAGGACGCACAACATACGGCTCTGGTTCACGGCACACTTCGACCAATGCTTGACCAGGTACAGGTTGGCCATATGTGTACCTGGGAAATTAGTCACAGGGAACATGATTATGGGCTGACCAACCACAAGACAAGAATACAAGCCTCACTCACTTGGCACAAGCCTCAACGTTCAGTCCCACGTCGGCAACGCTGTACATCTGTGGTGTGTTTATGGTCACAGCAAACTTGGGCAAAACTAAATCAGAAACAAACTCTTTAGATTAAGACCCTGAACTGCTGTACATTACACACACAACTTACCATATTTCTTAACTTCAAAAACTTGGGAGATCATTATGACACCAGTAGAAGCCTTTAATGTGTACATCCCTATCTGAGCCTCTGGGTTTAACTCATGAGAGAGTTGCAAGATCCACCCCGTTGAGGAAACATTTGTCCACTGAGCAATCCGGTTATTATTATTGTCCTATGAAAACCGTTAACAGATCAGAAAAATTGCAAATACACAAAAAGCTTAAATTGGCTCTATTGAAAGACTTGCACTGGAGCACATTTTTACCTCCAGCAGCAACAGATCGTACTGCAAGACACAAAGACAGAAATAATAGGCGTTTAAAAAAATAAAATAAAGATGCAGCAGTCATTGAGTGCAAAACTGGCAATTTATTGCATGTCATTTGTTCACAATGTGTTCAGGCCTTACCATCTGATCAAAAGGAACCAATCTGGAATCCATGGTGACAACTCTGAAATTCACTGCAAAAGACAGCAATAAATGATCATTGCATCATGCATTTGAAGATGATCAGAACTTGTACCGTAAGGGACTGTCTACAGCTCTAATATTCAACCAATATTACGCACTGTCACGATCACGAACTGCTCACCCGTTTGTCCTGGATTGTAGATGGGTTTGTCTGTTTGGATGAAGGTCAAAGGCAGGTAACGTCTGAACATGACCTTCCTCTTTTCGGTCGCTCTGAAGGCCCTCCCTTGAACGTTCACCTTAATCGTCTGCACAGACACTCCATCTACTCGAGGAGCCTGTAGAGAAACTCAGTTGATATACAAGACAACAAACAAGACTAGAAAAAGCCACACGTCTCATGATAACAGACCTGGAAATTAAAGCAGCGGTGAAATGGCTTAGAAGAAACCTGCTTCACAAGTTGAGTAGTCAACCTGTTTGTGTCATCAAGCAGAGAAATGGTCATCGTAAGACGTTCTTCGGGTTTCAGGAGACTTGCACACAATTTGGTGTCAGATCCAGACTCAATCACTGCAGGGAAGGTTACCATGAATAACCTGTGGAAGTTTAGATTTAGAGACCAAAGGGAATCAGGTCAGAGCAAGTACATGTTGGTTAAATATTCACAAGTGGCTACCACAGGGTTGCAAACCTGCGGCATATTTAATATGTTAAACAATAACAATAAGTTTAATATGAATAAGTTAAAGGTGCACTATGCAACTTTTCCATCTGCTAGAGGGTCCCATTCAAAACAAAGGCATAGTTTGATGACACCAAGCTTGAGTGCAGCATTTTGGGACATGTGGTCAACTCACAGCTGGTGGAAAATAGGACTCTAGAAGAAACCGTGTTCATGCAGTTCTTAATGTTATGGTAGTGTAAGGCAGAGCAGGATCAGAGCAGGAGTGTTGTGGAGCTGAGCAAGGCCGCTGGATCGATTGTTATTGAGATGAACAACACATGCCTTGTGCGCAGAGGAATAAACATCATTAGCAGATAAACATCAAACTTTCAGTTGAGTAATCTAGCCCTTTAACTAAAAATATAATTCTGGCTTAGTGGTTTTTGGATATTTTACTGCAAAAATACATAGTGCACCTTTAATCTTTAAAAATTTTTTTTTTTTTTTTTTTTTTTATGTTTGAACTGGGGATGTGAGTGAGGAAATTTTCCCACCAGTTAAAGTGAAATGTGACAACACCGACAATGCCAGCATTGCCGACTGGGGCTTTAAAAAAAAAACTAATTATAAACTAAAGTAAAATATGCATGGCCACTCAGGCCTTCATAATGGTGCGGAGCAAAGCAAGTGCTTTCAATGAGTTGCTATGGAAGTTGAGCTTCCAAAATGAACTTAAAACATAACCATGAATTACTTTATTTTCGGTTTAGAATTAGCACCAATTCAGGGGCAGGTTGTTTGAATGTTGGGTTCATTAGCTTATTCTTAAAGAAGAACACATTGACAAACTTGCATAAATGGGCAATTTTACATTTCACTTTGAAAACAAATCTTCTGTCATCATCTTGTCAGTCAGCTCAGTCACGTGATAAACAAGATCTGACTCCTGATGCTACTCGAAATGTGAGTGGTTGAATGACTTATTCTGGTGTGAGGTTTGTGGTCTTAGAGTTTAAGCAGACACAGTTAACTGACTCCCCGAGCAGTCCATTTCCTTCTTCTGACTTTCATTGCACAGTTTGGGTCAGTAAACCCTTCCCAGGGTCATTAATAGAACAGTTATGGTAATGACCCAGAAGGGTTAAACTGAACCACACTGCAATGTGAAAGCGTTCACAAATCGTAGTCTATTTAAGCCACATGACAAGCACATTACAGCATTTAAACGCAACTTAAAAAATAAAAAAAAATACAACTGGTTTCAGAACGGGGGACTGCATGAGTTTACAGATCAAGAAGAATGTTATTTGTGACAGCGCAATTGGGATTTATGGCCAAACTAATTCTGGCTATCAAAGGCAAGCTTTTTACTGCAGTCCTTACTGCCACTTAAAGGGTTAGTTATTTTCACCCAAAAATGAAAATTCAGTCACTTACACTGATGTCATTGGACACCCATAAGACCTCGGTTCATCTTCAGACACAGATGAAGATATTAGTGTTGAAATCCGATGGCTCAGAAAGGCCTTCATTGACACCAATGTCATTTCCTCTCCCAAGACCCATAAAGGCACTGAAGACGTCGATACAAAGCCCATCTCACTACAGCGGCTCTACAATCATTTATGAAGAGGCAAGAATAGTTTGTGCGCAGACTTGTATAGGGATAGGCCAATTTTAAAACAAAAGATTCAAATGGTTTACCAAATCAATACGCCGGTCATAACGGTTCGAAGCGTTCGAGTTCGTTATTTAGTTTGTGCACAAACACTAATTCAATAAATTGCATTGATGCCGTCTTATGGGTGTCGAACAACATCAGGGTAAGAAATTAATGACATCATTTTCATTTTTGGGTGAATTAACCATTTAAAGCCCATGGTACTTACGGTCCTGAAATCTGTCCATCAACAGCAAAGAACAAAAGGGCTAAAATAAGCCCTTTCCAAACACAAATCTCCCTCACAGCCATGAGGAGCTATCATCAAAGACCACACAGAAGCTTTTCAAAAACCTGCAACACTACTCTACAGCTTAACTCTGAATCATCTGCACTCATGGCAGCATTATAGAAAGTCTATTAATAATTAAAATCAGGTTGATTTAGCACTCACAGGCAATCAGGACGTATTTGGGGTGGAGCCCACAATGTGAGAGATGTCTTTCAGCTGCTCAAAGATCTCCCTTTGGAGGAAACTGTTCATTTTATACTCTTACATTATAAAAAATGTAAGTATCATTGTTAAAAATAAAGATTAAAAGCAAAATGCAACTTGGCATAGCGATGGATGAATACACATTAGAAAAATGCAACTGATGTAAATACATATCAGTTTTCAGTCAATCAATGAATTAATGTATTTGAATAATTATAATTATATTATCTTCTATGAGTAAAAGAATGAATACAAGTACACTTCACAATAAATGAATAAAAGTCAACAACACATGAAACAAAGCTTTATTCAAACGTATTGTGCTAATTATCACACATTTACAGTCGGTGAACGCCACATCTGCTGCCGTCTCAACAGAGCTGTCCAGTTCTGCAGCTTTATATTGATGAAGCAGTTGACCACCGTGCCGAACTTCACCTGTCCTAGTTATCCATTATGTCCCTCATAGCGTTTTGACTTTTGCGGTGTAGAGGGCTAAAGCACTGAACTGATAAGCAGAAGGTTTCTGGTTTGATCTCCGCAGCCGTCACCACCACCAGTGTCTTTGAGCAAGGCTCTTAGATCCAGCACTGTAAAAAACACTTAACGTGAAAAAGTTAAGAAGATTGATTTTGTTTTGAAAGACAGCAAAAAGACAGAAAATGTATTTGTCTCATGGGGATGAAAGACTACAATTCCCAGAATGCTTCGCTGCCCTATGAGGCCACTTCACTTTCCCACCACTACATTGGGTGCCCTAGTATGATTTGAAACAATATGTTAAATTGTTCTCTGACATCTACATAAAGGGTATGTGGCTTATTTAAGGGCAAAAATAGTCCAGATACAGTTTTACAGGTTCATTTACAACCCTATAAATTGTCCCTAGGATGTAATGCTCTGTTTTTGCCTTATTTGGAAGAATCATGAATATTAATGTTGAGCTCTGCTCTGATTGGCCTATTTCAGCAGCTCACAGCAGTTCATTGAAGCGGCTCGTGAGTCCTGACCATCCTGACAGAACACAGACCGACTGAATGACACTTTAAGCAGAACATCTCAAATGGAGATTGATAAAATGCAGCTTACTTGTTTATTGGTGTTATTGGTAAAGAGCTTGCGTGTTTGCGGTTGCCAGATTTCAGTAATTAAATCCCCCAAATTGAGCTTTTCTATGAAAAAACCCATATACTATATGGTGTTTTACCTAAACATGTCCAATCTGTCAACCATATGCACATGAGCTCTTTCTCGTGTGCAGACGATCTGAAAACACCAATAAACAAGTAAGCTGCATTTCAGCAATCTCCATTTGAGATGTTCTGCTTAAAGTGTCATTCAGTCTACATTTTAGTCTTTTTTCGTCAACGATATTGCATGTTTATATAACGTTAGTCCCAATGTAGGCTAACGTTATGCAGTGACTGTGATGTACTCTTAATACAAGCATGCAAAAACATCATAGCCCTACTTCAGTTCTCAAAAATATAAATATATTTTTACAAAATGTATAGCCTTGTTGTTTTAACTTATATGGTGGAAAAGGTGACGTTTGCTAGAAGGATCGAGTGAACGATCTGTAAGCAATATATCTACATATTACCCTTTGTCATTAGACACACTATTTAGTTTTGTATGGTACTTGGAGTTTCCTATTGTTACTGTACTAGTTTCTACCGATACAAAGCCATATGCTAATCGCTGAAGTAACCCCTTAAGTCTGATCTGCTGCAACAAAGTTTTACTGGTAAAATATTGGTCAGAAATAATATTATTGTTTAGCAAATGAGGCTAACTGCCCAACCAAAGAAAACACTTATCACCAAATGGTGATGACCAAATGATGTGTCAATTTAAAAATCATCATCTAAACCTGTTCCATTATTAAGAACTTCTGTTTCCAATGGACTTTTTTGATTTTTTTCTTGAATTGGCTCAACTACAAAATATTTTGCTACAGAATAGTTGCATATCTCCAGAAAACAAGTTGACATAAATTTTTTTTTTTAAAGTCACAGACTGTCATGTACAAACTGTCATGTACAAAAAATGATGTCAAAAAAAGCTAGGAGAAATTAGTACTAAGATTTGTTTGTTGTTGTACAACCTTATTTTATTTTTATTTATTTTTACAGTGAGGGGATCGTCCCTGTAATGGGTGCACTGTAAGTCGCTTTTGGTCTTTCTCACTGGCTCTGGGTTTACTGATGATGAAGAGACCACAGCAACATCTGGGCCAGATGAGGCACTAAGGGCAGGTGAAGAGATGAAGGGTCCAGGATCCTCAGTGCTCACACCGTCTGCTGACATTTCAGATCTTACAAAAATGCACAAACATAATACAAAAGCAGTCATTTTAACAGCACAAGTTCCTTTGATTTCTGTATTAGAACTAAATGATCTTACTTTATATTTTTGTTTCAGGTTTTCCCCACTCATGCCACCCTCCCCGTGTCTTTTAGGCTCTGCTCCACCACAAAAGATCTGCAGCAAATGCACAGATATCTAGCATCAGAAAAGTGCTGAAATAACTCAAATAAAACACAACTTAAGATTTAAATAGATGTTTTATTCATTTCTGTAGTATACTGACTCAAAGCCTTTGATGACAGCATTCCTTCATCAGCCGCTCTCAACCAGACACACACACACACACACACACACACACACACACACACACACACACACACACACACACACACACACACACACACACACACACACAAGCTGTTCTGTCCCTGTAACACCAGACAAGACTCACGTCACCTCTGTGATTTATGTTCAATACTAGAGTTAAATGTAGTTGCTGATGTGTCAGTGTGCCTCAGTTTATCATCAGTACTAATGGACAAATTAAATTGATAACTCATGTTAGTTACTTTATGCAAATTTGTGTATTTACATTGCTGAGATTCATGCTGTGTAAGCAGTGTTGACAACAGTGAACTCTACATTACAGCAAAACACACACACATCATCCTGATCGGGAGCCCGTTCTTTGTACCTCGCTTAATACATCCAAGATGATTTGACAGAGCCCAGATCTTTTAATCCTGATAACTGATCTCTGGCTAATTTTGTTCTTCGAACGAATTTGCGGATTGGATTAAAATATCTGGATGAAGTTATCTGAGATCACTGCTCGTGCCTGTGTTCCATGAAGAGGGCAGTAGTGATGTCCGGTTCGCGAACGAATCGTTCTTTTTAACCGGATCTTTTTTAGTGATCCGGGCAAACCAGTTCACCAAATCGGACTGAATCGTTCTAAACGGTTCGTGTCTCAATACTATATACTAATACTATAATTATTAACATTCTGACATGAGTGACAGTCTCTCCGACTCCAATCGTTCACTGAACTGAGACATGTTTTGCTGAGAGATCTGATGAACTCACGAGCCGCTGATACTGAGCATGCGCGTGTAACCGAACGTAGCGGTTCTCGGATCAGCAGTACAGAATCGAAAACCATTTCAATCGGACACGTTCGATACTGGGAACCGATGAACCGATGTGTGTTATTTGTTCAGAGGAACGAAATGCAGGTTTTAAGCGTATAAAACTAATTACGTTTTGGAAACATCATAACAAACCTGTCACTGTATTATTTTTTTTGGAAACTAATTTATAATTTTTTGGAAACAATGGATTGCAAAACGGTCAAATTAAACATTTATTTGTTTGATCAATAATGCATGATATTTTCAGGAACAGCTTTTTTCTTAATTAATTTCTAAGCCGATACACATTTTAAAATGTAATCAAAACAGAAGGTTCGATATCAGACTAACTTACATATTCAGCTTGCAGCAGTCGCAGCTCAGCACACACACACACACACACACTGCTACAACTCGAGTCAGTACCGGGTTGCAGGCCAATCTTTCGGATCACCAGTACAGAATCGAGAACAGTTTCTGTCAGACACGTTCGATCTTTTGGACATGTTCGATTCTGAGAGCCGGTGAGCTGAGATACTGTGCATGCGTGAGAGCGTCGTAACCGAACTGTTTCTCTCGGAAAACTGATGCTGATAATACATGAGCACGGGTGAACTGAGGATTTGTGTAAGTTTGTGTTATGTCAATGTAAGTTTATTTAATCTGTGTAAAACATCAGTGTTTGCACGACAGTAGCTGTATTGAGTGCTTTTATAAAACATAAATTAAAAAAACGTATCCAAGATGATGATGATGACAATAATAATTATTACTATACTAAGTTTTGATTACAAATACTTTATATGGATGTGTTTGAATGTATTTTCATCCGCCGGGATGATAGAAATGACGTCATTACGTAAGGACATAAAAAAAACGGTGATCCGTAATATATATATATAATAAAGGCTAGAGTTATCCATATCCATATCCATAGTTATACAGCTCTGAATTTTACACAGTATATATATATTGAATAATATATGAATATATATATATATATATATATATATATATATATATATTTTTTTTTTTTTTTTTTTCTAGAGCTAGCTATTTATATATAGCTAGCTCTTCAGGCGGCTGAAATGAGCTTTCTCCGCAGGGTGGCTGGGCGCTCCCTTAGAGATAGGGTGAGAAGCTCGGTCACTCGGGAGGAGCTCAGAGTAGAGCCGTTGCTCCTTCACATCGAGAGGAGCCAGCTGAGGTGGCTCGGGCATCTATTTCGGATGCCTCCTGGACGCCTTCCCAGGGAGGTGTTCCGGGCACGTCCCACCGGGAGGAGGCCCCGGGGAAGACCCAGGACACGCTGGAGGGATTATGTCTCCAGGCTGGCCTGGGAACGCCTCGGGGTACCCCCGGAGGAGCTGGAGGAAGTGGCCAGAGAGAAGGAAGTCTGGGTGTCTCTGCTTAGACTGTTGCCCCCGCGACCCGGCCCTGGATAAGCGGAAGATGATGGATGGATGGATGGATATATATATATATATATATATATATATATATATATATATATATATATATATATATATATATATATATATAAAATATATATATATATATATATATATATATATATATATATATATATATATATATATATATATATAAATGCACATGCACCATTAAAACACACTGTTACGAGTGAGCGAGCTGCCTGTGACAAGATGGCCGCCAGTTGCGGACGGCGACCTCCATTGGCCAGCAGCACGCACGAGACATCTAGCCTTTATTATGGATATCTTTGAAACCATGATCAGCATTGCAGCGATTGGCTGGCGTCAAGACAACGTAATGACATCATATAATGTAAAAAGCCACCTGGCAAAAAACTTGTCAAAGAAGAAAAAACACGAATTTCTGGACCTAAGGAAACAGACAAACGACCTAACCAACATAAAAGTTAGATACATTAAATGTGGACTGTTTGGATGAACATGATTCCCAATTATTTATATTTACGATTTTATAATATTTGTGCACACTTTACATTTTTTATTTCTATGTTATAATTTCATCTTTAATTCAATTTGAAGCAGATTTGTTATGTGACAGTATTAATTAGTTTCTTAACAGTCAAGATCAAATTATCTGCATCTCTTGCGCTGCATCAAGCCATCCCATAATATCCATCATCACTCACATTAACGCACGATGGAGATTAACTGCACAATGTGTGTAAACCTCCAATACATCTATAAAGTAATTATTCCATCACAATTCACAAATAAATCTCTCAATCAAGTGACTGTGTCTGTATAATGATACGCATATTTTACACAACATTAAAATATTATTTTCAAATAAACTTTTATATTTATTATTATTTTAAATGATTATTGCCCCAGGTTCAGTAATGAAATCTTGTAATAAAGTAGAAAATAAATAAAACTAAATAAAGAATAAAGTAGCAGTGGCTGGGACAGATTTTAAGCATCACCTCAAGATGCGATCTAATCCTGTGTACATGAAATAATCTCCTGAGCAGGTTTAAGCTAACGGATCTGTTGCTATGACAGCAAGTCCAGGATGAGTTTCGAAGAACCAAACAATCCAAGATCAAGCCAAATCGTCAACACTCAAATCCAGCTAACTGAGTTAGCGACGTACGAAGAACAGGCCCCAGATGTCTATTTTATGTTGTGATGTGCTCATCGGCAATACTTATTGAAAATGTTCCTGTCAGATGTTAAATAAACATTTAGTAAGCATCTTTATCTTTAAGATCTATATGGTTTATGTAAATCCACTTTGGAGATATACGTGTGTTACATGAGCTCCTCTGTTAGCTATACGTAATAAAACATGTTTTTACAGCACAATCACAATTAACGTTATACTATACTGTGTGTAGTCTTTACACCTTCAACAATCCAAACGTTTACTCTACAGAAGCTCAACAAATGCGAGCACGGGACACACAGGAACCGTGATTTTGGTTTGTAATATTCACATCTGGAAACACCCGCATCACTTTCCTCCACCAGACATATCCTTTCCTGGGGCCTTATGGGAAGGCAGGGATAGAAAAGTGTCCGACAATGAGTGTTTCACATTCTGGGTGGAATGATTTGGCAATCTGGGGCAATCTGGCAATCTTGCCTACTTTTTTATGATTACTGAGGTTTCGAACATACTTTTCTTTTCACGTCTGTTTTATGTTAGTAGGCATATAAGGGGTGCTTCCTAATTCTTATTTGTGCATCCTTGTTTCATATCTTCCTTCCCTCTCACCTTAGCTCCGCCCCTTCAGGGTGTGACGAAAGGACGCGAGGAAAAGTCACGAGGATGGAGAAATTGAATCAAGTGAAATGATATATCCTCGCTCCCTTTAACGTCACTTCAAAGCGGCGTCAGTTAATGATGACACCGCTGAATTTAGTCGGGATTCTTGAACATTAGAGATAACTACTTATATTGTAAGCTTCAACCTCCACAAAATACCACATTTGTCCATATTTTATTTAATACTACCAGTTATTATTAACCTCAAATTCTTCCCAGTTATGAACTGCTTTTTATTCTAGCTATTACCTGTTTTTAATTTTAGCTCCAAATGTTTCATTACATCCCTCATTAGATTTATATACGTATACGTAGGTGCAACTTCCTGCTTCCAGTTTAATAAAATTAATCTTTGTGCTAGTAGACTGACAAATGATACTCTACTATGTTCTGCACTGTTTTTAATTATCTTATTCTCCACAATACCTAGAACCTAATGTTGACATCAGACATTGTGACTCTCAAGATGACGTTTGTATGTGAAACTCTTCCCACACTGATCACATGTGAAAGGCTTCTCTTCAGTGTGAACTCTCTTGTGACGCTCAAGATTATGTTAGTATGTGAAACTCTTCCTACACTGAGTGCAGGATGTAGATTCCTTGACTCTTGTTTTCTTTATAAATGTGTTTTTAGTCTTTGAGCAGCTACCAGACGCTCCATCAGACCAGGGAGGGACGGGATGGACAGACCAGGGAGGGAGGGGATGGACAGACCAAAGAGGGACGAGACGGACAGACCAGGGAGGGACGGGAGGGACAGACCAGCGAGGGTCGGGAGGCACAGACCAGGGAGGGATGGGAGGGACAGACCAAAGAGGGATAGACCAGGGAGGGACGGGAGGGACAGACCAGGGAGGGAGGGGATGGACAGACCAAAGAGGGACGAGACGGACAGACCAGGGAGGGACGGGAGGGACAGACCAGCGAGGGTCGGGAGGCACAGACCAGGGAGGGACGGGACGGAGAGACCAGGGAGGAACAGACCAGGGAGGGACGAGACGGACAGACCAGGGAGGGACAAGACGGACAGACCAGGGAGGCACGGGACGGACAGACCAGGGAGGGACGGGACGGACAGACCAGGGAGGTACGGAAGAGACAGACCAGGGAGGGATGGGACGGACATATCAGGGAGGGATGGGAGGGACAGACCAGGGAGGGACGGGATGTACAGAACAAGAAGGGATGGTAGGGACAGACTAGGGAGGGACGGGAGGGACAGACCAGGGAGGGACGAGGCGGACAGACCAGGGAGGGATGGGAGGGACAGACCAGGGAGGGACGGGACGGAAAGACCAGGGAGGGACGGGCCTGACAGACCAGGGAGGGATGGGACGGACAGACCAGGGAGGGATGGGAGGGACAGACCAGGGAGGGACGGGAGGGACAGACCAGGGAGGGACGGGACGGACAGACCAGGGAGGGACAGACCAGGGAGGGATGGGACGGACAGACCAGGGAGGGACGAGACGGACAGACCAGGGAGGCATGGGATGGACAGACCAGGGAGGTACGGAAGGGACAGACCAGGGAGGGACGGGACGGACAGACCAGGGAAGGACAGGACGGACAGACCAGGGAGGTACGGAAGGGACAGACCAGGGAGGGACGGAAGGGACAGACCAGGGAGGGACGGGACGGACAGACCAGGGAGGGATGGGACGGACAGACCAGGGAGGGATGGGACGGACAGACCAGGATGGGACAGGAGGGACAGACCCGTGTGGGACGGGAGGGACAGACCAGTGTGGGACGGGAGGGACAGACCAGGGAGGGACAGGAGGGACAGACCAGGGAGGGATGGGACGGACAGACCAGGGAGGGACGGGACGGACAGACCAGGGAGGGATGGGACCACCGGACTTGGCACCACCGACCTTGAGATCCCTTTCTCCAACTTGGGACAACCCGAGCAGGGACCATCTACCTGGCAGCTCTCTCCTCCTGGCAGGCAAAATCGTCCACTATCACCTCCAAAGTACCTCCATTATATGCCCTCCTGAGCAGTACGTCCATGGGCTCGTCCAGTGCATAATTAAAAAGGTCCCTGAGAGCAGAGTCATTAAGCTTAAGCCCCTGGGCCATCTTCAGGAATCTGTGTTTGTGCTGTGACACTCGCTCAGCAGCTAAATCACATTCTATTGAACAGACTGATTTTATGAAAAATGAATGCGGTGGGCAAATGATCCAGTGATCCAGTAGCGGTGGCTTTGGGAGTGGCCTTGTAGGGCAGTGAGCATTGCCCTCCCTGGTCCCTCCCTGGTCTGTCCATCCTGTCCCTCCCAGGGAATTGTTGTTTTTCATCCCCATGAGACAAAATACATTTTCAGCAGACACTTTGAAATGTGAACAGAGGGGGAAAGTCCAGGTTCAGAATATAAAAAATCCTGCTCTGTATTTTGTTCCAAACACCTGGATTTGCTAAGTAGCTCAGTTTTTCAGCCAGGAGGTAGAATTAATGAGTGAAATCAGCTGACTGAGTTCATGAGTGGATAAACATATATGGCAGGACTTTTACTTTCTGACCCCTGGACCTTACACCTCAGGCCGGAAGTACCCATTCCATCTTTAATGTCACCAAGCCTCGCTCCAATCGGCCTGGTGGAGGCGCAACAGCATTCAAAAGGCTAAGAAATGGCTCATCATAACTCTTAAACACTTAAAGAATAAGTTCACTTCAAAATGAAAATGTCCTGATAATTTCTCACCCTCATCTTATCTAAGAAGTTCATGTCTTTCTTTCTTCAGTGAAAAAGAAATGAAGTTTTTTGAGGAAAACATTCCAGGATTTTGCTCCACATAATGGACTTCAATGGGAACCAATGGTTGAAGGTCCAAATCAATGCAGTTTCAGGGGAAGAGCTTCAGAGACTCTGCACAATCTCAGATGAGGAATAGGGTCTTATCTAGACAAACCATTGGCTAATTTCTTTTTTTTTTAAAAACTAAAGGAAAAACCTATATGTACTTTTAAACAATAAATGTATAAATATACATACTAGGGGTGTCCCCAACTAAGGATTTACACATTCGAATCCGAATTGTCGAATCTTTCTATGGTCGACTGATAGTCAAATCATCTACAGTTTTGTTCAAAATAATAGCAGTACAATGTGACTAACCAAAATAATCAAGGTTTTTAGTATATTTTTTATTGCTATGTGGCAAACAAGTTACCAGTAGGTTCAGTAGATTGTCAGAAAACAAACAAGACCCAGCATTCATGATATGCACGCTCTTAAGGCTGTGCAATTGGGCAATTAGTTGAAAGGGGTGTGTTCAAAAAAATAGCAGTGTCTACCTTTGACTGTACAAACTCAAAACTATTTTGTACAAACATTTTTCTTCTTCTTCTGGGATTTAGCAATCCTGAGAATCACTAAACTAATATTTAGTTGTATGACCACAGTTTTTTAAAACTGCTTGGCATCTGTGTGGCATGGAGTCAACCAACTTGTGGCACCTCTCAGCTGTTATTCCCCTCCATGATTCTTTAACAACATTCCACAATTCATTCACATTTCTTGGTTTTGCTTCAGAAACAGCATTTTTGATATCACCCCACAAGTTCTCAATTGGATTAAGGTCTGGAGATTGGGCTGGCCACTCCATAACATTAATTTTGTTGGTTTGGAACCAAGACTTTGCCCATTTACTAGTGTGTTTTGGGTCATTGTCTTGTTGAAACAACCGTTTCAAGGGCATGTCCTCTTCAGCATAGGGCAACATGACCTCTTCAAGTATTTTAACATATGCAAACTGATCCATGATCCCTGGTATGCGATAAATAGGCCCAACACCATAGTAGGAGAAACATGCCCATATCATGATGCTTGCACCTCCATGCTTCACTGTCTTCACTGTGTACTGTGGCTTGAATTCAGAGTTTGGGGGTCGTCTCACAAACTGCCTGTGGCCCTTGGACCCAAAAAGAACAATTTTACTCTCATCAGTCCACAAAATGTTCCTCCATTTCTCTTTAGGCCAGTTGATGTGTTCTTTGGCAAATTGTAACCTCTTCTGCACATGCCTTTTTTTTAACAGAGGGACTTTGCGGGGGATCCTTGAAAATAGATTAGCTTCACACAGACGTCTTCTAACTGTCACAGTACTTACAGGTAACTCCAGACTGTCTTTGATCATCCTGGAGGTGATCATTGGCTGAGCCTTTGCCATTCTGGTTATTCTTCTATCCATTTTGATGGTTGTCTTCCGTTTTCTTCCACGTCTCTCTGGTTTTGCTCTCCATTTTAAGGCATTGGAGATCATTTTAGCTGAACAGCCTATCATTTTTTGCACTTCTTTATAGGTTTTCCCCTCTCTAATCAACTTGTTAATCAAAGTACGTTGTTCTTCTGAACAATGTCTTGAACGACCCATTTTCCTCAGCTTTCAAATTCATGTTCAACAAGTGTTGGCTTCATCCTTAAATAGGGGCCACCTGATTCACAGCTGTTTCTTCACAAAATTGATGACCTCAGTGATTGAATGCCACACTGCTATTTTTTTGAACACACCCCTTTCAACTAATTCAACTAATTGCCCAATTGCACAGCCTTAAGAACGTGCATATCATGAATGCTGGGTCTCATTTGTTTTCTGAGAATCTACTGAACCTACTGGTAACTTGTTTGCCACGTAGCAATAAAAAAATATACTAAAAACCTTGATTATTCTGGTTAGTCACATTGTACTGCTATTATTTTGAACAATACTGTATGTGTATGCAAATAGGTTGGGAAGGGCACGACACTATCTAGCAGGAGGTTAAAACTATTTTTATTTTCCTTTACACACTTCACACATCAACAACTTTCAATAAAGCAACCAAAACTGCCTGCCAACTGACAGACGAACTGACAATGGCTTTCTTATTTAGGTTTAAATAAAAGGGAATGTGTTGGATAAGCATTCTTAAAACGTTTTCTCAGAGCATTTAAAAGCTGCGATCGAAATACAGAACATCACACAAATATATAAAAGAACATTTTGATGAATAAACCTAAAAAAAAATACCTGCCTTGAAGAGGAAAAGAACACTTTGAGAGCGTTCACATGCATGTTCTTAGGCTGATTGTGCCTAAAGGGGGTCTCACACCGGACACGAAGCTCAGCTCAGTGCCGCGTCTCAGGATCTCACACCAGACCCGCACATATTATATACACGCAAGCTCAATTTTGAATCGACTTCTGACAGAAGAGCTGCACAATGAGTGTATATTGTAGCACAGGGTGAAATCAGTAGATTAATGATTTGAGGGAAACATAATATAAATTTAATATAAAAAAATATATATAAAACCTTGAAATACCGCTCTATGTGGCGTGGCAGAATTTTAAACAACTTCCGCTGCGAGATGCTGCGGACAGGCACCTAATGCCGCCGCCGGTATGTGTACTCATTGAAAACGTGTTCGAATTTTAAAGGTATGGCACGTCCAGTGCGAAGCTCAGTGCCCTTGAAGGGGTCGCACACCAGGACACAATCATAACACCCGCAAAGATTTGACTGTTAGATCGGTGGTTGAATCTGGCTCCGCATATCGATGCATCAAATCTTCTCTCGCATATAAACATGTGAGATTGTCCTGTTCTCTCATGAGATCATGGCCACGTCGGTGCGTTTGTTCATCATGCCCCATTTCATAGGGGCTTGAGTGTTCAGCGCGCCGTGTGCAGTCATGTCTGGCGACCATGCCCACTGTCTCTAATACCTGTTGTTAGCTCAAATGGATTGCTTGTCCTTTTTTGAAAAAAGGGGGGACGTAGCATTTCATTCGGGTGTCTGGTGGAGGACAGATGTCAATTGTTGCATCAGAGAGAGGGCTGTTATGCACTGGAAATTATAATGCTGAGTTAGAACTATTTGGTGTCAAAATATGGAACCACAAAAGGGCCATAATCTGTATAAATGTTTCCCTTTCTCACTACTCTCTGTCCTGCTTGCAGGGGACCTCGCTCTCCAGATGACGGAAGTCATTGCACACTCTCTGTAGTCAGGCGATGTCCACACTAGTGGTCCAGGGATGTCAGCTGGGGCTAAACCTGGCAGATATGCGTGAGCCAGACAAAGATTGGTTCCTCAACGCCCCTGTCTATCAGGCTGGCCTCTTTGGCGATGCTTTTGAGAACTTTGACCAGCAGTTATTGGTGGCCAAGAAGCAGATGGAGATGGAAAAAAAAACATCCTGCCCTGAGGACCAGCTGTTGCCACCCCCCATTTACTTGTCGCCAGGTCATTCCCCTGCGTCTGCCTCCGCCCCTGCTAAGCCAAGCAGCAGCCTCCACCCAGGTAGCAGGTGGTCAGGCACAAGGGAGGTGCCCAAGCCGTCCAGGTTTTCACCCAGAGATTTTTGCTAGGGCTGTCGATAAGGGCGCATTGCAGTAGTCCAGCCTGGAGGAGAAAAAGGCGTGGACAACCTTCTCCGCATCTGCCAATGTTAGTATGGGATGAAGTTTGGCAATGTTTCTGAGGTGGAAGAAGGAGGTCTTACACAGGTGTTTGATGTTAGCTTCAAAAGTACGCTGTGATTCCATTCTGACCCCTAAATTGGTGACTGAAGTGGAAAGTGGAATGACCTGATCTATATAGCTTCAGTCTTCGAGCTGTTTAGCTGCAGAAAGTTTTGCTTCATCCACACCTTTATCTCATCCAGGCAAATGATCAAAGTGGATGGTGTGACGTCAGCAGAGGGAGATGAACTTGTCCTAAGGTAAAGTTGAGTGTCATCAGCATAGAAGTGAAAATAAATCCCATGCCGGCTTATGACACAGCCAAGGGGGAGCATGTAGAGGAGGAAATGGGTGGGGCCGAGCACTGAGCTTTAGCTTCTCCCAATTCAACATATTCAGTTCTCCCAATGAGATAAGAAAAAAAAACAGATGTGGACCGAGTCAGAGGTGGAATGTCATTATGTGAATTTGCCACCTCTCCTTCCATTGAGGGATGTGGCTCCACAGCGTACCAACTCCCTGAGATGGGCTGCTTGCCCAATATTATCCAATATTCATTCTGAGTGGGTCATGCAGGAACAACAGTGACTGAACTTCCCTGCCAGGAGTCCTAACTCCCACTCTAACATAGGAGTGGTCCAGCAAGCTCAGGCAGGGCACTGGAAGAGCCAGCATCCCTGGCGTGTTGGTAAGGATCCCAATTCATTGGTCAATTCTGACATAGGTCTAACATGGCAGACTGAAAGGGAATGTCTCGTTACATATGTAACCCTTGTTCCCTGAAGGAGGGAACAGAGACGTACATCCTGTCACCAGGTGCTGTGCTTCAGGTAAAGGCCGAGTCATGATCTTGGCTCCTCAGTTGAAAAGCAATGATGTGGTATTCCACTTCTGTATTCATACCTGTATTCGTATTTTTGATCACTCAAAGTAGGTTGGTCTCTGAAAGCAGATCCAAATTCGTTTTCCATTCCCTCCTTTAGGGAACAAGGATACATACATAACCAAGACATTTTTGTTCTTAGTAATGCAAGCTTGTTTCTGCCACAGAGTAAAAAAATAAAAAAGGTAATTGTCATGGTGGCAGCGGGCCGCGGCACCTGGGGGTAAGGACAGAGAGGCGAGAGAAATGGAGACGGGAGCACTTGACCCAGGGGCACGGCAGCGAGGTCTCTGTCCCACCTTCCTCGCTCCAGCACCACCGCCTAGGGCAGCCCTTGCGGTCTTCATCCATCCACGCTGCCCGACCCCCTCAGCACCGCAATCCCCCTCAGCAGCGAGGGCTCTTCGACAGCATGTCCCTCCTTCCCCCCGGGTTTCGGCACCAGTGTAATGAGGTTCTTTTATGGAAGGAAGGAGGCGGGAACTGGAAAACATTCAACAAACTTTTTAATAAATATTAAAATAACCAAAACGAAAGTAAACCATGGGCAGCCCATCACGGACGACTGCCCGCACACACAATAAAACGTAAACAAAACAACATAAAGTCCAGGCCTGGTCCTCTCTCGTCTTCCGCTGCCTTTTATGCTCCCGTCACTCGGCCGCGAGACGAGACCGGTGTGGCGCGCTGCTGGAACTCATTAGCACTCGTCACCGGCACGCTCTCACGGTCCCTTGCCCCACTGCTTGCCACAGTAGCTTAATAGTTTTGCCAGCTGGAATCCAGAAACTCCTTAAAGGGTTAGTTTACCCAAAATATTAAAATTATCTCATGGTTTACTCACATTATTCATTCAGATGAATACAATCAGAGTTCTACTATAAAATATTTTAAAAAGTTATATAAAAAAAAGGTAATAATAAATCGCCTTCCGTATTCAAATTACAGAAAAAACTGTAGCCTCTCACAGTAGGATTTAAGTGAAGAGAGCCATGTTCCAAACCATATAAAGGCCTAAATAAAAATAATCTGATATTCATTCAAAAAGATGGCATTTTACACCTCTCTAGTTTCAAGACCTTTGTCTGATGCAATAAAAAAACAGATAGCCCTTTATTGGATATAATTAAACAGACTTTTAAACCATATAGGCCTAACTGAAAATGAATCATCTTTAACTGATAGTAAAGGACCACATTTCGCATATATTGCACTTTCAAGACCTTTGCCTGATACATGCAGTAAAACACTGATAGGGCTCCAGTGTCCGGCAGTTTAGATCATTTTATCTAACCCAAAGGTCTTCCCAGTTGTGCAACCTGCTCCAGCACACGTGCCTGGCGTTAGTATGGTCAGTAATCCTGAAGACCTTAATTAATGGGTGGAGTAGGATTAAAGCTAAACTTCACAGGACATGTGTGGTACCCCGTTATGTTGGACATTTACAGGAGTCTCTGTTACTGAATTGTGTGGTTACCATTGTGCTGAAGAGTAGCACTTGTGAGTCGGTTGGGCACTCGGCGTATTATGATCTGATATTACACCTGTCTTTACTTAGTGGTTTACTTAATAGTTCTGTTATACTATTTGGGGTTTCAAGCAACATAATTGATTTCAAAGAAATTCAGGTTGATTGGGACACTTTTCCCCCCAGTCATTTCAATGACAAAAACTATACACACAATAATCTAATATAGCCTATATCTAAAATTGACTGTCAAAGTGCAACATGGCTAAAAATGTAACATTAGTGCAAGAACAAAATCTATGCAACTTAAATTTAATATTCAGGGGTAAGGATAAGGTTTACCACCATCAAACAAACCAAATGTGGGACGATTACTAAGTTTGTGTGGGACAATGTGAGAAATGTACAGACACTAAAACATAACCTGAAACTGTTATATAATGTTTAAGTTAATAAAAACCGTTGTATTCTGCCTTTCAGCTGATAAACATATTTTGTTCTTTAGTCCCTCCCAGAAAACACCATTACATCACAATGTAACATAACATGTCTTTATTTTACATTTTAAATTCAACATCACTGAGCCCAAGGGCGGCAGACATCATGCAGATAAACTAAACTTGAAAGAGTTCTGACCAAGTCCAACTAAAACCAACAAAATAAATAATGAAAAAATAAAATATAAATCAACATGAAATTAGTTCATTGACCGTTTTATATTCATTTATATTATATATTAACAATATAACCAATTTACAGAATTATCCAGTAGTTTTCTGAACACATGCATTTCTTAATATGATGATGAAAAACTAACAGACTGATGAAAATGTGGGACATTTTCTCAATATGCGACGTGCGGGACAAGGGGTGAAAATGCGGTACATGCAAAGCGAGATGGGTGGTCACCCTTGTGAGGATTAGTGTAAAAGGCAGGTTAAACTCACAGCACATGCAGTGAGTATCATGAGCTGCTCGCGTGAACAGTGCAGGCACTTTGCTTGCCTATTTATTTTCATTTCGAATGGCTTCGTTTAAAAGTGGACATTTCAAGCTTTCAGTAGCCTACACATGATATATCTTGTGTCTGTGAGGCAAGTAGCCTGCTGAGTTTTGGTTTATTTACAATGTTGTTTTACCGCTGAGCAGCTCATATGAGTGAAGCGCGTCTGCATAGAGCACTGCATAGTCACTCCGCTCCTTACAGGTTCGTTCTCGTCGGTCGACAGATTCAGAACCCAAAAATGGAATGTAGCTTTTGGTTGCGCTACTCCGCCACTTGCTGTATAAAGTAGTTAGTTACTGGAAAAGCTACACTGTTTTAAAAGTAACTGAGCTACTGACAAGCTACTGAAAAATGTAATTAAGCTAGTAGCGTCGCTACTTGTAGCTCGCTACTGCCCAACACTGCTTACTCTAAGATCACTTTCTCCAAGATTTTTTTTAAAAACCAGTTCTTTCTTTAAAGGTTGGTGATCAGCATTATGGTACCAACAAAGCATGACTGGATTGGTTTTGTCAGTATGAAACTAAGGCCCTGTCCTCACAGAGGCGTGTTTAACTTTGTACGAAAACATTTTGTAACGTATAAAACACGGATTTGGTGTTTTGGGAGCCTGATTCAAACTGGTATTTTTTGAATCTGGATCCCAGAGTGGATAAATCTGAAAAAGACACCCTGGCGTTTGCATGTGTACAGCCAATCCGTATATATATATTTATTTATTTCGGTTTATTGGTCCACAACCAATGGACTAACATCACAAAGCTTTGCATTGCACAGGGGGACGAGCCAAGGATGTCCACTCTCTCTATCTCTATTCACCATTTTTATTGAACCTCTAGCAGCAGCCATCCGCCAAAACCCATCAATCAAAGGTATTGAAACACCACAACAAACACATAAAATCTCACTTTATGCAGATGATATTCTACTATTTATACAAGAACCTCTAGTGTCTTCACAAGAAATAATTAAAACAATCCAGTCTTTTTCAAAAATCTCAGATTACGCAATAAATTGGAACAAATCATCCATCCTCCCTTTACATAAAACCAAATGGGATGTGGCACCCCACCAATCACCCATACCTATATGTCATGATCACATCACTTACTTAGGCATCAAGATTTCCTCCAGACTGTCAGAGTTGGTAACACTTAACTTCACACCACTACTAAAAAAAATAGAAGATGACTTGCTTCGATGGCTCAACCTTCCAATCTCCATAATTGGCAGAATAGCAGCAATAAAGAGGACAATTTTACCAAAAATCAACTATCTATTCTCAATGATTCCAAGCCACCCCACACTCACCTGGTTTAAATCATTAGACTCCATTATCACTCGCTTCTACTGGAAAAATAAAACACCAAGGATAAAACTCACTACACTACAAAAAAACAAGGCTCAAGGAGGACTAGAAGCACCAAATTTTTATTATTACTCGATAGCTAACCAACTGCAATACATATACAAATGGACCCACCCCACCCAATCCGATATTATATGGCTAGATATAGAACAATCACTCTGCAAAGAATTAAATATAGCTGACATACCATTCCTCACAAAAACAATCAAACAACACACATGTTTTAAGGCTGTAACTATAGCTTCCACTCTGACAGCCTGGTGGAAATTTCACCAAATCACAAATTCTGTACTAGCTCCATCTATCCGCACCCCATTGTGGAACAACCGTGACTTCATTAGCAATAAAAAAATACTGAACTTTCGCGCATGGGCTGAAAAGGGTATCACTCATATTAACCATATTTTCAAATCCAACACATTAACAACATTTCCGCATTTGGCCCAGGAGTTTGGCATCAGGAGCAATGAATTTTTAAAATACCTGCAACTCAAATCTTCTGTTCTGGCAAAAATAAACATCCGAGCCACAAATTTATAACTTCCACCAGCAATATCAGACTTGGTTAACATTTCATCTCCAAAGAAACTTCTCTCTAAAATATACAAAATCATTTCAAATCAATTTCAGACCATATACTTACCAACAATAAAATGGGAAAACGATCTCTCAATAGCTCCTGATGCCAACTTCTGGACCCAAATCTGTAAAAACATCTATTTCATGTCCAAAAATGCTAATCTTCAATTGATACAATACAAAACACTTCACAGAACACACTACACGGCCAATAGATTAGCTAAAATGGGTTTCACATCAGAAATTTGCACACATTGCAGTCAGAAATCTACAGATACATACATCCATGCAACCTGGCACTGCACTCCAATCAAACACTTCTGGGAAGAGGTCACACAGTCACTATCCACTATAGTGGGCTACCACATCCCACTATCGCCCTCTCTTTGCTTGCTTGGGGACCTCACAATAATTACAGATAAAACTATAAACTTTAAAACTCTCCTCATAGCCCTAACCATTGCCAAGAAAACTATCCTCATGAACTGGAAAACTCGTAACAAAATACACATTAACCACTGGAAAAATCTTCTCACCGACTTTATCACAATGGAATACACATCTCTCCCCTATAATCCCTCACCTGAAAGCGACCTCTGCCATCCAACACTTTCTGACCTCTTACAACTCTGAATCCTCTCTCTCTCCTTAACTCTGACTCCTCTCATCTCTTAATCAATCCACAGGTATTACTGCATAGTTCTAATTATTGTCAATAGTGTTTCATTGTTTCATTATTGTTATTGTTATGATTGCTATTATTTATTATTATTTTTATTATTGTTGTTGTTTCCATTGTTGTCTTTGCTTTTAGCATTGTCGTCGTCATCATCATCATCATCATCATCATCATCATCATCATCATCATCAACTATTATTATTGCTGTTTTGGAACATCAAACCTGGTTTTCATTGTCACCACTACTACTATAGTAAAATCGATTGATTATTTCTAATTTTCCCCCTGATCTTTTCATGTGTTTTTAATGCACCACAATGTAGAAGAGAAATGTGTGTATGTATGTATATATACATTGAAAAACCTCATAAACACTAAGGCAGGCAGGACAGGCGAGAAATGGTTTCTCTAGGACAGCATCTCTGTCCTAAGTTGAGACACTCGCACAATGTCCCCCTTCTTTTAAAGCACCTTAGACACTACACACAACATAAAAATAAAATAAAAAATAAAATAAAAAGTATAGGGACTGAAAAGATGTGCGGGGAGGATTATCTTATATTATTATTATACTATGTGAAATTTATTGATCCATTGAAAGTGGTGACAATGATAAATATTACATAGGAAAAAAAAGGGGGACACTGATTATTACAATGATGATGGTATGATGATGAGAAGTGATGGTAGTGATAATATAATAAATAGTAAATGTGTAATTTTGCTTATGAATACACACCCACACCTACACTCACCCACACACACCTTATACATTAACACACTTTTATTTCACTTCTAGAATTATGTAATTACTCGATTGTCAATTACTGTACTATTGTGGTTTGTATGTCTGTATGTCAATAAAAATTTTTTTTAAAAAAAATCATTAGCTAATGAATAATTAAAGCAGACAACTGGAAGTTGAAATGCAAAAAAATAAATAAAAATAAATAAAAATAAATAAATAAAAATAAACATTTAAGCGTGTCATAAAAAATAAAATCAAAAAATAAAATAAATAAATAAATAAATAAACGTTACCCTGCTGCAGTAGACTGTCTGAAGTGAGTTTTGTGAGGTACCTTCATGCACAAACACTGCCTTAAAAGTCATTGTCTGATAAGGCAGCGAGGCAATGATTCAGCTTCCTAGGTTTACAGATGCAGTGCATGCTCCAACTCTTCTTCTCTGTTTTTAGTGTATCTCTGTGGCAGAATTACAGAGCCACATACTGGTTCGGCATGTATACTACATTGTTTTAAAGACTGGTTCAGTGGTTTTAGGTGTACGCAGATATTTCTTAAGACAATGAAAAAAAAAGATTAGATCGGGAAAACCCTAGCTTTGTTTGGATGTGCCCTTAGTGTACTTCATTTAAACTTAAAATGGGGGACTTCTTTATTATTAAATTTAGGAAGTGCAAATTTAAAACTATTTAAAAACAATGTTCAGTTTTAGATTCAAATATTTTGTTGACTATCTACACATGAAAATGTGTAGATAGTGCATAATGCACTTGAATTGTTCTTCAGTATGATGACAAACGTTTTAGTTTGTCTTTTCTTTGTTGCAATCAGTGATTTTCTGCAAGCAACACTCTAAAAAATGCTGGGTTAAAAACAACCCAAGTTGGGTTGAAAATGGACAAACCAGAAATTGGGTTGTTTGAATGGGTTCATTCACATGGGTTCAAACAACCCAATTTCTGGGTTTGTTCATTTTCAACCCAACATGGGTTGTTTTTAATCCAGCATTTTTAGAGTGAAACAGTGTACTTTATAAGTCTATGGCTAAAAAAAATGATAATAATACCTTATTGCTTTCTTGTAAAATTCAAAACATTAGAAAATGAACCATAGTGAGCACATTAATTATGGTTATGCCATATTTAACTTTGTATGTAGTGTTAGAGAGCCCCAATCGAAAAAGACCAACCATGTCTATTGGAATGGTTCTGTCTCAGGAATGGTCTGAGCAAAACATCTGAAAAACGGAGCAATCGTTGGGCTGGTCAGAAAGTAAAAGTCCTGCCATGTTTATCCACTCATGAACTCAGTCAGCTTTAAATTTACCTCCTGGCTGATAAACTACACTACTTAGCAAATCATAAGCTTGTTAGTTTTGATGCAGTCATTTGTTTAATTTTAAAAAGTTCTTTAAATCAAAGGAAAGCAGAGAAAAAAAACAATCTGTATTGAATTTTTGATTTTAGTTGCTGTATGATCTGAAACTCAGCTGGACTCAATGAAACAGGAAGTAGAAGAGCAGAGGAGACAAGAGCAGGACGAAGCTTCCCTTATACACTCCATCTATTCAAGACAGTGAAGAAATTATTAGTATTAGTTACTACACTACTACTTATAATAATAATAGTTATGAAAACTGCATGTTCATTAATTATCAATTTCTTTTGACTAATTCATGAGCTTCTCATTGTCATGCTGCATTATCTTTACACTACTTTTAATATTGTGCTGCTTATGAACAATCACTCGTTCATATTGAATTATTATTGTTTGTATAATTTCCTCATTTAAAATTACTGTGGATGAAATCAAACAGCTAACGCATGATCAAACGAAGGCCAGTACCTGCTGCGTTGCAAAGGTCAGTGTTACAGCAGTGGAAAGTATGTGTCTGTTCAACTGTGTCCTGTTTAGTCACTGGGTTACATTTAGATGTGCACCCTTTCATTGTGCTGGACAGATGAGAAGACCCTGTAAAAAAAGAAAGAAAAAAAAAAGACAATAAATGTCCAGATCAAAAGATAATAAAACAATTCCAAGATTAGCCATTAGTAAGTATACTTTCTCTCCAGCAGTACTATCACTTATACAGGAGATTTCCACATCACACTGGACTTACCAATGGATTGTTCCACAGTTTTGCTTGTACAAAAAGGATATTCATCTGGACACGTCATCACTTTCGTTGCGCAGAAACCCGTCTCATCAGATCTGCACGTGTAACACTTGAGAGAATATCCTTACAGACAGAGAAAGACATCGAGTCAGCTTCTCTACAGTATGACCTGCAAATAATCCATTTCAATACTTGTACCGTTTTTTGTACCTCCAGTGAGGAAAATGAAAAGAAGAACGACAGAGACTCGCAGATCCATCTTGTGTCAGGAACTGATTGACTATAGAGAAATAATGCTTCAGTTTCTATTATGTCTTTTCAGAAAGAGGAGGGTTTAATGACGACACTATATGAAGTCTGCCAGGCTTTATGGCACTTACTGCTAACGGGAAGGTTGAAAGTTCAGCAGGGTGGGGCTCATTTGTGAAAACTAAGAATGAGTTTCTATGGAAAAGGGCTTTGTCTCCCTCCTAGCATATCTCCAGATGCAGTCTGATAATTAGACGGTTCTCAGTAATGGTGACATGTTGCAGTGCATTCTGGGTACATCATAAAAACCCATCAGTGGCTCCCAGACTGCATTGCAGTATGTCAGTAAGTTTTCAATAATCAATCTAGTAAAATGTCAGTCCTAACAGTATTAAAAGTTGAGCTGAAATCAATAAATAAAATTCTGATACATGTGCCAGGATACTGAACATTCTTGCTAATCACATGGAGCAGAGTTACAGTAGCATCCTCAGTGCAACAAACAAAACAAAACCAAAGAAACCAGCTAAATATAAATATAGTGATGCATGCAGGTACACTGGTAAGTTTAAAGGGATTCTTCACCGCTTTTTAATAATAAACTGTTATTCCCTTAACTAAAATGAGTTGATACATACCTCTCTAGCCTCAGTGCATGCTCTTAATTGCTCTGACGCGCGGTGACGATTTGATAGCATTTAGCTTAGCCCACTAAGCCCAGTTCATTCACTATGGTACCAAACAGAGATCAAGTTAGAAGCGACAAAACACCTCCATGTTTTCCCTATTTAAAAACAGTTACACGAATAGTTGAACGATCAAGTATGATGACATAAAATAAAACGTACATGGTAATACTCGATTGGGAGGTTAGAGACAGAAATGCTCTCCCCATGGGAGTAATGAACCGGACCAGCAGGTGTGTGATCTTAAAGAGACATTCAAGGTGATAGGATCTGTTCCACTGGGCGATCTGACCATCTCTCCAGGAGATGTAAGGATTATGATGGATGAATGACACCTTTCCAGAGCCCAGTGGACGTCCATCCATCTTACCAGCCTCTGTGGAATATAGTGTGGGTTGCTGCTTCACAAACAGTGAGCATTGGAGACTAAACCCCTTTCACTTCGTCGGGTCTCCGTCTGGGAATGCGAAGCGAGGACTCACTTGGGATGGTGCCCCTGACACGGGTAATAGCGGCGATGGGCTGTTTGGCGGCTGCCTCTGGCGGGGAGGTTCTGGAGGGCTTTCACTAGCTCTTCTGTGAGCGATGTCAGACGGTTGAGCTGGTGCACCGCGAGATTATTGGCCTGGGCAGACAATGCTGACTCCAAATCGGGAATGGTCGCTGGATTGTGGGGTGGTGAAGTTTTCTGTAATGACTTGTCACTCGAAGTGGGATCCATATGCAAGCTTTAATAACAATTACAGGCAATGGACAGGCACCAGTACACACAGCAGACAGAGAAAAAGCAAACATGGTCAATTGGCAGGGAAGAGGTCTGGCGGTCACAGGTCCAAAACCAAACAGAAAGTCACGAAAGGGCAGGCAGCAAAGGATCGCAGGAGAAGTACACAACAGGGTCTCTCAATAGGCAGGCAAAAATGAGAGAACCGCTCAGAGATGTTTGTTTTAGCAAAACAAAACTATTGCAGTGGGGAACAGAAGAGTTAGCTTAAATAGACCAGAAGATGATTCATCAGCGTCAGGAGCAGGGCTGAAGGGAATTGTAGTGCAGGTGACAGAAAGTCAATACTCGGGCGATGGAACCTTCTGGTGGTTAGAGGAGGGAACCACAGTTTGTCCCTGTGACAGGTAGTAGTAATAGCGCCAATATTCATGATAAAAGTAGTAGTAGTAGTAATAGCTCTAATATTCGTGATAGTAGTAGTAGTAGTGGTGGTAGGAGTAGTAGAAATAGCTCTAATATTTATTATAATAGTAGTAGTAGTAATAACTCTACTATTCATGATATTAATAGGAGTAGTAGTAAGACTGATAGTCGAATCATCTATGTGTGTGTGAATTGGCTGGAAGGGGCACGACACTAGTCAGCAGGAGGGTAAAACTATTTTTATTTTCCTTCACAATCCCTCGGTCAGATACGATGTCTTCTGGGATTCCGTAGTATCTGAAAATACTAGGGGTGTCCGCGACTAAGGATTTACACATTCGAATCAGAATTTTCGAATCTCTCTATGGTCGACCGATAGTCGAATCATCTATGTTTGTGGAAACCACACACCGGAAAAAATAAACGGTATAAATGGCTTGGGAAAGGCAGGACACTAGTCAGCAGGAGGCTAAGACAATTTTTCTTTTTCTTTACACACCGCACACAGCCACCACTTTTAATAAAGTCATCAAAACTAGGCTACACTACACATTCGTAAATTAACCGTTCTCTTATAACATTTAAAAGCAGCGATCGAAACACAGAACACCACAAAAATATATAAAAGAACATTTTGATAAATAAACAACAAAAAAAAAACCTGCCTAGAGAGGAAAAGAACACTTTGAGTGCTTTTATATGCACGTTCTTAAGCCGATTGTGAAGGGGGTCGCACACTGGACTGAAGCTCAGCGCCGTGTCTCAGGATCTCACACCAGGCAGACGTGAACATTATATACGCACGAGCTTAATTTTGAATCGACTTCTGACAGAAGAGCTGCATGATGAGTGTATCTTGTAGCACAGGATGAAATCAGTATGCACATTCACGATTTGAGGGAAATATACATTTTATCGCTGCGGACAGGCGTCAAATGCCGCCGTTGGTGTATATGTGTTCAAATTTTAAAGGCGCGGCGTGTCCGGTGCGAAGCTCAGTGCCCTTAAAGGGGCGATCGCTCAGCGCCGTGACACGTCTTTATAACACTAATATTAAGCACCCCCATATTGCCAAAATGGTATGATCCTCAGACCTGTTGATTGGAAATTTGATCCCTTACCATCTCTATCGGCCAGTTCATTTGAATCGCACTCAATCACTATTACTCACCCTGTTAAAATCCATGTGGTAGTGGTCTATCGTCCTCCAGGTCACCTCGGTAACTTTGTGGAGGAGTTGGATGTGTTACTTTCTAGCGTCCCTGAGGATGACACTCCTCTGATTCTGCTTGGTGACTTCAACATCCATCTTTATAAACACCTAGCCACAGACTTCAGCATTCTACTGACTTCATTTGACCTTAAGTTAGTATCTACTATGGCTACTCACAGATCAGGTAACCAATTAGACCTCGTCTACACACGCAACTGCTCCACGGACAACACTTTAGTTACTCCATTACACACCTCAAACCACTTTCTCATCACACTTAACCTCATACACTCTCCTGATACAACACGCACTCCTACACAGATTAACTTTCGGCGTAATCTACCCTCACTCTCTCCCTCTCGCCTATCCACTATGGTTTCAACTTCACTCCCTCCACCTGCTCAGTTCTCAGCACTGGACACTAACAGTGCTACTGACACTCTTTGCTCCACTCTAACATCCTCCTTAGACAGTTTTTGCACCCTTTCATCCAGACCAGCCCGCCCCACCCCATCTGCCCCCTGGCTGTCTAATGTTCTCCGTGAACATCGCTCTGGACTCAGGGCGGCAGAGAGGAAATGGCGGAAATCTAAACACTATACTGACCTTACCTAGTATCAGTCTCTTCTCTCTTCTTTCTCTACAAATGTCTTCACTGCTAAAACAACATACTACCACAACAAAATCAACAATTGCTCTGACTCTCGTACACTCTTTAAAACATTCTCCTCTCTCCTTTTTCCTCCTCCTCCCCCTCCTTTATCTACTCTTACAGCTGATGACTTTGCATCATTTTTCACAAACAAAACATCTATCCATTAAGATGGCGCCGCCGTGTTCGGTCGCCGTTCAGGTCGCTCCTCTGAGACTTTGCTTTTATTTATTATTCTACACTCTTTTGTTCTCGATTTTTACTAATCTATCATCAGCCTTGGTCTGCTATGATAGCAAAACACTTTTGGATATAGGTTATCGCTACACTGACCTGGTTCAAGACGCTTTCATCAATCCTCTGTGGCCACCTGAGATTCTTCGGAACGCCGAGTTGAACAAAGGCCACCCGACTCGTAGGCGAAGATTCAAAAAACACCGCGGGAAACGCGCTGGGATCCGCAACAGACTGAGGAAGAGAGCATTCAGTCCTCCCCTCCCGAGCATTCTCCTCGCAAATGTCCAATCCTTGGAGAATAAGATGGACGATCTTAGAGCCAGGATAAGTTTTCAACGGGACATGAGAGACTGCAACATCTATTGTTTGTCCGAAACATGGCTCATGCCCGCGGTCCCGGACACAGCTGTGACGCCGTCTGAGAACTTCTCTGTTTTCTGGATGGACAGAACAACCGAGGCCGGTAAAACCAAAGGCGGTGGAGTGTGTTTCATGATCAACAAGAAATGGTGCCATCCCAGAAACATCTCCATCCTTTCGCGATCCTGCTCGCCTCACCTGGAACATTTATCAATCATTTGCCGCCCATTTTATCTGCTTAGGGAGTTTTCTTCGGTCGTCGCCACTGTGGTTTATATTCCACCACAGGCAGACACGGGACTGGCTTTATCTGGCCTCCATGATGCCATCAGCGGCTCCACAAACAGCCACCCCGATGCGGCTTTCGTCGTCGCGGGTGATTTTAACAAAGCCAACCTTAAGAAAGTATTGCCTAACTTTCACCAACATGTCTCCTGTCCCACACGAGGAGCAAACACACTGGATCACTGCTATTCTCTGTTTAAGAATGCCTACAAGGCTCGTTCACTACCAGCCTTTGGTAAATCAGACCATGCCGCCATTTTCCTTACACCTGAGTACAAACAAAGGCTCGTTCAGGAACCCCCGGTGAGGCGGGAAGTTAAAGCCTGGTCTCCTCATTCAGCGATCACGCTACAGGCAGCTCTTGACGTCGTTGACTGGGACATGTTCCGGGCGAGTTCATCGGACGTCAGCGAGTTCACTGATGTGCCGCTCTGCTTCATCAACACACTGACAAAGCAAGCCACACAAACAATAACTATAACGTCCTTCTCTAATCAGAAACCGTGGGTGGACAGTTCAATCCGCGCTGCAGTGAACGCCCGCACTGCCGCCGCATACAACGCCGGTCTACTAACAGGGAATATGAGGGATTATAAACCATCCTGTTATGCTCTCCAACGCGCCGTTAAAGCCGCAAAGCTCCGTTATAGGGATCGCGTGGAGTCTTATTTCAAACTCAACGACTCCCGGCGGATGTGGCAGGGACTGAGGACCATCTGTGCTTTTGGAACGAAATCCTCTGCAGAAGTGAGAGCTGATCCGTTGCTTGTGAACGAGTTAAACTCTTTCTACGCTCGCTTTGATGGCAATCGCGGCAGCGCTACACCGCCGAGTGACGCGTCAGACAGAATCACTCAGAGCTGCAACAATCACGTGATCTCTGTCTCGGAGGATGAAGTTCGTAGGACACTCAAACGTGTGGATGTTAGGAAAGCTGCTGGTCCGGATGGCGTTTCAGGTCGTGTCCTGCGGTCCTGTGCTGATCAGCTCGCTGGACTCATCACATCCATATTCAATGAGTCCCTTGCTACATCTGTGGTCCCAACCTCATTCCAAAAATCCACCATCAGTCCCTAAGAACAGTAAACCCTCTTGCCTAAATGACTATCGCCCAGTGGCTCTCACGTCTTTAGTCACATTTGCTCCTCCATCCCTGACACCTTGGACCCTCTTCAGTTCGCCTATCGTCCCAATAGATCGACTGAAGGTGCCATCTCTCACGTCCTCCACTCCTCCCTCACACACATCGACAGCAAGAATGGGAACTATGTAAGACTGCTAATTATTGACTATAGTTCAGCCTTTAACACCATAGTTCCCATTAAGCTAACAAACTCCTGGATCTCGGACTGAACTCTTCTCTCTGTCACTGGATTGAAGATTTCCTCACTGGCAGACCTCAGGTGGTGAGAGTAGGACAGTTCACCTCCACCTCCATCACCGTGAGTGTGGGAGCTCCACAGGGCTGTGTCCTCAGTCCCCTGCTCTACTCTCTCTACACGCATGACTGTTTGTCCACACACAGCTCCACCTCTGTCATCAAGTTTGCGGATGATACTGTTGTCCTGGGCCTCATTTCCAACAACAATGAGACCGCATACTTGGACGAGGTGGAGCATCTGACATCATGGTGCCAAGACAACTGTCTCCTTCTGAATGTAAACAAGACCAAAGAACTGATTGTGGACTTCAGGAAGAGACAGCAACGGTCATATCCTCTCATGATCAGCGGGACACCAGTAGAGAGAGTGAGCAGCTTCAAATACCTGGGTGTGAACATCTCCAAGGACCTGACCTGGACTGCACATATCCAGTCTCAGGTGAAAAAGGCCAGGCAAAGACTGTACCACCTGCGCCAGCTGAGGAAATTCCGGGTCTCACCAGCTATCCTGAAATCTTTCTATTCAGGGGCGATAGAAAGTTTACTGACTCAGTGCATCACAGCGTGGTATGGTAACAGCACCAGTCACGACTGCAAAGCCCTGCAAAGAGTGGTGCGCTTGTCCGAGCGCATCTCAGGGTCAGCTCTCCCGTCTCTGCAGGACATCTACATCAAACGATGCAGAGGCAGAGCTACAAAAATCATCAAGGACATTAATCACCCGGCCAACCCCACTTCACCCGGCTGCCTTCTGGTAAGCGCTTCCGTAGCCTGATGGCCAAAACTGAGAGACTCAGGAGGAGTTTCTTCCCACAGGCCATCAGACTCCTGAACGCTGTCACTTAACAACATGTGACTTCACCTCAGTATTAACAAACTCACATACTGATATTGCACTGCACTTTATTCTTGTGTTCCATGTAACTACTCATTATAATGCTGTTTGCACATTACACTCCTGCACTTCTGTTATCCATGTATTTATTTTTATAGTCTCCAGTTTACTTTATCTCACTATGAACTTGAACTTGAACATCTCTCATTAGCAACCAGTTCTCCTCACCACAAACTGACACGCACATCTCAACAACTAACACGAACACGCTTCCATCCTTCTCTCCGCTCTCTGAGGCTGATGTTTCTAAACTCATCCTTTCCAATCACCCTACTTCCTGTCCACTTGATCCTATACCCACTCACCTCCTTCAGGCCATTTCTTCTTCAATCACTCATGCACTCATTCACACTTGTCAACACTTCTCTTCACACGGAAACCTTTCCCACAGCATTTAAGCAGGCTCGGGTAACCCCACTGCTTAAGAAACCCTCTCTGAATCCAGCACTTTTAGAAAACTACAGACCGGTATCCCTTCTGCCTTTCATTGCAAAGACACTTGAGCGACTTGTGTTCAATCAACTCTCTATGTTTCTTGAACAGAACAACCTCCTGGACAACAACCAATCCGGCTTCAAAATCGGCCATTCGACTGAGACTGCCTTGCTCTCGGTAACTGAGGCACTGAGACTGGCAAAAGCAGCTTCCAAATCCTCAGTGCTCATCCTGCTGGATCTGTCTGCTGCTTTTGACACAGTTAACCACCAGATCCTCCTGTCAACACTTAAGAAGACGGAGATCTCAGGAACTGCTCTCCAGTGGTTCAGGTCTTACCTCTCTGGTAGGTCCTAAAGGGTGTCATGGAGAGGTGAAGTGTCTAAGTCACATCATCTAGCTACTGGGGTTCCCCAGGGCTCAGTGCTTGGACCACTTCTCTTCTCCATCTACATGTCATCATTAGGTTCTGTCATTCAGAAACACGGCTTCTCCTATCACTGCTATGCTGATGACACTCAACTCTATTTCTCATTTCAACCAGATGATCCTACAGTCAGTGTTCGTATCGCTGCCTGTCTGACAGACATTTCTGACTGGATGAAGGAGCATCACCTTCAACTAAATCTTGCAAAGACAGAATTACTTGTTTTCTCTACCAACCCAGCACTTCATCAACATTTTTCCATTCAGCTTGGTTCATCAACCATAACTCCACCCAGGACAGCGAGGAACCTTGGAGTTGTGATTGATGACCAGTTAAACTTCACTGACCACATTACTGCAACAGCCCGGTCCTACAGATTTGCTTTATACAACATTAGAAAGATATACCTAAACTCACTTGTTCAAACTTACACAGCCTCCAGAAGCTTGCGTTCTGCGAGTGAGCGACGCCTCTTGGTTCCATCCCAAAGAGGCATGAAATCACTCTCATGGACATTTTCCTGGACCGTTATACCTGTATTACCTGTAGCAATTTTTAAAAAATATCTTAAGACACATCTTTTACAATTGCACCTGACCAATAAAGAATAGCACTTACCTATCCATTCAATTTTGTTTATTTGTCCAAAAAATAATAAATAAATAAATAAATAAATTGTGTACTGTGCTAATTAACTGAGATTTCTTACAGCTCTTACAGGTTGTTGGCCTTGTTTGTTTCGTTGCGAATGACGCAACGGAGAAGTTGCATGAGCCCACCGCAGACCGTGGGGACCGGCCGCCGCGGATGACGAGACCGTACCGAGGGTGCCATCGCCACGGAGCCCGGACCACCAGCGAAGGTCTGACCAGGTGTGGCAACGCCGGCAATGCCGAACATTGCTGAGGGAGTTATTGTGGAGTTCGAGGGCTGGGAAGAAAGCTTCACCCACAACACCTCCACGGTGGGTGAGCTACAAGAAGTCTATGGCAGCCACACGGACAAACTGAGGAAGGTATGCGAGGTGGATTTGATTGACTTTTTTGGCGAAGTCTTCCCTGTACCCCCTGTCTCTCTAGTGTTCTCCAAGCCTCCAGCGTCTCCAGCGTCCCCAGCATCTCCAGAGTCTCCTGAGAGTCAAGAATTCCTACCCAGTCTCCCTCTCCCACCTCCTCAGTTAGTCCACCCCTCAGTACCTTCCTCGCTGCCGCCATTCTGCCCCTCTGCGCCATCCACATGCTGTGTGGGGACGCCAAGTGTCGTCTGGCCACCAGCTTCGTACAGCACTGAGGTTTCTCCATCTCGCCTCCAGCCTCGGTGCCCCCTGCTCCGCCTCAGCCCGTCGACTCTTCGGCGCCCCCTTGGCTCCTCCCTCCCTTGGCTCCACCGGGTACCATCGGTCATACTGCTTCTCCGGGCTCCCCCGTCTCTCCGGCTTCGCTTTGGTCAGTGGTCGACCTGCCTTCGCCTGCGGCTTTGTCTGGCTCCACCCTCCCTTCAGATCTGCTTTTGTCCTCGGTCCCTCCGGATCAGCCGCTGCCCCCTGGTCCACCTCGGGTGCTCATCACTGCGGGGACACCTCTGTCTCCAGGACCATCTCGGGGGCTCCTCACCTTGTCAGCTCCATCAGAGGCTTCTCCGTTGGTCATCCCCAGGGCATCTTCATCCTCCCAGTCATATCCTCCGTGGCTCCTCCCACCATCCACTCCGCCCTGGGGCTTCGTCCTGGCTGGTTTCTGGCACACCATCCAGCTCCTGCTCCTGGCTTCCCTCTGGCTCCTCCCTTTCCATGTCTCCCCCTGGACTCTGGTTTCCCCTCTGACTCTGTGTACCACCCCTGACTGTCTGTTTTGTTGTATTCCCCGCCCCTCCTCTGATGTTAAGTTACGGCGTGAGGACGCACCTTTCCGGAAGGGGGCGTAATGTTACATGTATGCCTGTCCTGTCTCTGTTAGTTTAGCTTGTGTTTCTCCCCTGTTCAGTTGATTAGTCATGTCAATCTCCTGTGCCTTGTCATTCACCTGCACCTCTTTATCCTCAGTTATCCAGTGTATTTAATCCCTCAGTTTGCGCTCAGTGTTTGTCGGTACTCGTTAATGTGTAGCTGTGTTTCGTGTTTCCCCAGAGTTTATCATTAAAATACGTTTCCTGTTCTCCTTCGTCTCCGTGAGCTTATCTACGATCACAGTTTGTAACACGTACAGATCACTAGATTTTTACAATTAAGTTAAGTTAAGACACAGGTAAAAGAATCACTCTTGGATTTTACAGTGTTCTAATAGGGGCTCGTTGTAACGCAGTTACAACACACCCCATTGGTGCGATTTAAACCGTGGCTCATTTCTTCTGCTATTCGATCAGCATTAAAGAATAATATCAACTGATAAATAACAGATTTAAGACAACAATAATATCAGAGATAAAAAATAAACTTAAGTAAGTAATTTACTTTTGCTATGGTCAAATATTTTTTTTTATCTTGACACTTTTTTTTTGTCTAGCAATGTTGATAGGGCAACTAGTAAACACAAAGTTCCGTCATCCTGGCATTTGTGGAAACTTTTAAACCACACGTGTTGCAACTAACCCTGCATTAGGCGGTGCCCCGAGCTCCCCTAAATGATTAATCCTGTTTGACATTTGTGTTAGCTACTGTGTACAGGCCACCAGGGCACAATACAGACTTTATCAAAGAATTTGCTGATTTTCTATCAGAGTTAGTACTGGCAGCAGATAAAGTACTTATTGTTGTTGATTTTAAGATAATGCTGTAGATAATGTAGACAATGATAGACGCATTGGGATTGGCATTTAAAGACATTCAAAACTCTTGGAGTTAGGCAACACGTGTCAGAATGGCATGAGGTTAAAAGAGGGTAAAAGACGAGTAAGCGGTGAGGACATTTCTGCGTGCACTGTATTTTCAGTGTAACAGTTACATAATACAGAATATTATCTAGAGACACGTGGGATTCCTTCTTAAGATTCATCTGTGGCAAAGAATGAAAAAAAGAGGAACAAGAGGAGGATGAAGCCAAGCAATATAAATTAATAAGTGTTGTAAATGAGTTGTAAAAAAAACTTTTATTTTATTACTTTTTTTAAATAAAGGTTTCCGAGTGATATCAGATGTGGTTTTGTGTATGTGCTTTTATTTTATTTAGTGTATGTACTTACCCTGTAACTACACAGATAATTACCCCTTGATTAAAAAATAAATAATTTGTTAATTTTCCTGATAGTTACCCCTTTATTCCCCCAATATTACATATTGTTCCCTTATATGTACACGTACCTACTTTATAGTTACACTATAATTACCAAAAATTATGCTGTAAATTCGCTTTAATTATGCAGTACTTTCCGTGACATAATATAAAGCGTTACCAAGGTTTTTGAGAAAAACATTCCAGAATTTTTCCCAGACTTCAATGGGAACCAATGGTTGAAGGTCCAAATCAATGCAGTTTCAAAGGAAGGGCTTCAGAGGCTCTGCACAATCTCAAAAGAGGAATAGGGTCTTATGTAGACCACCCATAGGTCAATAATAATAATAAAAAAAACCTTTATTTACTTTTTAACCAATGCTTGACTTGGTGTTGTGATTCTTCATGGTATATGAAAGCATCACGATGGAAAGGTGGCAGGCAACACCCCAAAGTCAGTGGGGCTTAGGGCTGGGTTTCGATTCAAATTTCAAGAATCGATTCGATTCTGATTCTCAAGATCTTGAATCGATTATCATTATGTAATTCGATCCGATCCAATCCGATCCGATCTTCAAGATTTAGATAAGTGTTTTTGAAGAAAGCATTTTTTTCCAGCTGTTACCTGAATTACAGGACTGTAGTTATGCAACATAATGATACTATTATTATAGACATTCAACTGCAAATTAATGGAGTATTGATGTTCGTAAAGAACAATCCCCCTTCCAGAGCTGTGCTGTCGCGCGCCGTCATGACAATGCAGCCATCACAACATCCTTGGCAGTTAGAGCGCGCTGCAGTGAGAACGTTCTTCAGCACGGTGACGGCGGTATAACGTTAGGCCGTGTGTCCACCAAAGCGTTTTTAGCCAGCTGAAAACTCCTCACTGTAAGCGCTTGAGAGCGTTTTGGCAGGCAGCGTTTTTTGCTCCTCAGTTGAGACTTGCTTGTTGTTATGATACGGAAAATCCGCGGAGGTCTTTCTAATATCACAGGTAGATTGTTCCTGTATTGATTCTATATAAAATTGCAGATACAATGTAAAGTATTTGCTCTGGCATTTGTTTTAAATCATTTTGTTTCGTTATTATTGCTTGTTGTCATCTGATGACACGCAGAATGTGGAAGTTGGTCTGTGTTGTGTTTGTCCCGTCCCTCCTCCACTGTGATTGGACGGCTGGGTGAAAAGTGTCAGTAATGAGCGCTGCGTTTTACTCAAAGTTGAACATGCTTCAACTCTCGGCGACCAGTAAAACTGGCTGATCGTTCAGCGCGTGAGCGTGAAAAACTTGCTCAGCGCCTCGGTGCACTCCAGGCGTTCTTAAAACCCGGCGCTCTCATTGAAAATGCCAGCCAGTATTCTCTGTCCGCGGCGTTTCTGGAGTTTTCAAAGCTGCCATGTTCGTTGTGTTAATGTCCTTTCACCTCGCGCGCATGCATGAATCCAATGACGTGGCAAATTAAAATTCAATCTAGGCCTATTATTAAATCGATCCTCTGAGTTACGGATCGATCTTTAGAAATTAATATGAAAATCGATTCAGAATTGGTGAATCGATTTTTTCAACACAGCCCTAGTGGGCTCCAAGGACTTTTCCTCTTATTTTTATACATCGGAATATAATTTATAAACTGTCATTTGACAAAGTGTTATGTTTCGGTGTTTGTTTATGTTTGTAATGATATTGTATATGTTTATTTTGTGTAATGGCAATTATTGTTGTATGTGTTTTCCCCTTTTTGCCTTTATTGGTGCTGGTCACCAGTGTATAAATTCATGCCTTGTGTTTGTAAAGCCCCTTTCACACTGCGATTCCGGCAAATACACGGATAATGCGACCCGGCATTTGTTCCCGGGCCGCTAGATTTGGTCCATTCTCACTGCCAGCGAAATACCGTAATATGTGCTCTTTCTCACACAACCCGTAACGGTCCCGGAACGAGTTGACACGTGACATCCTTATGTGACGTATAATGGCGAGCGATCTCAGCTTCAGCGCGGATAGTAAGGAGCTCCGTGGTCTCGACTTGTGTCCAGTTTGCGCACGTTTCTGCTTGTTTAATTTTAGTTTATTTTGTATACGAACACTCTCTGCGTTTAAAACACCGACTAGCTCTTCTGGCACTGCAGGGTTGTATTATTGAAAAAAACAAGCTCTAGGAGTCGCACGATAACTACGTACACGTTGCGGCATTAGTTTCGGCTTTTGTTCACACAGCGCTCGTCCCGGGTCGAATCCCGTAATATTACTAGGTCCCCGACCCGGGTCGAATTCGGTAATCAATGCCGGGACGTGGTTGCTTTCACACAGAAGGCGACCCGGCAATGTTCCGGGAATATTGCGGGTCCGACGTGCAGTGTGAAAGGGGCTTAAGAGTCAGTGGTGTTCTGTGAGAGAATAGAGTAAAATTCGAACTATTTCTCGAACGCCTATTCATATTTTTAAGACATTTAAAATGGTCTATTATCTGACCTTCTGTAGGAGCTGGTGGAGGAAACTTAAAAAAAAAAAAAAAAAAAAACAACAACATCATGAACTAAAAAATATTAATTATAACAATGTTATAAAATAATAATTCAACAGAGTATTAACACTTAATGACATTTTAATAAAAATTAAATTCATAAAAAATCATGAAATTATAATGGCCTCAGTCAACATCAAAACCAACCACACGACAGTTTAATGTTAACCCTATAAGCTAAGAAGTTTCTTATGTTTATGACAGGTTATGTTGTCTCGGTAATGTTAAGTTGTCATGACAAAGACACTGACAGGTTATGATGAATTGGTTTATGTCAAGTTGTCATATCAAAGACATCTCACATAATGTCATCTTTGCATTAAAAATGACAACTGAGCGACACTTAATGACAGTTATCATAAACATTCATAAATACTCCTTCATATTCATGACACGTGTCATGTCATGGTTATGAAGGTGTCATGTTAGTCTTATGCACACCCCTTCAAGTAAAGTGTTACCAAAAAGTCTTAGTAAGAACAACTGTTGGATTTTGCTGTGTATAATGTAAGTGTTAGCAATAAAATTGTAAATCGTTATGACATAAAGGGAAGTGTCACAGGCCGGAGCGGACCGCCACTTAGCGCGAGTCCCGCTCCTCCCCTAGTTTCCACCCCGAGGAGGTCCCAGAAACACCCCAATGACCAGACGGACGAGGACGGGTAAGTTAAAACCAATATTTATTAATTTAGAAGAGATTTATGGGAAAGGGGAAGGAGGGATACTAAAAAGGAGGACGCCAGTCCTCCAGGACTGGGGCCTTGGGATCTGAGTCACTCCTGATTTTCGACAGATCTTCCCGGTCTCTTCTCTCTCTTCTTCGTACAAGCCGAGTTTTGCAGGTGACTATGCAGGCGGTACACTGGGCTCTCAGCTTTGGGCATACAGGTGAGTATACAGGCGGTACACTGGGCTCTTAGCTTTGGGCATACAGGTGAGTATACAGGCGGTACACTGGGCTCTTAGCTTTGGGCATACAGGTGAGTATACAGGCGGTACACTGGGCTCTTAGCTTTGGACGTACAGGTGAGTATACAGGCGGTACACTGGGCTCTTAGCTTTGGGCATACAGGTGAGTATACAGGCGGTACACTGGGCTCTTAGCTTTGGGCGTACAGGTGAGTCTACAGGACCATACACTGGGCTCTTAGCTTTGGACGTGCAGGTGAGTATACAGGACAGTACACTGGGCTCTTAGCTTGAGACGTACAGATGAGTATACAGGACCGTACACTGGGCTCTTAGCTTTGGACGTGCAGGTGGGTATACAGGACAGTACACTGGGCTCTTAGCTTGAGACGTACAGGTGAGTATACAGGACAGTACACTGGGCTCTTAGCTTTGGACGTACAGGTGAGTATACGGGCGGTACACTGGGCTCTTAGCTTTGGGCATACAGGTGAGTATACAGGCGGTACACTGGGCTCTTAGCTTTGGGCGTACAGGTGAGTATACAGGACCATACACTGGGCTCTTAGCTTTGGACGTGCAGGTGAGTATACAGGACAGTACACTGGGCTCTTAGCTTTGGACGTACAGGTGAGTATACGGGCGGTACACTGGGCTCTTAGCTTTGGGCATACAGGTGAGTATACAGGCGGTACACTGGGCTCTTAGCTTTGGGCGTACAGGTGAGTATACAGGACCATACACTGGGCTCTTAGCTTTGGACGTGCAGGTGAGTATACAGGACAGTACACTGGGCTCTTAGCTTTGGACGTACAGGTGAGTATACGGGCGGTACACTGGGCTCTTAGCTTTGGGCGTACAGGTGAGTATACAGGACCATACACTAGGCTCTTAGCTTTGGACGTGCAGGTGAGTATACAGGACAGTACACTGGGCTCTTAGCTTGAGACGTACAAGTGAGTATACAGGACCGTACACTGGGCTCTTAGCTTTGGACGTGCAGGTGAGTATACAGGACAGTACACTGGGCTCTTAGCTTTGGACGTACAAGTGACTATACGGGCGGTACACTGGGCTCTTAGCTTTGGGCATACAGGTGAGTATACAGGCGGTACACTGGGCTCTTAGCTTTGGGCATACAGGTGAGTATACAGGCGGTACACTGGGCTCTTAGCTTTGGGCATACAGGTGAGTATACAGGCGGTACACTTGGGTAGATACAACTCACAGCTCCGTAGTCAGACAGATGTCGGCTTTAGTGCTTCCTCTGATGCAAGGCTTTCTCTTCGACCTAAGGAGGGATCGCTGACAACGTTTGCACAGCACAACACTATAATTCTTCAGGTGGACACACATCAAAAGAAAGACTCACCCACTGTACTCCACACACACTCACAGTGAATTAGGGTCAGGATCACCACGTTGGGCCGGGAAATAAGTCCTGGATAGTAGGAAGGGTCAGTGCAGAGGATGACCATATGAAAACGTCAAGACCACGATCTTTCAGCACGCTCCTTCCTCTTTTTAATACGTTCCCAATGACTTCTTAATGTAAACAATCTCTCCAAGGCAGTAACAATACATATCAACACAGTTGTTTCAACAACGAATGCTTCAAACACTTAGCTCATGTTTTCTTCAGCCCAGTACTTTGTTCTCACTTCGCCCAGCCTGTATCATCCGCCTCCAGACGTCCCTCTGATTCACCGATCGCTCCGTCTCACCCACCGCGATCGCCCAAATCAACTTCACTCACCCTGCAGCGTTTGCCGGAATCAACTCCACCCTTTTCCTGTTCTCCCGTTGCCTTCTTTATATGCCTCCTTTGCTGGAAATTGTCCAACCATCGATCGCCACGTCCATGCGCACACCTGTTCCCAATAACACTCCCTTTTATTTGCCCGGAGTTACCGGAACTAGCCGCGTGTTCCATGGACAATGGTCCGGGCGGACAATTTCCGCCATTTTAGGTTCCGCCATTTTAGGTCACTCCGTGACAGAAGTATTACATAGGTTGATTTTAAAAGGTGACATAATTTCTGACAAAATCGTTAACTGTAGTTAATTATTCAGTCAGAAGCAAGATCAACTTTTAAAAGGAACAGACTTATTACTTCTCTTCCTTTGAAACCAAATAACGGTGATCTGTTGTTGCTGCATCATTACAATGAGAATTACAATAATATGAATGTTCAAAGTGCTCAACCATAGGGAACACGGATCTCCCTTGTAGTATTCATTCTGGTGTAGTTTACTTGAAAAACTGCACAGGCAGATTTGTTTAACTTAGAATATATTTATTTAGACTCTGGTAGCTTGTGCTGCTCACCCACATGCACATAAAACAACAACAGCTCTTCTTCACCTGTTGGCAATCCCCCACCGCTACAGAACCAAGGTGGCCCTCTTTCGTAGTCAATACAATGAAATGACATGCATCAAACGCATAACACTATACCACTTCAATAATGGTGAGGTTTTTTTTGCTTTACAAAATAGCACTTAAACCAATGTATTAATGTATTAATCTTAAGGTGGGTATTTCTGAATACATTTGATTGTCTTGACTCACCATTTGTCTTTGTGCTCTTAAACAATTCCACCCATGACTACTATAACCAAAAGTTTCCAGCACATTTCCAGTCACTCACTGAGAGAGATGTTTATTACACATATGCAAATATTTTATTAGACATTTATCACACTTTTTAAAACTGCAATGTTTGGTCTTTAATTCTTTATTATATTAAATAAAAACTTTATAATATCCATAAGCTTGTTAGTTTTGATGCAGTCATTTGTTTAATGTTACAAAGTTCCTTAAACCAAAGGAAAGCAAAGCAAAAAAAAAACTTTATTGAATTTTTGATTGTAGTTGCTGTATGATCTGAAACTCAGCTGGACTCAATGAAACAGGAAGTAGAAGAGCAGAGGAGACAAGAGCAGGAGGAAGCTTCCCTTATACACTCCATCTATTCAAGACAGTGAAGAAATTATTAGTATTAGTTACTACACTACTACTTATAATAATAAAAGTTATGAAAACTGCATATCCATTAATTATCAATTTCTTTTGACTAATTCAATATTAATTTTAATATTTTTGCTGCTTATGAACAATCACTCATTCATATTGAATTATTATTGTTTGTATAATGAACTTATTTAAAGTTACTGTGGATGAAATCAAACGGCTAACGCATGATCAAACGAAGGCCAGTACCTGCTGCGTTGCAAAGGTCAGTGTTACAGCAGTAGTTAGTAGTTTTCTGATCAATTGTGAGCTGTTTAGTCAATGTCCCACAATTAGATGTGCACCTTTTGGTTGTATAGGTCAGATAAGAAGCCCCTGTAAAAAAATAAAAATAAAAATAAATGTCCATATCATAAGATAATAAAGATAATAAAACCATTCGGAGATTAGCCTTTAGCAAGTATACTTTCTCTAGCAGTATGATCAATATACAGCAGATTTCACTGGACGTACCATAGGATTGTTCCACCGTACTGCTTGCACATGAAGTATATTCATCTGGACATGTCTCCACTTTGTCTTCACAGAAACCCGTCTCATCAGGTCTGCACGAGTAACACTTGAGAGAATATCCTTACAGACAGAGACAGACATCGAGTCAGCTTCTCTACAGTATGACCTGCAAATAATACATTTCAATATTTGCTTTTTTTTGTACCTCCAGTGAGGAAAATGAAAAGAAGAATGACAGAGACTCGCAGATCCATCTTGTTTCAGGAACTGAATGACTGTAGAGAAATAATGCTTCAGTTCTATTATGTCTATTCAGGAAAGGGAGGGTTTAATGACGACTCTGTGAAGGCTTTATGGCACTTACTGCTAAAGGGAAAGTTGAAAGTTCAGCAGGGTGGGGCTCATTTGTGAAAACTAAGAATCTGTCTCTCTCCCAGTGTATCTCCAGACGGTTCTCACTAACGGTGACATGCTGCATTGCATTCTGGGTACATCATACAAAACTCATCAGTGGCTCCCAGAATGCATTGTAGCATGTCAATAACTTTTCAATAATCAATCTAATAAAATGTCAGTCCTAATCAGTGTTGTGCAAGTTACTTCCAAACATTTGTAATACATTATAGATTACTACTTAATGTTATTTAAAAGTAATAATTTATCTTAAAATATTACTGTCTCAGAATTGTACGAATATAAACATGTGAGATTGTCCTGTTCTCTAAGGAGAGCGTGATCACATTGGCGCGTTGTTCATCTCACCTTTCTCGTAAGGGGCTTGAGCGTTCAGCTGTGCCGTCGAGTGCCGGCTGACAGCGGGGGTTGTCACGGCAACCCAGTGCGTCACTCGGCCCTCTGATGCACGGTCTATGAAACCGTAAGCGGGGTTGAGTTCCTTTGCTTATTCCCTGATGTAGTTTCCTTTCTGGTCCACCAGAAAAGGGCTACTTTGGCTAATAAGCATTCGTGACCTGAGGATTACAGTAGGGCTTCCCCGCCGGGTACATCTTCTCAGGCCCCCACTCCTCTATCGAGCTGAGATTTTGTTTGGGGGTGGTTCATGTTCTCTCATGAGAACATGGCCATGTCGGTGTGTTTGTTCATCATGCCCCATTTCATAGGGGCTTGAGTGTTCAGCGCATTATGTGCAGTCACGTATGGCTACCATGCCCACTGTCTCTCATACCTGCTGATAGCTCAGATGGATTGCTTGCCATTTTTTGGTAGCAGGTTGCCAGGTGCAAGGGATTTTTGAGATTTTTGCTAGGGATGCCGATAAGGAGCGCATTGCAGTAGTCCAGCCTGGAGGAGACAAAGGCGTGGACAACCTTCTCCGCATCTGCCAATGTTAGTATGGGATGAAGTTTGGCAATGTTACTGAGGTGGAAGAAGGAGGTCTTACACAGGTGTTTGAGGTGAGCTACAAAAGTACGCTGCGATTCCATTCTGACCCCTAAATTGGTGACTGAAGTGGAAAGTGGAATGACCTGATGAGAGAAAGCAATGCTGTGATAACAGATTTCCGGACCTGAAGTGGAGTGCCGACTAGGATAGCTTCAGTCTTGGAGCTGTTTAGCTGCAAGTTTTGCAAAAGTTATGTTTCATCCAAGCCTTTATCTCATCTAGGCAAATGATCAAAGTGGATGGTGTGATGTCAGCGGAGGGAGATGAACTTGTCCTAAGGTAAAGTTGAGTGTCATCAGCATAGCAGTGAAAATAAATCCCATGCCGGCTTATGACACAGCCAAGGGGGAGCATGTAGAGGAGGAAAAGGGAGGGGCCGAGCACTGAGCCTTGAGGGACACCGCAGGTGACATTGTGTGACAGGGATGTAGCTTCTCCCAACGCAACATATTCAGTTCTCCCAATGAGATAAGAAGAAAACCAGATGTGGACCGAGTCAGAGAGGTCGATGGTGGAATGGAAGATGTCATTATGTGCATTTGCCACCTCTCCTTCCATTGAGGGATGTGGCTCCACAGCGTACCCACTCCCTGAGATGGGCTGCTTGGCCAGAATTATCCAATATTCATTCTGAGTGGGTCATGCAGGAGCAGCAGTGACTGAACTTCCCTGCCAGGAGTCCTAACTCCCAATCCAATATAGGAGTGGTCCAGCAAGCTCAGGCAGGGCACTGGAAGAGCCAGCATCCCTGGCGTGTTGGTAAGGATCCCGATTCGTCGGTCAGTTCTGACATAGGTCTAACGTGACAGACTGAAAGGGAATGTCTAGTTACGTATGTAACGTATGTAACCCTCGTTCCCTGAAGGAGGGAACAGAGACGTACATCCTGTCACCAGGTGCTGTGCTTCAGCTAAAGGCTGAGTTATGATCTCGGCTCCTCAGTTGAAAAGCAATGATGCGGTATTCCACTTCTGTATTCATACCCGCACTGCAAGGCGGTCCGTGGAATAAATGCACTGCATGCCAATGTCCATTGGCTCATTTTTAATCACTCAAAGTAGGTAAAAAAAAGGTAATTGTGACTTTTTATCTCACAATTCAGACCCTGTTCAGACCCAATTCAGACCCTGTTCAGACCCAATTCAGACCCAGCAATTTTGCCTTTATAACTTGCAATACCAAGTCGCTATTTTCTATTTTAAATTTCTTATTCTGTGGCGGAAACAAGCTTCCATACTTAGTAGCTGTAACAAGGTTCTTAGATGGGAAGGAAGGAGGTGAGAACCGGAAATTCAACAAACATTCAACAAATTTTAATTAAATAAATAAACAAAACGAAAGTAACGCTGGCAGCCCCTCACGGAAAACTTAAACAAAACATAACATAGAGTCCAGGCCTGGTCCTCTCTCATCTTCCGCTGCCTTTTATGCTCCCGTCACTCGGCCGCGAGACGAGACCGGTGTGGCGCGCAGCTGGAACTCATTAGCACTCGTCACCGGCACGCTCTCACGGTCCCTTGCCCCACTGCTTGCCACAGTAGCTTAATAGTTTTGCCAGCTGGAATCCAGAAACTCCTTAAAGGGTTAGTTTACCCAAAATATTAAAATTATCTCATGGTTTACTCACATTATTCATTCAGATGAATACAATCAGAGTTCTACTATAAAATATTTTAAAAAGTTATATTTAAAAAAAAAACTGTAGCGCCTCTCACAGTAGGATTTAAGTGAAGAGAGCCATGTTCCAAACCATATAAAGGCCTAAATAAAAATAATCTAATATTCATTCAAAAAGATGGCATTTCACACCTCTCTAGTTTCAAGACCTTTGACTGATGCAATAAAAAAACAGATAGCCCTTTATTGGATATAAGTAAATAAACTTTTAAACCATATAGGCCTAACTGAAAATGAATCATCTTTAACTGATGGTAAAGGACCACATTTCGCATATATTGCACTTTCAAGACCTTTGCCTGATCCATGCAGTAAAACACTGATAGGGCTCCAGTGTCCGGCAGTTTAGATCATTTTATCTAACCCAAAGGTCTTCCCAGTTGTGCAACCTGCTCCAGCACACGTGCCTGGCGTTAGTATGGTCAGTAATCCTGAAGACCTTAATTAATGGGTGGAGTAGGATTAAAGCTAAACTTCACAGGACATGTGTGGTACCCCGTTATGTTGGACATTTACAGGAGTCTCTGTTACTGAATTGTGTGGTTACCATTGTGCTGATAAGTAGCACTTGTGAGTCGGTTGGGCACTCGGCGTATTATGATCTATATTACACCTGTCTTTACTTAGTGGTTTATTATATTTACTGTGTGTAATGATGAACAGCACTGAGTCAACTAAACATTCAACCATCAGGGTTGATGGCAAGGCAAGGCAAGTTTATTTATATAGCACATTTCATACACAATCGCAATTCAAAGTGCATTACATAGAAATGAATTAAAATAGTGATAACCTATGCATAAGGGAAAAGAATACCATGTGTAAAAATAAAAATAGAAACAGTTGTAAAGACAATAAAAAAAAAAAAAAAAAAAAAAAAAAAATATATATATATATATATATATATATATATATATATATATATATATATAAAGATAAAATGGGGAAAAATGAGATCCCTATCTGCCTGATTGTAAATTCGGTTACCCCTATCTGAGATGGAAGAGATGGAGCAGGTTCACAATGGCCCTCATTTATCAAAAGTGCGTACACCAAATTTCCAGCGTACACCTTGCGTACACCCAAACCCACGGTGACTTCCCAGCTGGCATTCGACTGACATTAAACGTTTAAATGTAGTTGAAATAATGTCAGTTTATGAAAAAACATTGTTTCAACTTCAAAACAACGTTGAACACCAAATAGTTGAATTGGTGTTGTTAACTCACTAAGAATTCAACATAGAAATATCAACAAGTTTTGAGTTGTACGTCAAATCAACATTATTTTTACAACCATGACTTTTAAAATTTTTGTTGAAATATATCAGTAGAAAAATAACATTGGAACAACGTCCAAACAATGCTGATCAATTAACTGTTGAAAAAGAGTTGATACATGAATAATGATACAACGTTGAAATATCAACTCTGAATTAAACGTTTGTTGAGCACTTTCTACATCTTATGGCTTACTTTGACAGCAAGTCCGATTGATCATTTTGGTTAGTCATTCCATACAAGAACAATATATGCAGTGGCGGCTGGTGAAAATATTATATGTGGAGCTGTTTGTGTGGGGGTCTGGGGATATACATTTCCCCCATACAATTTTACATTTTGTAGATGTGATTTCCTGCATTCTGGTGCATTTTAATTTTTATATATTAAGTTGTATATATTAAGGTAATTTTTATATTAAGTGGTCTCTTAATTTTTCTTCCAGAGCTATATATATATATATATATATATATATATATATATATATATATATATATATATATATATATATATATATATATATATATATATATATATATATATATATATATATGTATATATATCCTACACAGCTCTGGAAAAAAATTAACAGACCGCTTAAAATTAAAAAAATAACACACAAACATACACACACACACACACACACACATATATATATATATATATATATATATATATATATATATATATATATATATATATACACACATATATACATATAGACACACACATGGACGGACACACACACACACACACACACACACACACACACACACACACACACACACACACACACACACACACGAATACAAGATGTATGGCTTGATTGGAGGACGGCGACTGTCCATCACACAAAGGCCAATAGGCTCTGACGGTTCCACACAACACCTGCTTGCGCGTGCGCGAAGTGGGTCTGTGTCGTCATCCTCGCAGGTTCTGACCTGGACCGATTCGACTGAATTTGGGCATAACAGCTCAGACGGTAAGCAAAGTTTTTGAAGTCACATTTTATAACTAGAAAATTCCTAAATAAATGTTGAGTGTGCCTGACTCTGGTCCATATACGTATTGTGTTAATTAATAATGTGTTTATATGGGCAGACTAACGTAGTTTAACCGCGAACCGGAGTTAGTGCTAGCTAACCGTCAAACGCCGTTCTTATCTGTGTGTGTGTAGACGTATGGGCAGACTAGTTTAACCGCGAACCGCCGTTAAGTGTAACGTTACGGGCAGACTAGTTTAACCGCGAACTGCCGTTAGTCCGTCGTTCCACCGGCGTGTATGTGTGTACGCTCCATGAAGCTAACGTTATACATATTAGATCAGTTTGAATGTCTTGTACTACCGTTACCCAATCAGGGAGAGGCATAAGAATATCTATACATCTTTAGCACGTCACATTCTTCTTTCTTCTTTTTTCCAGAGATTTGGAAAAACGACCTGAAAGTCTCCTTTAACGTTAAGTTGTCCCCATACCTAACCCAACCATCTATTTGAATCTGAAAGTAACTAACCCTTAACTTTTTTTTTGTTACATTTTTGTAAAATTTAAATACAGGTTTATGTGGAAGACTTTTTATATATAAAATGTATACAATAATTTCTGATCAAATCATTGCATTGATGTTTGAATGATTCGTTTTTGACTTGAAACAGTTGCATATTAAACTTAAATTTAGCTTATCCTTCCTATTTTGTTGGTTTTGGGGGGGCGTGTTAGAGTGGGATTTTGTAGGTGGTCCTCAGAAAAAAATTGGAAGATAAAGTGGTCCTTGGGCTGAAAAAGTTTGAGAAACACTGTGTTAAATTGATAGTAAAGGAGATTTATATTATTTGAAAATGTTTTTATTTTGAATAAATGCAGTTCTTTTAAACCTTTTATTCATCAAATATATTAAGCAGCAGAACTGTTTCCAACACTCATAATAAATCAGAATATTAGAATGATTGCTGAAGGATCATGTGACGCTGAAGGAATGATACTGAAAATTCAGCTTTTCACAGAAATAAATTGTAATTTAACATATAATAAATTGAAAACCAAATATTTAAATTGTAATAAGATCACAATATTACTTTTTTTTTTTTTTACTGTATTTTTGATCAAATAAATGCAGGCTTGATGAGCAGAAGAAACTTCTTTCAAAAACATTACACATAGTAATGTGTCCAAACTTTTATATATATATATATATATATATATATATATATATATATATATATATATATATATATATATATATATATATATATAAAATACTCCATTCTGGGCTCTAGACTAATTTCTCTACCTGCAGCAAGGGTTACTACCAACTGCCTTTTGTTGCTCGCTCAAGCACATGATTATCAATGACCTTGCATGTTGATCAATACTAATTGATATACTTTGATCATTGGCAATGCCACAAAAGTTGATATTTGCTAAATATTTTAATTTGAGGCCATCCTTAAAAATATTCTTGTTTGCCGTAACCCGACCGACCCTGTCAATTTAGGGCCGACTCAATTTTTTATTTTTTTCTCCCTTTTAGTCCGACCGACTTGCCGGTTGTAAATTGGCTTTAAGACCGACCAATTTCTTTTTTTACTTTTCAAACAACTAATACAACAGTAATAAAATAATATGAATTATATTTTAGTAAGTATTATAAATATATAAATTTCCTGGGCCATACAAACGAAGGCTACGTTCTTTCGTTTATAGAAAAACCCGTGACGTCATCTATGTTTACACTATGGTTAACGGATGTCACACTATGGCCTGCACGTGCGTTCGTTTCGGCCATGGTTTCGGCTCGGCTCATACTCTCATTCACTATAACGTTTTAAAGCCCTGTCGGAGATTTCGCCGCATTGTGTGACAGGAGTCAGGAGGACCATGGACACGTTACACACACCAGGCAAGTGCACTGCAGAGGGGAGGGCTTTGAGCCCCTGTCCTTTTTGAAAATGAATCAAAAGTGCCCCCTCAACATTTATCATTACTATATTGTGGCGAATAAAACAGATTTTGAATTATAATTAATATAACAACGTGTACAAAACAGTAACAAATGGTGGAAAAGCCGTTTATCTTGTCTCTGTCAGTCTGAAATGTCGTTGTCATAACGCGTTGCTATGGGTAGCGTGTGTTCTGCTCAACCCCAGCGCGTGGTGGGAGCGGCGGCACTTGTTGTAACTTGAAAAATAATGCTTTATGTATGGTTCTGTCGATGGATACACGTGCACTACAACAGCGATAATAAAAGAAAACGTGGGCAAAACGGTCTATCTTTGTAAACTGTGTTCAATGCATGCGAGTGCTGCCGTATGACCAGTCATTTTCGCCATCATCACTCAGTATATTCGCCAGAAGACGCGAATGAGAACTCTCTGAGAAGATCTGTCTCTGTGCGCAGCGCGCGCACGTCTCACAGCGCGCAAATATTGAGTTCTTTCAAGTCTTGCGTTTGAACGGATAAACTCACACAAAAAGTATGTCAACATGTCGATCTTGATGAGTATCCATCAGACAGTCTATATCCCTTAAGAGAACTTTATACAGTTGAGAAAGACGATGCATATCTCTGTATTAGGTCTTAAAGGGGCAGTAGCCTTTACTGCTGTCTGTCAAACAAAAGATAAGGACTCCCTCACTGCTCTTGATTAAATAGCTGGTTATAGACTTAATTAATTGAATTCATAAAAACAACTTTTTGCTTTTTAATATTCAAATGCACTAGTCTATATCACCAGATGCGTTGGTCTGGCAAGAAGTGGAAGCCACTTCAGAGACAGACACAGATAGTTGCGTGTTCACAATCGAGCGTAAAACGACCCCTTTTTACACAATCGAGCGTAAAAATAAGAAACATATCACGGGAAAATACTAAAACGGGAAGACAGCGGGAAAAGAGCTAAAATACGTGAGAAACCCGGAAAAAAAGGGAGGGTTGACAGCTTTGAGTCAATGACAGCTAGCTGGTGGTTGGACACTTTTCTTTAAGAATGCACCAGAAATTTATGCAATAAACATGTTTTTGACAAATATTTCAATTTGTTTGTGGTCTATATAGCCTGCAATTAGCCTACACGCCCGAAGGCACGGCTTGAAGACCCAGTCAGTGATGTCACGATATGCCAATTTGTTTAAATTCATACCTATATAATCACCATCACCAAAAATGTACTTTTTTTTTTGTATTAAAATTTGAAAAAAAAAAATATAGACCTACCTACCGACCCTTTTTTTAATTTTTTTTACTGTTACTGCAAACCAAAATATTTTTAAGGATGGCCTGAGAGAGTAGTGTTTGCTAATACTGATCTGTTTTTTTGTTTTTCTCATCAGATGCGGTCTTGAGCTTAAAGCCAATGAAAGTAGACGAATACATGGCCAAAGACTTGAAATATGCACCTGAGAGGACTGGTGGCGGTAGCAGAAAGAAGTAACAAGAAAGGAAGACTTAACCAGCTGTGTTTAATTTTGCCCAATGTTTGGGCGTTTTTTTTTTAAGGTTAAAAAAGCTAGTTCACCCAAAAATGAAAATTCTGTCATTTACTCCTCACCCTAATGTCGTTCCACACCCGTAAGACCTCCATTCATCTTCAGAACACAGTTTAACATATTTTATATTTACTCCGAGCTTTCTGTCCCTCCATTGAAAATGTATGTACGGTATACTGTCCATGTCCAGAAGGACCAGAAAGATAATAACATCATCAAAGTAGTCCATATGTGACATCAGTGGGTTGGATAGAATTTTTGCAATGAAAGCAATGAAAATACATTTTGGTCCAAAAATAACAACAACATAAAAAGTGACAGTATACCGTACATACATTTTTAATGAAGGGACAGAAAGCTCTCGGACTAAATATAAAATACCTTAAACTGTGTTCCGAAGATGAACGAAGGTCTTACGGGTGTGGAGCGACAAGGCGAGTCATTTAAAGGGTTAGTTCACCCAAAAATTAAATTGATGTCATTAACTCCTCCCCCTAATGTCGCTCCACACCCGTAAGACCTCCGTTCATCTTCACACACAGTTTAAGATATTTTATATTTTAGTCCCAGAGCATAATGCAGTATGCACACTTTACTATCCATGTCTAGAAAGGTAATAAAAACATCATCAGAGTAGTCCATATGTGACATCAGTGGGTTAATTAGAGTCTCTTGAAGAGTCGAAAATACATTTTGGTCCAAATATAAAAAAAAGTACGATTTTATTCAGCATTGTTTTCTCTTCTGTGTTTGTTTTCAAACCTCAAATAAAGATTCAAACAGCCATGATTCATTGATTCGGATCGCCACAATGCTCTGGGACTAAAATATAAAATATCTTAAACTGTGTTCTGAAGAGGAATGGAGGTCTTACGGGTCTGGAATGACATTGGGGTGAGTCATTAATGACCTCAATTTCCCTTTTGGGTGAACTAACCCTTTAATGACAGAATTTTTTGGGTAAAGTAAAAGTTTGACATGTGTACAATTGATGTGAAAGGTTGGCACAATTGCAGCTATGTAATAAAGCATGTTTCCTACGTCAGTGAAATGTCTTTATTAATCTTCTTCCTGCTCTTCCTTTGACCAATTGGCTTCTTCCAAGCTGACTGTGCGTGTTTGCAAACTTAGTGTTTATGTATCCATTTCAAGGTGTTTGGTGTTGCTGTTGAACACATCAATACTTCAGTGAAAACAGTTTAACAAAAACTATGTTGAAAAGCAGGACTTTATAGTGACGTTGAAATTTCAACGTTGATTGGATTTGCAAAATCTAAACTTAAATCAATGTTGGCAAATTCACCTATGTTGAGAAACATGACGTCGGAATGACGTTGCCATTTCAACGTTGATTAGATTTGCAAAATCTAAACTAAAATCAATATTGTTTCAATGTTGGCAAATTCACCTATGTTGAGAAACATGACATTGGAAAGACGTTGCCATTTCAACGTTGATTAGATTTGCAAAATCTAAACAAAATTCAACGGTTATCCAACACTGGCACCTGACGTTGATTCAACAGTGGCTCAATGTTAAAATGCCAGCTGGGTTTGAGATTTATCAATATGGACGTTGGCGTACGGCACGCTCAAATCCTACGCCAGCTCAGGAGGTGGTGTACGCACATTTGAGTTAGTGAGAAAATGCGCAGAAAAACAATTCCTAACACCACAAAACGTACTCACAAAGATATGCTATATGACCCACTGTTAAAAACCACAACAACAACATTCAGTGTTTATTTTTGTGCAACATGAACGTCAATGTTTAATTTGTGTGACTTTACCAAAGTGTTTGATCTGTAGGAATATGTATTCCTCCAGTCGCGAGCCTGTGCGCTTTATCTGACGTTTCAGGCCCGCCTGGCCCGGCAGCTGCGCACGGACTGGGACTAAAATAATTCAGACTGACAAAATAATAAAAATGACCTTCTTCTTTTAAATAATAATAAAATCAATAAAAACGACACTCTTCTTCTGAATAACAAGCGTCATTAAGAATAATAATCATAATAATAATAAGAAGAATCTTACAAATTGTCATGTAATTATTAATGTGAATGAATCTTACTCCACATCACATCATCATCACTATTGTACACCCCAATACATGTGCCGTGATACGAAATTAAATTCTAATTGTTTCAAAACGTGCTGTAAAATAATGCATTGTGATGGTAATTTATCATCCAAACAGCTTTAAACTGCTGGAGTGCACTTCTCAACCTCCTAAGAGTACTCGTAATTTGGGTCCATATTTTGTTTTTGTAGGTGCCTTTAATCCCACTCTTTAAACTCCCAAATAAAACTATTTCGTTTTTTTCACTTCCCTGGTGATGGTCCAGATGGGCGCGTCTCAATCATCTCACTAGTTCAGTAGTCAGAGCACTGATCAGGGATCAGCCCATTGACTTCTGTCCTAATCAGTGCCCTGACTAGTGGACTAGTGAGATGATTGAGCGCGCCCGATCTCCACGTCGGAGAAGTTTCGCTTCTTTGCCGTCTTCTGTTTGTCCATGACGTAAAATGAGGGTGCGGGGGAGGCGGAGACTTGAATATATAGGGGCGTGTTATTCTAATGACGATCGTTTTCAGCCGCCGCATTTATCAAGGGCAGGTATTGCGTACACCTGGATTGCAGAGGTGCGCACAGCTTCATAAATCAGGCGATGAGAGGAGTGTAAGCATAATCTTACGCCAACATATACACCCGTTTCTACGCAAGATTGATAAATGAGGGCCAATATCTCCTGGACCTTACAAGTCAGTCCAAGACAGGCTCCTGTAGGGGACGTTACCTTTGCCCCGCAGGGTCTCCCCTCTCCTGAGTCCGCTTCTTTACACCACAAGCAGAATGAAGCGAAGCACACTGCTCTCCTTTTCCAATCTCCTCCAGTCAGACAGCCCTAACCAAACATAATAATCAACAGATGTATAAGAAAAATAAATATACAATAAAATATATAATAAAATGATAACCAAGGATAAGAACAAAGGTTAACTAAAACAGTTATAAAAAGATTTAAAAGATGCTGCATGGATAAGATAAGGTGCAATCAGTCGGACATACAGTGCTCAGAGCTCATTCAGTAAATGCACAGCTGAACAGATGTGTTTTGAGTCTGGATTTGAATGTGGCTACTGTTGGAGCACATCTGATCTGTTCAGGAAGCTGGTTCAGCTGCGGCTGGCATAATAGCTAAAAGCAGACTCTCCTTGCTTTGAGTGAACTCTTGAGGTATTTGACGAGTATGAAAAATGGATGGATGAATTTCATGATATGAACCCTAAGGATTAGGGAGTTACTTTGATTAATTTTCCTTCTGACTTTAGACTATACTATGCTTGCTACAAAAATAGAGACTATATCTCGCAAAAACAGCCTTTGCATATGTTCTAACTTCTTTCACAGATTTAGGGTGACCACTTATGCAAATATCAGAGATGAAGGGTATGAGTGTGATCTGCTTGTATTATTGATTGTATTATATTTCAATTTTTATATTTTATTGTCATTTTTATTGCCGTTTTTAATATCGTGTTTAATCTTTCGTTTTGAATTAGGTTGATTTTGTTTATTAACATTTAATCTTTAACTTTTACGATAAAATTGTAATTTAAGGTTGAGTTTAGTTTAATCAGTTAGTTTAATTTAACATTAATCTTTAAATTTGAATGTAGTTAAAATTTTAATAACATTTAATATCTTTAAAGTTTTTACCATGTTTTACATTTCTTGTAAGTTTATCAACATGTGATAAAAAGGGGGGAGTGTCATGGTAAATGTGGCATGTGATATGTGATATGACCATGTGACAGTTATGCAGAGTCATGCCTAGTCATGCAGAGGTCAAAGGTCTTGGACCATCTGGCCTGATGTTGGAGGGAGACTCCTTCCCTTGGTGGATTATATATTGAACTGATGGGCTGACTATGTTGACATACATTGGGGATTGTGAGATGAGATACATAGGGTATGTGACGTATGGGTGTGTGTGATCAGATATATAGCCTACGTGACATCCTGATTTAAACAACGGCCTGTATGGAAATGTACTGAGGGGGGAATATGCTGCTAACAGTATTAAGAGCAACTTCTGTTATGACTTCAGTGTACGCTTGATGTGGCCTTGTGGTTGCATCAACCGTGCCTCTTACTTGCAAGAAACTTTTATCAAATAAGTAAGGGATACTGTCCACCCAGCCGGTTGTTATCGCAGAATAAACCCCGCCAGAGTGATCAGGACCCCGAGGTGAAGCGGAGCATCACTCTGAAGGGGTTTATTCTGCGATAACAACCGGCTGGGTGGACATTATCCCGATTATTACATGGCTACTAGTCTCAAATAAATAATTATTAGACACAAAATATTGTCTTGAGATTAAATATTTTATTAGCTCTTACGTAAAGCTTCCGTGAAGAAAAACAGTTCTAACCTGCTTTAAGCCTTTATCTATTGCTGCTAAATGTTGAAAATGAATGCTGAAAGGGTTAGTTCACCCAAAAATGAAACCAAGCTTATGATTTACTCACCCTCAAGTCATTATAGGTGTTTATGACATTCTTCTTTCAGACAAATACAATCAGAGTTATATTTAAAAAGTCCAGGCTAACGTTAATCCCAGCAGTAGTTGTAGTTGTGTTTGAAGTCCATAAAAAATGTAGCTGTCCGTCAAATAACGTGCTCCACACGACTCCGATGGGTTAATAGAGCCTTCTGATTCCAATCGATGTGTTTGTGGAAGAAAAATATCCATATTTAAAACTTTATAAAGGAAACCCGCCCCATTGTAACCCACGGCTGTTTAAGCCACAAGATGGCGCCAGCGTTAAGCACAGAAGTAGTACCGGTCACGATAACTCGTAGTACCCGGATGAGCGGGTGTTTCTCTGGAAATAACGTACCGCTGGAATGCGCGATTGACCAATCAGAATCAAGTATTTCACAGAGCCGTGTAATAAACCTTTATAATTATAATATTCTAATATTTGTCTCTTATTCAGTGAAGCGACGGAGTTAATTATTTTGCCATTACAGTAGACTTCAGATCTGCTCCAGATCTGGAAGGTCACTACGGGCCTAATTCCGGGGTGAAAGCATCAACAAGTGACACGTCTATGGAGACGTGCATCAGATTGACTGAAATTTACCATGACTGTGCATTGTCTCTGAGCCAATCAGAACCATCCACATTGCAGTAATGACGTGGATAAGACCTTGAAAACGGTATAACTGTTGGGGTAATTGTATGTCCGATAGGGCGAGGCAACGAGACGGTGAGAGAGGGAGCGCGGCCTACGAACTCCTTATGAGACTTGAAGCTGGCGTCTGCTGATGAAACTGCAAACTATTCTTAAGTAAATTTTTATTGTAATTAATTGCAATCCTGACTCTTTGTCTTCATTTCTTTACTACTGGTCCTGGGTCATAAGCTGTTAACCCCTAACACCGTCCACTCGCAAAGAAGGACTCGGAGCAAAGTCCTCCAAGCAGCAAAAGCTAGATATTTCTGTCTCACAACAAAAACCTATGACACAGGCTGTAGTCAACCGTATGTTAGGCAGGTATGTTGCTAAAAGTATGTTGCCATTATCAAAGAAGTGGAGGATGATTCATTCCGAGCCATTATTGTTAAAATACCTAAGAAAGCAGGCCTGTACACCTTGCTCAAAAACATTTGCCAAATACCTAGATTCTGAGTACACCAAAATTAACACAAAGCTTAAAAAGAAGAGTTGGACTTTTTGTCTACAGCTGCAGATATTTGGACTGTGCACAACCGCAGTTACTTTGGCGTGACTGCCCGCTGGTTAGATCCACACAGCCTAGAGCGTAAGAAAGCAGCCTTGGCCTGCAGACGTTTCAAGGGCCGTCATACGTATGACAGCGTTGCTACTGAACTGGACAATATCAACTCATCCTTTAGTATTTCTAACAAAATCACAGCTAGTCATAGACAATGGTTCGAATTTTGTTAAAGCCTTTAAAGTTTACCAGCCCGTTCAGGGTGATGACTCTGGGGAGGAAGATGATTATGATGATGTGACTTTTATCGACCTTCATGATACCTTACAAGACATGAATGTGGAAGAGGATGGTAGAGGATGTTGTGACTTTGCCACCACACCACAGATGTGCATCGCACACAGCAAACCTTATGTCATGCTCTGATGTGGACAAGTGGCTACTTTCAAGGTCAGGCGTAAAAGCTGTGTACAGAAGTGCCACCTTCAAATGCACAGCTTTAAATGGATTCTTAATGGATTCCCAACTAATACATTTATTTTCACTCAAATACAATTCAGCCATTCTATCCAGAGCCCCATTGGAGAGACTATTTAGCCTGGAGAAGCTGGTCTTCACCCCAAAGAGAAACAGGCTGACAGACAAGAGGTTTGAAATGCTGCTGCTTCTTAGATACAATCAGTGGTTTGAAGGGTAGGATGGTTAGGCTACATTTTAAATTACATTTAATTTACATTTTAAATAATTTTAACTACTAATGTACTTTTGAAGAAAATACCAGTTGTCTGAGATAGGGAGTTTGATTTATTTAATTAAGAATAAGACTACAGAGATAAACACACTTTTTTTGTTGTTTAAGTGTTTACTTTTGTTGTGAACTAAACACTTGTAAGTACAGGTTGTGTATTTGACCAGTTGTCTCAGGTTGAGAGAGTTTGATTTAATTTGCTAGAGTTAAATGCACTGTATATGGTGTAACTGTTTACATTTCTTACAAAGATAAGACTTGAAGTGCAGGATACACATCTTGCTGTCAGTCGACGTGCAATAAATATTGAAAGTTATGTTCAAACACTTGTCTTGTTCTACTCATTTCAACTAACTTGTGAAAACTGGTTAATTTTTTTTTTTTTTTTTTTTTTTTTACAGTAACGCAAATAGTTACTTTCCCTGGTAACGAGTTACTTTTATTATAAAACCCTTCACGGTAACACTTTACCTGAAGGGGTGTGCATTAGACTGACATGACTCGTCATGAATATGAAGGAGTTTTTATACATGTTTATGACAACTGTCATTAAGTGTCATTCGGCCAATTATGTCATTTTTAATGCAAAGATGACATTATGTGAGATGTCTTTGATATGACAATGTGACATTACCGAGATAACATAACCTGTCATAAACATGACATAGCAGATTAATGATCAAACATACTTTATGGGTTAACATAACATTAAACTGTCATGTGGTTGGTTTTGACGTTGGCTGTCATGAGGCTTTATAATGTCATTATTATTATTTTTTTTTATAAATTAACTTTGTCATTAACATGTCATTAAATGTTAATAGTCTGTCAAATTATTTCAAAACATTGTCATTAATATTTTTCTTGACCTAACTACAGTGGTACACATTGAATTTGTCATTAATATGTAATAAAGTGTGATTACTCTGTTAAATTATTTTATAAAAGTGTCATGAATATTTTTCTTGACCTGAACAATGGCATCATAGAGGAAATTATACTGAGTCATTGAAAACTCAGCTCAAAAGGAAAGAGTGGCACCCACAGACATTATGGTGGCACCACTGGTTATGTTGCGTCAGATGTTGGCTGAGCCTCAGTCAGGTTAGTTTCAGGTATTTAATGTAAATTTAGTTTGCAGTAAGAAAAAAAACAACTCACCACAACATTATTTTGGGTTTAATATACTTTATTTAAACCTTCGCTCACTCTTTTAACAAATTCGTACCATTTCTTTGTTTGTCTGTTTGTTATGGCAGAGTCCCATGAGCTGGTGCACCGTCTAAAGGGGTTCGGGCGGAAACATTGGACCTATATATATTGTTCCGTTGTTGTGTAATATTCATTTCCTGTGAAAAACGGTTCCAGTGGGTGGAGTATTCATCAATCAATCAATCTTCATTCACACTTCATTCCCAGGGATTTACAGCCAGATTGTCAGTTGCAAAGTGCTTAATATGTGACCTTGAGTAATTAGTATTTTAAAGTATTTTTTATGTTTTGATGGTTTTTGAAACAAGTAAACTGCAGGTATATCTGAAAATATGCTGTCTGACTGAATATGAGTGCTGCACTGTAGAGAAAAACCCACACACTCCAGACCGCATTCAAATGTATTTACTATATTTTTGTGTATTTAACTCTCAAATGGATACAGGATACAAAGCTTAAAACACAATCAAATAACTTTGGCAATAGAGCATCACACAGTAAAAAAAGCATTAAAACATTTTTTAATTATACTTTATTAATTTAATTTACCATTATGTGATATGTAGCTAGAATTTCAAAGATTTGCTACACAAATTCACACTCAGCCTAAGGCAGTGTGCCAGTGGTTGGTGGGTGTCACCTCTAGGGACCACTGTAGCTCCGAGATCCCCTGTCCATTAGCCTGGGTCTGCAATATCCCCAGTTACCATGTGCAGCCGCGAGGAGGCCCGACAGGAGTCTTGGTGCTGGAGAGGCTTTGTCCAGCGCAGTGAGCTGTAAGATCCAGAGAGATACACACAAATAGACATGCACCTCTCTAACTACTACTACTGCACTGTACGCGTCACAACACCCTGAGGGACTGTGCCCACACACACACACACACCTAACTATTTACATAATAACTACCATAGACAATCTGGAACAATGCCAATCTGAGAACAAGAACTGATTAGAGGACAAGAACTGATAAGAGAACAAGAACTGATTAGAGAACAATAACGTAACCTGATAAAATACAGGTAATCGTGCTCGTGTTGCCTGGTGCAGACACCGCTGCAGCGAGGTTGTCCCGCACGTGTTCTCCTGCGCTGGCTCCTGTGTTGTGGGGTTCACGTGGGCCATCAACATCTGCTGCAACTTCAGGATCAACAATGTCCCCATTGAGAAGACAGAGGTTGTGGAGCACCGTGCAGCATGCAATGACATCTGGCACTAAAGCAGCACTGACTTCCAGGGCCTTGGATCGCCAGCGTGTTTTCAGCATCCTGAAGGCCCTTTCAATGATGCTCCGTGCTCGAGAATGCTTCCTGTTGTAGCGAGCCTGTACAGCATTCTGTATGAGGTCATGAGGCAGATGGGCGCACTCAAACAAGGATACCCACCATCTCCGAGGATGCTCTTTCCTGCAGGTGGATACAGGCGGCCAGCGTACACAGGGCTGTTCTTCTGCACCCTGGCATCGTGCACAGACCCAGGATACCCCACAAAAATGTTGAAGAACTTCCCCTTGTGGTCAGTGATGGCCTGCAAGTGGACAGAATTAAACAGCTTCCGATTGAAGTAGCACTGGATGTCACTTGCTGGTGGTTTGATGTGAATGTGACACCCATCTATGGCCCCAGCTACAACACTGAACGCTGGAGACCCTTCCAGCTGGGCAAAACCTGCTCCTACTGCCTCCAGGTCATCTGTGCTGGGCAAAGCGATGAGCTGCCTCAATAACTGCCTTGCTCATTCTGTGCACAATGTCGTGCACAGTAGACTTTTGGGATACACATCATCAGTGACAGTTGACAGCAAACACTCGTGAAGAACGCAATCTGTTAACAGAACATACAAGAGATAAGGTCAGGTGCATGTTCATTCAACTTTTTATTCACGTTTAGTGACATTACTTATCTCTTACCTCCAAACAGAAATAATTTTTTCCGGTTCTTTCGGGATCACGTAACGTTAGGCCATTTTACCATCAAGGTCAGGCAGCGATGTGGCGTAATTGAACTGGTCCGAAGAATGAGTCGTGTACTTTCCGCACTCAGTGTTTTATTAAATAAATAATGTAACGCAACATTGTACTTCACCTGCAAGGCTGCAAACCTCCCGCGAGTGAGCGTCATACAGACGAGTACTGTCAGCAGCTCTGCCTCTGATTGGCTGCAGGCATTGAGCAACACAATCTGATTGGTCACAGATCAATGAAGAGACATTTGAATTCCGATAAGAAACAACTGTTTAACTCATATTTTCTTGTGTTGTATGTTAAGTGTGCTGTTGGTTTAATATAGATGTGTGTGTACGATTGTAACACGATTCTTCTCTGCCAGTGTAAACTTATTAAACATATTTACACTTAAATCACAACTAAAGTAGGGCTTATAGCATACACTGCATATATTTAAAAATGGGCTTTTAGTGAATATAATAATTTATTTATAATAATAATTTATTATCACTTATTTATTCGTGCTTAAGCTTGAACAGTTAAGCATGAATAAATAACCTTAAACATTTTTTAAATTTAAATATACAGCTTAATGATATTAATTATGTATTTTTAAAATATGCTTTTAGTGCATTGTTAACAATGACAAGTTTAAAATATACAAAAAATATATTTTAAAGTAATGTTCAAATAAGTACACTTTACAAAAGTACACTGAACTTTCATTTAAAGTATATTTTTCTAAAATATACTAAATACAATTATTTTAAAGTGTGTTAAAAGTTGTATTGTGAAAATATGATGCTAGTATATTTTATATTTAGAAATGGCAAAATTTTTGTAAGTATATTTCTAATATACTTTCGGAAAAGAGAATATATTTGAAATACAATAAAGTACACTTTTTGTCACCAGGGAAGAGTGATGAGAAAGTGGTCTGAGGTGTGTAATGGAGTAACTAAAGTGTTGTCCGTGGAGCAGTAGCGTGTGTAGATGAGGTCTAATTGGTTACCTGATCTGTGAGTAGCCGTATTAGAAACTCACCGTAGTAGAAAATATAAAAATAAAAACCAAGCATTCGAGGAGAGATTCTTAAAACCAGTGCAGAAAATAGCCTATTACTTAATTATGATGATGTTTTTTTTTTTATATAAATCCACATGAACGTTATAAATTTACCCCAGTCAACAGTATAATATTTTCTTAAAAGCCAGGTCATGAACCTTTTAATGTCATTTCAATGTTTATAGCATAAGGGAAAAAATTGAGATTTTTTATTTATTTATTTTTATATTGAAAATTTGTATTTTATTCATATGTTATGATATGTTCTCTGTAGTTGACACCAGGAGTTGTTTAGAAAAATACAATAAAATTAAATTACATGTATAGGCAAAAACAATGGAAATCATTTTTAATTCACAAAACAATTTTTAGGTTTCAGGTTTTTATTTTAAACAAATTTCACTGTAAAAATCAAATTGGTTTTACTCAAACAAATTGAGGCAACTATACTAACTAATACTAACTATACTAACTTAGTTAATACTAACTAAGTATTTTGAACTCATCTAATTTGTGTTTGAGCAATCTGACTCTACAGGTCTTCAACATGCACTCTTAAGTAATTTCAACTCAATTTTCCTCGTAAACACAACTCAAATACTTTGTGTAACCGAAACATAATTCAACTAAGTAAGCACCAGTAATTAATAATAATAATAATTTGTTCGATTTATATAGCGCTTTTCTAGGCACTCAAAGCGCTTTACATAGAACGGGGAATCTCCTCAACCACCACCAATGTGCAGCACCACCTGGATGATGCGACGGCAGCCATATTGCGCCAGAACGCTCACCACACACCAGCTGATTGGTGGAGAGGAGACCGAGTGATTAAGCCAATCAGGATATGGGGATTATTAGGAGGCCATGATGGACAGAGGCCAGTGGGCAAATTTGGCCAGGATGCCGAGGTTACACCCCTACTCTTTATCGAAGAACATCCTGGGATTTTTAATGACCACAGAGAGTCAGGACCTCGGTTTAACGTCTCATCTGAAGGACGGTGCTCTTTGACAGTATAGTGTCCCCATCACTATACTGGGGTGTTAGGACCCACACAGACCACAGGGTGAGCGCCCCCTGTTGGCCTCACTAACACCTCTACCAGCAGCTACCTGGTTTTCCCAGTTGGTCTCCCATCCAGGTACTGACCAGGCTCGGCCCTGCTTAGCTTCAGTGGGAAACCAGTCTTGGGCTACAGGGTGATATGGATGCTGGACAATTAGCAGCATAATGTTTCGCAATAAATGAGAGAATATTTTCTGAAAGCCTAATTTGAAGAATGAACATGCGTGTTGTTCTTACTTTAGACGTTGTGTGTTTCTGTCCTGAGTCTGATGTTTCTGTCTCAGCTTTAAACTACGTGATTATTATATCTGCTGTATTTCCATAACGGCTTTAGCGGAGAAATCCACCTCAGCATTTGCATTATCTGTTCTTATCATTTGTTTTCCATATTCTTTCACCACCGAAACTATCAGTGAACAATAACAGGTTTCTGCATCCCAAACACAATATTTAAGAGGCACTCTTTGTCTCCATTAGCACAATATCTCTTCATGTTTGATTCTGAATCATGAGCGTTATACAATGTAACGGCCAACAACAGACGTGCAAAGCAAAGAAAAGACAACAGCAGCAACACTCACAACTCCTTAATCATGAACATCAGTAGCACACAGAACGCCCTCATTATTTCACTAGAGTGACTTCGCTCACCCGTGATATGATAACGCAGTAAAATTCCCTCTTATGAAATCATTCATAACATAGTTCAGAATCATCTTTCTAATAAAAATGAATCAACGAGGCTGTATGTTTTACATAAAAAGCATTGTTTTTTTTTAGAAATATATCTTTATTTGTTACTCTACTTGGATAATTTGGGTAGCTCACTTAATTTGGATTTGTGAGTGTTGCTGCTGTTGTCTTTTCTTTGCTTTGCACATGTCTGTTGTTGGCCGTTACATTCGCTCATGATTCAGAATCAAACATGAAGAGATATTGTGCTAATGGAGACAAAGAGTGCCTCTTAAATATTGTGTTTGGGATGCAGAAACCTGTTATTGTTCACTGATAGTTTCGGTGGTGAAAGAATATGGAAAACAAATGATAAGAACAGAAAATGCAAATGCTGAGGTGGATTTCTCCGCTAAAGCCGTTATGGAAATACAGCAGATATAATAATCACGTAGTTTAAAGCTGAGACAGAAACATCAGACTCAGGACAGAAACACACAACGTCTAAAGTAAGAACAACACGCATGTTCATTCTTCAAATTAGGCTTTCAGAAAATATTCTCTCATTTATTGCGAAACATTATGCTGCTAAATTGTATTTTATTACATGACCATGTTTTAGTGTTTCAATGTGTTTCTTCCTCAGAAATGGAGCAAACTCTATATTTGGTTCTTCTTCTCATTGGTGAGTGTGTGTGTAGTTGTATTTCTGGTTTAGAGTTTCCTCAGGTTTGACCCTGTTATGAAAAGCATTAAATCAAACCCTCTCTTCCACAGCTCTCTGCGCCGTATCTGAATGTGTTCAGCGTCAGTATCACTTTATAAACGTGTTGAAGACCTGGACTGAAGCTCAGAGATACTGCAGAGAGAATTACACAGATCTGGCCACCGCTGACACTATGAACGACATGAACGAGCTGAGGAAGAATGTGACTGATGAAGGTGTTTTGCTTTTCTGGATTGGGCTGCAGAAGACGAGTGTTAATAAATGGCAGTGGTCTTCAGGTGATCCTGCGCTCTATCTGAACTGGGGATCTGGACAACCTGATGGCACAGACGAGTGTGCTTTCATGAGAAATGGACAATGGAATGATTGTCCATGTAGTAACAACCTGATGTTCATCTGCAATTCATCTAACAACAGTAAGTGCAGCTCTCTACAATGACAACACACATTCATTTATAAGATACAGCTGAACCACATTTGAATACGGTAGAAAATGATGACGCTACTGTTTACTGGGGTCAAAAATATAGGAGAGATTGTCGATATTTGTCCACTTCTGTATAAAAAAAAATAAACCAATATTAAACACATTAAACACAGAATTTTTTTTCCAGCAAAATGTATACTGTAAATTATACATTGAAAATAAATTGTTATGAATTAATAAATACGTATAAGAGACAAAGGATAGCTTGCCCCATCTCGATCATTTATGAACAAAGCTCTTGTCAGTGTTATTTTATTGTGTTAGTTTGTTTCTCACTTATTACCATAATGATATAGTTATGTTGTTATGGAGATTGCAATTCTCAGAAATTAGAGATGTTTGAAACAACATGAATTTGTGAGCATTAGCTAGAAAGTATGTGATAAACCATCTGAACGCCTAGAGCTGCGTGATTCATTCAGCTTTCAGGATCTCAACACAAACCTGTAAAGACATCATTCGCAGATGAACTTTAAGTGGACACACACACACACACACACACACACACACACACACACACACACACACAGTCCTTTACAAAAAACCATCAGACTATCAATCAAAACTTTATTTACATCATAATTTTCGTGTCCCCAACTGAGCAAGCCAAGGCAAAGGCGACTAGAAACAAGACAAACACTAACAAAATTCAATTGTATAGCTTATTTTATTAGTCTACGATCCAACATTTTGAAATGTTTTTTCTGAGTTCTAAGGACTAGTTAATGATCATATTAACCTGCAGTGAAGCATCTTCATCTGTTTGATGTTTCTCTCATTCAGAGAAACGTCACAAGTCATAATGGGGAAATATAAAGGTGCAATAAAATGATTCACAAATGGAACTTAATGTTATTTCAGCAAAATCCGTCTTTGAATGACACGTTTCTGATGTTTCCACCGCTGCTCTTCTTCACATCCAAACTGTAGAGCAGTGTGAGAGTAATGAACAAACTGATTCATGAATCTTCATTTGATTTTCTTAAAGCGAGCACAGGACTCGTCTTTGTCAATCAGGCGATGAAGTGGAGAGACGCTCAGAGTTTCTGCAGACAGAATCACACTGATCTGGTCAGTGTGAGGAACCAGAATGAGAATCAGCAGATTCAGAAGTTCATCAGTGATAGTCACATATCTACTGATGTCTGGATCGGTCTGTTCAGAGACTCGTGGCAGTGGTCAGATCAGAGTGACTCCTCATTCAGATACTGGTACACTGATCAACCTGATAATTACAAAGGTGTTGAAAACTGTACAGTGGTCAGGCAGTTTTCTGTGGGACAATGGGGCGACGTGTCCTGCAACAACCAATTTCCTTTTGTGTGTCATGAAGGTGAGTAGATCCTCACAAACACACACAATCCATCACCTCCAGATATCTTACAGTTCACACTACATGTCTGACATGACAGATTCCTCCACAGTGTTTGTCCTGCGTGTAGTTTTTGATCAGTCTCTCTCTATAGTTTTGTGTCCAGATAAACTGATTCTGATCAAAGAGAAGCGGACGTGGCCTGAAGCTCTGAGATACTGCAGACAGAATCACGTGGATCTGGTCTCGGTTCATTCAGACGAGATGCAGCGTGACGTGATGAATTGTGTGGTTAAACGGGCATCTACTGCGGCGGTGTGGTTGGGTTTACACAACTACTGCATCATGAACATGTGGCTCTGGCTGAGCGGAGAGAACATGTCCTATCAGAACTGGGCTCCGGGGAACGGAACGACACCGGAAAACTGCAGCCTCGAGAGGAGAAAAGGAGCAGTTCAGTCTGGAGGAGATCAGCGCTGGGTCAGCCTTCCTGAATCTCACAAACTCAACTTCATCTGCACAAATGAGTGAAACACATGTGGATGTCTGTGTGTTTACTTGCATTCACTGTTTTCATTCTTCATTATTGTGTTTGATTTGTTCTTTAGTCATTTCTGAGTCAAGCTAATTGTTTTTAAAAAGTCTCTTTTATTTCTGTATGTTAATTACGATGACACAATGTGATCTTATCAACGTTTTCTAACACCAGTAGTTTCCTTTTTTTCTGTCAACACAAATATTATCATCACCTTTTTTATTAGTACAACTACTGTTATTATCCGTATTTGTAAAAAAAAATCCAACTTTTGTTTTGTATGACAAATTCAGCTTTTAAAGTTTATCAACTACTGTATTTAACATGAAAATAGTTGAGATAACTCAAACAAAGCTTGTACAACTAACTGACCCTAAGTTGAGTAAACTCAAAAATGTTCTGCAGCTGATTGCCTTAAACTTTTACGTTTTCTCAAAAAAAAATTCACAGTGTATTACTGATATTACTGTTGCCGTAATCACACAAAAAATAAAAAATAAATCATCATTATTATTGTACATGCTATTACTATTTAAATACTTCTACTATTACTACTATTATTTGTCATTTCTGCTTATTTTTGTTTTACTGTGTTTACTATTACTGCTGTTTTACTGTTTTGTTGTTGTGTTCTGTGCTTACTCTGTTGTAAGTTTTGCTAATAATTCCTAATAAAAAAATAAAATTAAAAAAACACCAGTAGTTTCCACAATCGAACCAGAAGCTCCGCAGCGCTTCACTAAAACCCGTCCGTAACACACATCTCTGGAGCGACGTCACACAAGTTTACCACAGTTTTACAATAATAAGAGATACATTGATCATGATAAATTTGTGTTGAGATTGCACATTAGTCACACAGCAATGAAGTTGGGTATTTACTAAAGAAATCTGACACACGTGCTTATTCAGTCACGTCTGTTTCTGTTTATTTGTAGTCACAGGACAGAAGAACGATCATTTCCACACATTTTCAATAAAAATTCGACCTGAGCAGCTATAGGCTATCACAGTCAGGTATTCATTTTATCTGTCAGTGTGTCTCGTCTCTTTCTACAGGACTGTCTGATATCCATAATCTATAGGATTTGTCTTTACAGTATATTTACCATGTTTACTGTGGTAATGGTTAGCGCACATAGTCTTTTGCTATTTCTATAACTATTTTTGCCTTATACAGTGGTCAGAATCCACATCAGATCACAAACAGAAGTTATTTCAAACACTCACTGCTATCTGAAAGTGAGTTTCGAGCTAAAATGGTTTTAAAATGACTTTAATGCTGATGTTAGCTGGTGTATGAAATCATCATCATCGTCTCTGGACTCAGATAAACTCTGCCTTTGTTCATAACCACTCCTCTAGCCCGAGCAGCCCCTATTTGGACCAAGGTATTCGGCAGGCCAAAAAACCCTGGCCGTTTTCCCTGATCAGGAAGCCCCGGAAGTGAAATGGAAACGCCATCGACTGGCCCTGGCACGCCTGCTTTTGGCCCGACAGTGGCGAAGGATTACTGTGCTTTATGGCTAAAATACTAACACAATTATGTGTGTTTTAAGAATCTCTTTTCATATCTGGTGTGTGTATATCTTTATGGTTTTCACTATTCTTATCTGTTGCAATAACGGGTTGAATGTGATTCTGCGAGCAGCAGCTCTTAAGAATAATATTATTTATAAAGTTTCCTTTATAAAGTTTTATAAGTTTCCTGTTTCATGTTAAAGCCCCACTGAAAATATTAGTGCACGCTCTTCACAGAAACTGTTTTCGCTAATGTAACTGCGTTTCAGGATAAAGTTAAACTTCTCTTTTGGATAACCTAACTGATTATGTATGCTCAATTGTTTGTACGCAGTGATATAATTGAATTATTACAGACACTGATTTGTCTTCAGTAAATGGCCAACAGCCACCGTGTTTGTTTTAAGGCTACTTCTGTTTCGCTTTGATGGTCTTTTAATTGTTTGATTTGATAACTTGAATGTATCTGTGTTGGCATAATAAAGTTTCAGTTGATTATTTTGTTGTTCCCTATTCTCCTTTTTCAGTCCACATATCCATGTTCTGGTGTTATTCTCCTAAATGAAATACAGAAATTAAATAAACTTAAATATTAATTCATTCTTAAACCTAGTGATTTAGTTTACTATTAAAGAGTTAAGAGTCTTAAAGCTACACTGTGATATTTTCCCCCATCTAGCGGTTTAAAGGTATATGACCATCCAGTGAATAATAGTTTCTGTTCCTCTAAAATTCTGATTTTGTTTTAACTCCTACGGTGGCCGATTTAGTCCAAGATTAACACGGCAATCCCCCTCTTCACATTCGACACGGTGCCATCGAGTGTTAAAACGCGAAAGGCGAAGCTTGAATTTACGGGTATGTCCCTCTTTGGCTACTGTACTTTCAAGATGGAGGAGCAACATGGCGACCGGCATTCAAACCCCTCACCCGTATGTGTTTTCAATGGCATATTATAAACTTACCAGAATACTTTATTACTTGAAAGAAGTAAATATACATTAATGAGCACATATATTTTTGAAAGAACTAAGTGTTTTTAGCTAAGAATAAACTAAACAAGTTACATAGTGTAGCTTTAACAATCCAGGAAGGGAGAGCCATTCCTGAACTAAAGAGATGCAGATGCTGTGAGGATTTCCTCTGCCCGTTCTGCAGCTCTTCTTTGTTTCAACCAACTAAGTTGAGGAAAGTAAAATAAAATAGAGTACAGTACATGACACGTGGTGTTTTAACAGTCAATTATTATGATGGCCTCTGTTATGCCTGCCTGACTATAAAAACGTAATCTCTCAATCAACAATATAGAAACATGTCAAAATGAAGAGACATACTCATAACATGTATTGTGTGGTAACATTAAACAGGCTGACTCTGAGCATGTGACAGCTAAAACATTAAAGGTGCCCTAGAATGATTTGAAACAATATGTTAAATTGTTCTCCGATATCTACATATTTATTATTTGGCTTATTTAAGGTCAAAAATTGTCCAGATACAGTTTTACAGGTCCCTTTATAACCCTATAAATTGTCCCTAGGATGTAATGCTCTGTTTTTGCCTTATTTGGAAGAGTCATGAATATTAATGTTGAGCTCTGCTCTGATTGGCTTATTTCAGCAGCTCACAGCAGTTCAGTGAAGCGGATAGTGAGTCCTGACAGAACACAGACCGACTCAATGGAGATTGATAAAATGCAGCTTACTTGTTTATTGGTGTTTTCAGATCATCCGCGAGCAGGAGAGCTTGCGTGCATATGGTTGCCAGATTGGACATGTTTAGGTAAAACACCGGATGTGTTCTTTTCACAGAAAAGCACTGTTTTCTGTGTTTTCACAGAAAAGGGGATTTAAATGACTGAAATCTGGCAACCGCACAGACGATCTTCTTCCCCAAACCAAAACCAGTGATGACTCGTCTTTTTAACAATATTGCATGTTTATGTAGGGAAGATGTAATGTTCTCTCCCTGCCATTGGGGGGAGCTGTCTGTTGTGTTTCTTTGAGGGAGTTGCCCCTTCCTTACCCCCACAGTCTTATTTTCTTTTATGAAAAGGGAAGGAAGGCTATCACTGTTGTCCCATTATAACCGTGTTATTTCTCTAATTATATTAGCCATCTATATTATTAAAGGAAGTATTAGAACCATCTTAACTACTTTAAGTTTAAGACTGCTATAAGTCTGATTTTTAGGGAAGGAACCACCAACTTATTTTTTATCAACACAATTTAAACCAGGTATAAATCACTGAAAATGATTAGAATAAACATGTGCTCTTGACACTTTATCTAATCATCCATACAACCAAATAAGTAAACCAAACAAATTACATTTATAATACACCTTCAACGCCTACTGAAATCAAAATACACAATGACCATACCAGCAAGAACAACTGTAAATGTAATCACGTAAATACCAGTCTTTGCAAGTTTTGGTTGAGAAACAAACCCGCCTAAGATGGGCTCAACATTGTTCAGCATGAACTTGACGTAAAAAGTCTCGTAGATGATGGGAGATGTGCCGGTATCCCTTACAGTCCTTTGTGTTTAAGATCCAAGAGATCGACAGGGCAGAGAACTTGCACAGATAATAACTGGTAATCCCAGCAATCTAGGAAAGTGATAGGAATGCTAGTAGCAACAAAGAGTCCTTTTTGACTGAGCATAAAACCTAAGTTTCCCAATCAGGACTCAAAGCAGTTTGTGGCAACACAGTAGGTAAGCCATGCTTCCTCTGTCCAACAAATCTTCCTAACTCTACTACCCACCTGGGTAAATGCCACCTTCTAAAGCACCCTAGCGCCTCTAGTGGTGGGTAGTAGTAGTACTTAAGAGACCTGAGTCTGTTACAGTATAGTGATGTTAACACATTTACTAAAGCATATGTTAGATTATTTTTGATAAATTGTTTTGCATTTCTAATATTATTGCACATTAACTATGTTCCATTATAGTATATGTTTTGTACTTTATGTTGTGTTTAAGGTTTATTTGTGTATTTTATGGTTTTATATTTCCTATTTTAAATACATCTAGCATTTATTTGTTTGTAGTTGATTTTAAATGACAGTCTTATTTAAATATTAAGTAACTTAAGTAACTCCATTACTAAAAAGTGGCTAAACTGAAAAAGAAGCCTAATAAAAGAAAGCTGCTCAGCATTGACTCTACCATCGACTTTAATGTCCTTCCTACTCCCCCCCAACACCCACACAACGCCCACACAACACCCACACAACACCCACACAACGCAGAGACAGTCGGGTAAGCACATAGACGAAGAGGGTTACATCTTTGGTGCCGCGACCCGGATCGTTGGTTTCTATGTCAACGGAAGCTTTTTGACAAATAAACAGTGTAAAGTGAAAAAAAGAAGAAAAAGCAAACAAGAAAAAAAAGAAGCAGGGGGAAAAGAGCAAAAGAGAAAAACAAAGATGCAAAAAAGAAAAAAAGACAGAAAGAAAGAAGCAAAAGAAAAAAAAAAACATTCCCCACCTTTCTTGTGGCTTAAAGTGGCAGAGTTAATATTGTTAGACTGAACTGACTGATTTGTATTTGATATATAGTCTGACCTTTTGATATGGTGCTATAAGTGTTAATTAGTTGAGTTCTGTAACACATCTGTGAATTGCTGAGCTTTTTGAGACCATATTCCTTTTTTGTGCGCCTGATTATATTTGAGTGTATTTTAATCTCTTGAACTGAGCTATTTTTCTCTCTCTCTCTCTCTCTCTCTCTCTCTCTCTCTCTCTCTCTCTCTCTCTCTCTCTCTCTCTCTCTCTCTCTCTCTCTCTCTCTCTCTGATTTAATCCATGATAAAGTGCTTTGGTGAATATAGGAAACTTAAGTCATATATAACGCATTCACTTACTGCATTAATTTGCACTTTCCTACATTTTTCATATTAACATATGCAAGCACTACTTATAGTGTATTGCACACTACATACACATTGTGTGCTGCACAGGCAAAAAGAGTCACAGAAGTGGAAGTCAGGGAAGCACATCAACGAAGACGGTTACATTTATATAACGTTAGTCACAATGTAGGCTAACGTTACGCAGTGACTGTGATGTACTCGGAAATACAACCATGCAAAAACATCATACTTAAGTTCTTAAAAATATAAATATACATTTTTACAAAATGAAAAGCTTTGTCATTTTAACTTATATGGTGGAAAAGGTGACGTTTGCTAGAAGGCTCGAGTGAACGATCTAAGCAAAGTATCTACTTGTTGTATTTTGTAATACAAAATAATATCACCCTTTGTCATTAGACACACTATTTAGTTTGGTATGGTACCTGGAGTTTCCTATTGTTACTGTAAGCATCTTGCGTTATCTAGACAATGCGGTCTCTCTAAGAAACTTTCAATTTAATCAGAAATTGTTTAAACAGTCAATAAGTTGACTGTGTGAGTAACTTACTGTTTTCAGGAATACAGTTGCCACTTTCTTCAGTTTAAGACGCTGAGCGAAGCTTGCTTGAAATGGGCCGAACAAACGAACGATCTTGAATTAAATTGTTGTGGTATCGGATAACAAACATCAACCGTGACTGTTGACATTTTTTATCTGTGGGAAGGGTAGAAAAGTCCTCACGTCTCCTGCACAGCCTGAACATGAAGTGTGTCCACGAGAGAAGTTTGAGAGTTCCGCCTGACAATGAACATGTTCGGACAGATGCAAATGTTGGGGCGTGCATATAAATGATCCCCAATGGTTGCGTCACTGTTGGGTTTATGTTGAGAAGCACTTTTTTTCCCCGTTGCGTTATGGATTCACGAGATTTACATAAGAAGTAGGAGGCAATGATGTTTGAGACTCACAGTATGTGATGTCCGTGTACTGAGTGGCTTTTGCAGGTTATCCATGGGGTTTTGCTATTTGTACTAATTGTTTTGAGAAATGCACTTAATGTTTTGCTAATTGTGAGTTAAATTTGAGAAATGTACCAAAAAGACTGGGAAAAATGGTAAAAGAAAAAAATAACAAAAAATAAAAGTCAAGTCTCTCGTTAGGGTTTTATAATAATTTTTTGTGTATTTTATAAGTTAGTGTGCCCCCCAGGTTGCTCCAGTAAACTGACAACTATATCAGGATGATTAGGGTTGATATGTTTTCACAAAAGAGAATTAAGATTTCATTTTTGACACGGAGATAGATAGATAGACGGACGGACGGACGGACGGACAGACAGACAGACAGACAGACAGACAGACAGACAGACATATAGATAGATAGATAGATAGATAGATAGATAGATAGATAGATAGATAGATAGATAGATAGATAGATAGATAGATAGATAGATAGATAGATAGATAGAACAGTGCTTCTCAACATTTTGGCCCAGTGTCTCATATCTATTATTTTAGATAGCAGTTTCTGTAGAAATATCCTGTTGTGTAAGTTCATTCTGTGGTCAGTCTCATTCATTGTACTGGTTAAGATGATGATCAGATGCGCTATTGAGTCTGAAAACTGGCCAAATTCCGGTCTAATATGTAATGTTTTAAATAAAGAAATGCCATCAGTCCGCCAGCAGAGGACCTCATCACTCCATCAGATTCATCACATCCCATTGCTCCTCATTATGGCGTTTTATTAATGAGCATAATGAACCTCGTTTGAGGATTATGAGGAGTTATTATCTATCTTCATTTAAGTGTGTGCTGTTCGCCTCAGGGTGGTTGGCAAAGTGGACACAGTGCAGTGAAAGGCTATTTCATCATTTAATATTTATTTGCCTATACACCTATATATATATATATATATCCCCGTCTGTATGATAACAGTCACAGCTATATGAATCTGTACAGTGTGTGTGTAATATATATATATATATATATATATATATATATATATATATATATATATATATATATATATATATATATATATATATATATATATATTCCTGAGGATGGATACCTTTCTGGGTAGGTGCACTTTTGACTAAAATTACATCGAGATGAAGCTAATTAAATATTTAGGTGCCTAGCTGCCAGGTAAAAATGTCAAAAACAACCTTTATTATTCTTTAATGTACATCAATAGGATGTGCTAATCCTGTTTTGTTTTTTATATGAATGTGGCACATTATCCCTAGATTGTCGTGGTTTGTGACGTCTCCGTCGCCATTTGCCAGTCACGTGATCTGTTCGCGCAAGTCACCGATATACGCCATTGCTGCAGGAATGTTCCTGTAACTAACATTGAATCTGAATCATGTCGTTTTCAAGTGCTACACCAGACCCAAAAGGTAACTATGCGAAGTTTATTTGTAAAAATATTAAGCCAAATTCTGTTTTTCTGATTCCTCGTAGCCTACTATTTGTTTTACTTTCGGTTTGATTTGATACATTGTTTACCCTTTAAATCTGAACTTATAGGTAGGACAGGGCTAAAGGCACACCTTAATAAAAAAGTGCTTTTCACTGCTTCCATAGTCTAGTGTATGACTGCAGAAAAAAAATCAGTATGGGCCTTTTACCACACAGCAGTAGCGCGCTCCTCCGCGGGGGCAGGGTCAGTGTTCGCGTTCAGGGGGGGAATCACATTCGGTAGAAGTCGCGCTTACTGCGCGGTGGAAATCGCTTTCACGAGAGCACTGTTGTGTGATCGAAAAGGGCACTTTCACTTTCATTTTCAAAGGGGCAGGGGCTCAAGCCCCCCACCTCCACCCCAGCTTGTGCACGCCACGCAGACACACGCGGCAATAACCAACATGAGGCAAAAGACACGGAAACAAATACTTTCGCTAAAATAAAATGTTTTTAATAATGTCTTAACTACTCTCGAGGTTTAATAAAGGTTCAAGTCGTTCCTGGGTTTTAACGATGACAAAATATCCAAACTTTTTTTACATGCTCCCTTATTGCCACATTTCCGCATTGCCTTCAGAACTGGTAAATAAAAAACATAAAAAACGTAAATTAACCTTAAATTCTTGACATACTTGCAGACAATACTAAACGAAGAATTAAAGGATACAATTATGCCATGTAAAATATTATCGTAATTGGCTTGTTACAAACACAGTCTCATAGGGGGAGACCGACCTTGGTTGTAACATTTTTGACTTTTCTGTCTACATCTTAGAGTACTTTTAAGCCAGTGTGTTCAAAATGTGATTCAAACTAGTTACAAGTCTCTGCTATTAAATGAGATAACTATTATCTCTCCAACACAAACAGAAAATGGTTTCGTTTCAAACATGAGGACTGAAATGTTACAATTCACCCCATAGTCTGGGTTCGTTGGAACATGCATGAGATGTAACATTATGAAATCCACTGGGGTGAAATGTAACATAATGAAATGAGGATTATGAAAAAAAAAAAAAAAAAATTGAAAGCTTTTTATTCAAAACTAACGTTTCAGTGTGTGTCACTCTCACTAATTACTCTACTCTAGTAATTGACCATAATAAATTGAACTTGAACACAAGCATTATGTGTGTAAGCATGTTTGTTACTGTCGGTCAGCATTAGCCATAGTAAAATATTGAAACTGAACACTTGAACGCGTGTGTGTGTGTGTGTGTGTGTGTGTGTGTGTGTGTGTGTGTGTGTGTGTGTGTGTGTGTGTGTGTGTGTGTAGGGTGACCATAAATTACCGAAAACCAGGACACTTGGCCCGGCAATAGGATACTCAAATGATACTCGAAGTTTACTAAAATATTCTGTATTAATTTCAATACATTTAAAGTATGCTTCCTCTGTATGGATAGAAAATTGTTATATTAGGGCCAGGACAGAACTCGAAAACAGGACAAGTCCTGGGAAAACAGTACGTTTGGTCTCCCTAATGTGTGTGTGACTCTGTTACAACTAACCCGAGTCTTGTAGCCATGAACTAGCCCACCTTACAGCTAACAGCTAAAACATTAGCACTAACAACTAGGATGATTAATATCTACACAGACACACAAGAAACATAATATAAATTTGATGTGTTTAACTACAAAACAGAGATTCCTGTAACAAAAATTTAAAAAGTAAAAAAAGTTACTTTCTTACATCAAAATAGTTTTTTTACTCTAACATATGCTATGTCTTAGCCTGATGTGGTCATACTCAATTCTAGTCAGAATATGAGTCTGATGCTCCATTGGGCTGTGATTATGAGGCGTGTTTCAACACAACCAGGAAAGAAATCAATTGGATAGAACTACATCCAATCAGAGCAACGTGGCGACGCATTGTCAAATGTCAACAGAGCTCAACTGCACTGTGTTACCAAGTTTGTGTTTTGTTCCGCGGTTGTTTTCTATGTCTGCGGGTTGAAGCAACTATTATGTGATATATAGACCCATGAGTGCAAATTTTATGAGCAACCATGGCAAAATAACACACATTTTACCCCCCAAACGTCTTTTTTCCCCCGGAGAACCCCCCGAGAAGCTATTGTTTAGGGCTAGTAGTTGGCGGATTTTGTTGTAAAAACTTGGCAACCCTGTCTGCACACGCGCTGGAATAAACAATCTTAGCCGGTGTTGAAAAAAAAAAAAAGAATTTAATGATACACAGAGTACTTACCCAACATGATCATCATTTCTGAGAGAAATAGTGAAGGTGAATGCAGATACGAGCAAGCTCTCCGTTTAGGATTTAATCAAATATAATCCAAGCCCCTTTGATGACGTGATGATTACGTTACTGTTGATCAGCTGTCCGTCATCATCTAAAGCCCGCCCTGATGATTTCATTGGTCCGATCAGTTTCTGTTCGGGGATAATTACTCCTCTATGGAGCGATGCCAGACCGAATTGCCCGACCTAAAAATGTTGTGGGCGGGGCTAAGTTCGGCTGGCATCCAGGCTAGCTATGTCTGCCACAGAGAGAGCTTTATCACATGTAGAATAAGGGCTTTAGGGTGTGTTCACACTTGTAGTTCGGTTAGTTTGGTTCGTTTGGTCCCGACCAAAAAACAAAAACAAAACACATAGTCCTGGTCCGCTTAGCGTTCACACTGGAGTTTTAACAGCGAACCTAAAGTTACCAAACCAAAGGCATAAGGAGACGCTCACAACCTGATTGGTCGGCTTATATGACGGAGGAGCTCGCTTACCGAACATTCAGAACAACGCTGTGTGCGGATTAAACACGATTATTTTATGCGTGTACATATGGCATTATTTTTACCAGCTGAGAACTTATGAAGAGCTCATAAAATGTTCAAAACATTCAAAACAGCAGCAGGATTTCCTCCGTTGTGCAGAAAAGAGACGGCCAGAACGGTCTGTCTGTACCTGCTAATAATGGGCAACACGTGTCCTTGGATGAGAAGAACCAGGTTTGCTTTTTGTGCATTTTTTCTAGCATTTTTGAGACATGCTCGTCAGACCAAATATTAATGAGGCACTTCCTCGTTGCTCCACGTTTGCCCTCTAACGTTAAAGTTACTCATTTTGGATACACCGATATTTTCGCGTCGTCAAATCAGCTGACTATCCGTCGCATCTTGTGACATTACGGATGGCAGCGCTCACATATGTTCAAATGAACCGCACTAACCGAGCAATCGCACCAGGGTTCATTTTAATCCAGCCAAACATGACAAGTGTGAACGCACCCTTAGATGATTTGTAACTAGTTCCTGATTGGACATATTGGAGTTGTTACAACTGACCCGTGTTACAACCATCCTGGCGGTCTCCCCCTGACGCAAATAAATGACAAGGATGGAAAAATATACCTCATTGGCCGCATGAACCTGAGAGGGTAAACTTAAGCCTTAAGCGTGTGCTTCAATAACAAATTTATATATATAATATATATATATAATGTTACAATCTTCTGATGACTATCAGACAGCAGGCTTGCAAGCCACACCACTTATCTCTCTGATCATAGCGAGTGCAACCATACAGAAACACAATGGCCCTCATTTATCAAAAGTGCGTACACCAAATGTCCAGCGTACACCTTGCGTACACCCAAACCCACGGTGACTTTGAGATTTATCAATATGGACGTTGGCGTACGGCACGCTCAAATCCTACGCCAGCTCAGGAGGTGGTGTACACACGTTTGAGTTAGTGCGAAAATGAAAAACAATTCCTAACACCACAAAACGCACTGACAAGATATGCTATATTATGACCCACTGTTAAAAACCACAACAACATAGTAATTATAAACTTCAGTGTTTATTTTTGTGCAACATGGACTTCAATGTTTCATTTGTGTGACTTTACCAAAGCATTTGATTTGAGGCATATGTATTCCTCCAGTCGCGAGCCTGTGCGCTTTACCTGACGGTTCAGGGTTAGGCCCGACAGCTGCGCACGGACTGGGACTAAAATAATTCAGACTGACAAAATAATAAAAATTACATTCTTCTTCTTTTTAATAATAATAATACTTAATAATAATAACATAAATAATAACGGCATTCTTCTTCTAAATAACTAAGCGTCATTAATAATAAAAATCATAATAATAATAAGAATCCTACAAATTGTCATGTAATTATTAATGTGAATGAATGGTAGTACTCCACATCACATCATCATATCGTACACCGCAATACATGTGCCGTGATACGAAATTAAATGCTAATTGATTCAAAACGTGCTGTAAAATAATGCAGTGATGGTAATTTATCATCCAAACAGCTATTTAAACTGCTGGAGTGCGCTTCTCAACCTCCACTCTATTAAGAGAACTCATAATTTAGGTCCATATTTTGTTTTTGTAGGTGCCTTTAATCCCACTCTTTAAACTCCCAAATAAAACTATTTCGTTTTTTTCCACTTCCCTGGTGATCTCGATGGGCGCGGCTCAATCATCTCAATAGTTCAGTAGTCAGGGCACTGATCAGGGAGTCAGCCCATTGACTTATGTCCTAATCAGTGCCCTGACTAGTGCTCTAGTGAGATGATTGAGCGCGCCCGATCTTCACGTCGGAGAAGTTTCGCTTCTTTGCCGTCTTCCGTGTGTCCATGGCGTAAAATTAGGGCGTGGGGGAGGCGGAGACTTGAATATATAGGGGCGTGTTATTCTAATGACGATCGTTTTCAGCCGCGGCATTTATCAAGGGCAGGTATTGCGTACACCTGGATTGCAGAGGTATGCACAGTTTCATAAATCAGGCGGTGAGAGAAGTGTAAGCCATAGATATCCATAATAAAGGCTAGATGTCTTACAGCAGAGTCACCATCGTCATCACCGGCGGCCATCTTGTCACAGGCAAGCTTTCTGTCGGGCTCTGTGGAACCTGATGTAAGATGAGTTTGGTTCATGGTTTGGTTTCTTACAAACGTTATTAACATGGCTACAAATCTGGTTGCTTTAACACGTTGAAATTTTCGTTTTTCGTTTCGATAAACGACTTAATCATGCAGCTTGTGTAAAAAAAAACAATATTCTAGCCGTTATAACTCTGTGCCAGTACTTCACACAATTATTCTGCTCGTTTCCTCAGAAACTACAGGGTCTCTGCTTTCTAAAGAGGGAAGGCATTTAATGGTAGGCAACATTAGGTGGGAAAAGTGATCTCTGAAGTAGGCACAGTGAAATGTAGGGGGGGGGGGGGGTCCTAGTAAATTGCGTATTTGAAGTTAAAATAAACTTAGTTTGCATGTTTTTTTGTTGTTGTTTATTGTTTTTTTAAATACAAATTATTTTATTATAATACTGATATTATTATTATAAAATGTGTGTGTGTGTGTATATATATATATATATATATTGCACCTATCTGTTCTGTTCAATGTTACTTTCATACTGAAGTCCATGGTTATAATTATTCATAAGTATGTAGTCTCATAACTACATCTCTGACGTTTATAACAAACGAAACAGTTTGAAAATCAGTTGAAAATTGAGCAAGTTATGGTTATTTAAAAGTACATGCACCATTAAAACACACTGTTACGAGTGAGCGAGCTGCCTGTGACAAGATGGCCGCCAGTTGCGGACGCCCGTATCTATACAAGATTGATAAATGAGGGCCATTATAATTTCCACATGGAACAAAAAATAAGTTCCCCCTCTTCTTTCACAATGTTTTTAAACACAAAGAAATAAACATGAAATTATTATTTATTGGCCATGAGACATTATTTGTTTCAAACATATGATGATTTTTAAACTCTTATATAGCCTATATTTTTATTTTAACTGTGAACTAGGCATGTGCCGATATCAATTTTTCATGTTGCGATTAATTGATGAAGTTTTATCACGATATACGATATTATCACAAAGTTGAAATAAGTTGCAAAAAAAGTGTTGCCATAGCATAACAGCTTTAAGAACTATTTTTGTAAAAACAAAAATAACTGAATGTTTAAATACAATAATGCACCAAAAATATATACAGCTCTGGAAAAAAATGAAGAGAAATCCATGTAAAGTGGTGTCTTGATTTTTTTCAGAACTGTAGAAGTAATATTTTCAAACAGATTAAAGTGCAAAAGAATTAGACTATAAAGAACAACAGGTAGACTAACAAATAAGGTCTCATTATTTAATGCATTTACTAAGATTGAGCAATAGCTACATTTGGTACAGAAAGTATAATGTTTTTGTTAATGTTAGTTAAGAAATACTGATCATTGTTAGTTTTATCTTAGGTCCATTAAAAGTTATTTTGATTTTTAATTTTAATGTTATTAAACAGTAACTAAGAAATTACTTAGAATGATTACTTAGAATTAATTATTTATAAGTATTTTTCATCGTCAGTTTGGTAATAATGAATTAACATGTTAACTAATGAAGTCGTAATGTCTTTTGGACAAATAATCCAAAAAAATCTAATCATTAGGGCATGTTGTAGTCCAGATTAAAACATAATGTTTAAGTTTGAAAATAAATAGCCTATTAATCTTTAAGTATTAAGTATTTGGTGCTGTGATGAACAACATTGAAATTACAAAAAACGAATGGCTGTTTTAAAAACTTAACTAGCGCGGTTGCTTTTGTTTGCTGGTTTCCGGGGTAACCGCTGCATTCTGCAGTTTATCAGCGCCCTCTGCTGTCACTGAGCGGCACTTCAGCAGCGCGTCTCCTTCACTTTCATGTGCTTCTCATTTACACCTGACCACTTCCCTTTGACGCAGAATACAGCGGTGTTGAGTATTTATACGGTTGATGGGCAAAGTATTCTTGAGTGCATTAGAAAAAAATATATAATTGTTAATAAATTATTATTTACGATATTTTGAAGTGCCCACGATAACAATATCGTGCATTAATTATCGTGATAAATCGCATTATCGAAAATCAGCAGATGCCTACTTTGCACTTGCATTTGCAATGTCTAACAGTCAACTGTCAGTCAGTCCTAAGGGCGAGGTTTATTGATATATTTATTATATAGCCAGATATTTATTATCATGTTAATTATTTTATATTTTAGCTGTCTTTAAGAGTGTGATCTGGCTGTACATGCAGATATTCTGGAAATGCTCTATTGAAATAACAAGGGATTTATACATAAATGAAGCAGCACACACACAGCCTCGCAAATTGTGTTTCTGTGAATGCTAACACCAGGCTTTCATTTGCTTATTAAAAACACAATGCTTGTCCTGCTTTTTCATTTTTTTTTTTCCAAATCTTTTTTAGATCCCCATAATGTTCAGACAAGGAAAAGAAGGGATAGTTCTGAGTCTGACCGTCCAAATAGTAAGTGTGCCTACAACACTATTTGTCTCCTTATTTTCTCAATTCTTATATCATTTGAATTAATTTAGTTTAGATTAAGTATAGTATTCTAATTAGTGAATCATTGAATTCTGCACATCATCTTTTTACTTCAGTGTCAATGAGAAGGATGGTGCTGGTGGGAAGGACCGGAGCAGGTAAAAGCTCTTCTGGAAACACAATCCTGGGCAGGAGAGCCTTCAGAGACGCCAAAAGTGGTTCATCTGTGACCAAAGAGTGCTGTAAGGAGACCGGAGAGGTTGCTGACCATCAGCTGGAGCTGGTCGATTGTCCAGGGATCTTTGATACATCACTTTCGGATAATGAAATCATAAAGGAAATGAGTAAGTGTATAAACATGACGGCCCCTGGACCTCACGCCATCATCCTGGTCATTCAGCTCGGCCCCTTCACAGAAGAAGAGAGGGACTCAGTGGAGAAGATCAGAGCTGCATTTGGAGAAACAGCAGATAAACACACAATCGTTCTCTTCACTCACGGTGATGAACTGACAGACAGCATTGAACAAACACTGAAGGAAGCTGGACCTGATTTAAAACACCTTATAAAATCATGTGGCGGACGGTATCATGTGTTCAACAACACACAAATTTGTGACCGCGAACAGGTTTTAGAATTCCTGGATAAGGTTGATGACATGTTGCGTGAGAATGGAGATAAGCATTACACCAGTGACATGTTTGAGCATGTGGAAGAAATGCTGAAGAAGAGAGAGGAAGAGCTTAGAAAGGAATACGGTCAGATGATACAGGAATTAATAGACACATTTGCTAAAGAAAAGACCAGACTGGAGAAGAACATTAGACAACTGAAGGAATCTGGGCAGACAAAAGACCAGAGAATTAAAGAGCTGCAGGAGAAACTGAGAGAGAAGGACAGATATTATAAAGAGTCGGTGCGTTTTTATGAGCTGAAACGCAAGACTGTGAGACGGGAGGTGGAAGAGACACAAGTGGATGAAAACATCCCAGAAATCAGCAGAAAACTACGAAAACTTCGAGTCTGACATTCTCAGGGATTCAAACAGTGGATTGCCTTCACTAAACAGTAAATAGGAACACTGCGCACCAAAACAGCAGTATGCGTGCAAACGTGAACCACTGTTTCTTCTTGCTGCATATCTTATTACTGCAACACATTTCTCCCTGCAGATGAGCTTGAGTGCTTTGTTTTTTTTTTTTTTTGTTTTTTTTTTTGAAGCATTTCATATTATGGTTTCTTTTGTGCACTGAAAGATTATTAAAAGTCTATCTTGTTCTCTCATATCCATCATATCTTTGTTGCCCCATTAAATGAGCAAAATATTTGACTACACTGCAAAAAATGCTCTTATTTAGGATGGGGGGGGGAATCAAAATGAAGTGAGTTTTTATCTGATAATGGGTTAAGAAACAAGAAAGACAGAAGTTTGGGACAGAAACAAGAATTCAGTCAGAAACAAGATTATTTCTCATCCCATTGGCAGATCATTTTGCTTGTTTTAAACAAAAACTCGCTAAATTTTAATTTTATTTTCAACAAAACAAAACAAGGGAAAATACCATGCCATTTTACGATTATCCTGCTGGAAGTAGCCATCAGAGGATGGGAACATGGTGGTCATAAAGGGATGGACATGGTCAGAAACAATGCTCAGGTAGGCCGTGGCATTTAAACGATGCCCAACTGGCAATAAACATCCCCCACACCATTATACCACCACCAACAGGCTGCACAGTGTAACAAGGCATGATGGATCCTAATTTATGAAGCTGTGCGCACCTCTGCAATCCAGGTGTACACAATACCTGCCCTTGATAAATGCGGCGGCTGAAAACGATCGTCATTAGAATAACACGCCCCTATATATTCAAGGCTCCGCCTCCCGCACGCCCTCATTTTACGCCATGGACACACGGAAGACGGCAAAGAAGCGAAACTTCTCCGACGTGAAGATCGGGCGCGTCTCAATCATCTCACTAGTCCACTAGTCAGGGCACTGATTAGGACATAAGTCAATGGGCTGACTCCCTGATCAGTGCTCTGACTACTGAACTATTGAGATGATTGAGCCGCGCCCATCGAGATCACCAGGGAAGTGGAAAAAAACGAAATAGTTTTATTTGGGAGTTTAAAGAGTGGGATTAAAGGCACCTACAAATACAAAATATGGACCTAAATTATGAGTTCTCTTAATAGAGTGGAGGTTGAGAAGCGCACTCCAGCAGTTTAAATAGCTGTTTGGATGATAAATTACCATCACTGCATTATTTTACAGCACATTTTGAATCAATTAGCATTTAATTTCGTATCACGGCACATGTATTGCGGTGTACGATATGATGATGTGATGTGGAGTACTACCATTCATTCACATTAATAATTACATGACAATTTGTAGGATTCTTCTTATTATTATGATTTTTATTATTAATGATGCTTATTGTTATTTAGAAGAAGAATGTTGTTATTATTATTAAGTATTATTATTATTAAAAAGAAGAAGAATGTAATTTTTATTATTTTGTCAGTCTGAATTATTTTAGTCCCAGTCCGTGCGCAGCTGTCGGGCCTAACCCTGAACCGTCAGGTAAAGCGCACAGGCTCGTGACTGGAGGAATACATATGCCTCAAATCAAATGCTTTGGTAAAGTCACACAAATGAAACATTGAAGTCCATGTTGCACAAAAATAAACACTGAAGTTTATAATTACTATGTTGTTGTGGTTTTTAACAGTGGGTCATAATATAGCATATCATTGTCAGTGCGTTTTGTGGTGTTAGGAATTGTTTTTCATTTTCCCACTAACTCAAACGTGCGTACACCACCTCCTGAGCTGGCGTAGGATTTGAGCGTGCCGTACGCCAACGTCCATATTGATAAATCTCAAAGTCACCGTGGGTTTGGGTGTACGCAAGGTGTACGCTGGAAATTTGGTGTACGCACTTTTGATAAATGAGGGCCATTGTGTTTAAAACAATGCTGTGCTCCTATATTGGATTCGACAGGAATGGTGCAGCACACTTATGAGTAAAACATGTTTTTATATGCGATAGTATTGCATTGTTACAGATCCTATTGATTATGTGTACGTGTACGCTGGGCGATACGACCCCAAAAAATTATCACAATATTTTCCATATCAGTCAATATCGATAAATATCACGATAATATAAAATCTTTATGTCTTTATAGTTTAAAGGCATAGTTTTGCTTCTAGAAAATAGACAGTTAACTGTGGTTTTAAACTATCCTTTAGTGTCAATACATGACAAAGACTTCCCAAACAGATGAACAATTGAATACAACTGAGGTAGATTTATTTATTAATAATAAAAGCAATATTAATAAAGTAGAATATTATTAATATAAATAGAATATATAAAATAAATATCCATAGTAAAATCTAGAACTGAAATTATATGAAGTGTTTTAAAGAGAATGTTTGTCAATAAACAAAAATATAATAATAAAAAAAAAAAATTCTGGTTAGCATGCCAAACCTTGTAAATAAATGACATTGACAATATAAATAAAATAAATAAATAAAAGAAAAATCTTTACTGTTGTCAGCATTTTTTTACTGTACACTATATATATATATATATATATATATATATATATATATATATATATATATATCCATAATAATATATATAATACTATATATAAAAATCCAAATATATATAATTAATTGTGTAAGTTGTAAAACACTAAAATTATAGTTTGGTAACGTTAGCTTGTTGTAAGTCATCCACTACAGCTAACAAGGTAATAAGACTGCGTGAATGTGGTTAATGTAGATTTTTCACTGTGCTGGGCTCAACTATATGGAAGTACTTAAAAAAAGCAAGATAATTTAATAATTCTATTCCATGTATAATTAGCATTATATCGAGAATTTATCAAACTTTTGTTATCGTTTTATAGGGGGAAATTATTTTGCGATAAATATCGTTATTGTTTTATCGCCAAGCTCAGAACATACCTTAGCACGCTGTCACAGACTGGAGAATCCCTTATTTGTTGGTTCATTGCAATCCAGGAACAGACTCCCAGGGCTCGCAAAGCCCAACGTCCCAGAGCTCTGTGCTCTCCAGACGGGAATCCAAAACGTCGGCAGGCCGATGAATTTTTAATAGTGAAATAGCATTTATTTCTTGATCTCCGTTGTTCACTCTCTTGACTTGATGTTTGAAGGGCGCACGCGTGTGTGTGTGGTTCACGCTTATATCCACTGATCGGGCTGGGCCAAGTAATAAAAAAATAAATCAATCGCAGGTGGATGAGAGATAAATCATTGTGTTTGTTTGATAAAGATGTTTTGAGAGGCCCGTCAGAGAATTGTTCCGGTTGCCGCTTTCAAAACAATCCCTCCCGTGGACTGACAAGGGAGTTGAAGCTCATTAAATATGCAATTCTTATCCAATCCTAGCTGTGGGCATTTACGTCTCCAGTGACACGCCCATCAAAACCCAGCGTTCAGGAGAGAGCCTCAAAACCAGTGTAGAAAATAGCCTATTACTTATTAGTTATGATGTTTTTGAATGTAAAAACCACACGAACATCATTAGTTGACCTCAGACAACAGTATAAATAATAAAAAAGCCAGTTCATGACAACTTTAACAACCAACATATATTAAATAAAAAATTACATTAGGCTATAATATTTAAACATCAATATGAAGCAAAATACGTTGTACTGGTGCTATATTTATAGCGTCTGAGCAGACATTTGCAAATAAAAGATTTTTTTTAATGTGACACTAGGCTATTTTACAGTAAACGCTTCATAATATATCTAAAAGAGGACCAAAAAAATCTTGTCTATCAGTCTTACGTCTATGACATTTTTGTGTTGTGTTGCAGCAGGATTCATATTTAAAGGAATATTTTTTTCCTTTTTGCATTTAAAGGAAGTGTGTGTAGTGTATGTACTTTCAAATGACTGTAGAGCAGTGTATCCCCCTCCCCATCCCCCTGACTCGAGGTTGCCGTTTGTAGATCTGCAGCTGTGGTAATTAGAGCAGATCTGGCAACCTGGATGCCCAAACACTACTGACTTCATGATTGGTCGATAGGGGAAGGGCGGAGCTTCAGGCCAAAACGCAACATGACATCAACATCTGTTGAGGGCTGCAACAACAACTTTTAAATGACAATATACTGGCCGGAGTACTGTTGTCAGTGATATAATATTTGAAATGAACATGATTTCTTAATGTCTAGTAACATATCAGGGCCATTTGATGATTAATTGAAATACAATCAGCAGCTGAATCCATTTCTCAAATAAACAGCTTTTCATAAGGTAAATTATTCCAATAATAAGGTAAATTATTTGCCTCCGAACTCCCTCATGAGTGGACTCGAGACCGGTGTGGCTCGCAGGTGACGCTCATTCTCAATCACGCACAGATCTCGCTCGCTCCTCCCACATTTCTCAATCGCCAACCTTGCCACAGCATCTCAAAACAATGTAGCTAAAGTATAGCACTACAATTGATCTGTTTATTTGAGTTTATGTGGGCACAATCAGCGGATAATGAGACATTAACAAATAACTGACAAATCACTCTTTTCAAACAGATAACAAACACAGAATATTTGTTTTTGTTTATTTAAAACCTGACATTGCTATATTTCTTTAGACAAAGGTATAATGTTTGTGTGATAAGTTAATTTCATTAATTAATTTGAGAAGTTAAAACACTTACATTGCTCAGCATAGCTCTTCTTTCTCTACAAATGTCTCCACTGCTAAAACAACATACTACCACAACAAAATCAACAATTGCTCTGACTCTCGCAAACTCTTTAAAACATTCTCCTCTCTCCTTTGTCCTCCTCCTCCCCCTCCTTCATCAACTCTTACAGCTGATGACTTTGCATCATTTTTCACAAACAAAACATCTCTCATCAGCAACCAGTTCTCCTCACCACAAACTAACACACACATCTCAACAACTAACACGAACACGCTTCCATCCTTCTCTCCGCTCTCCGAGGCAGATATTTCTAAACTCATCCTTTCCAATCACCCTACTACCTGTCCACTTGATCCTATTCCCACTCACCTCCTTCAGGCTATTTCTTCTTCAATCACTCCTGCACTCACTCACATTGTCAACACTTCTCTTCAAACGGGAACCTTTCCCACAGCATTTAAGCAGGCTCGGGTAACCCCACTGCTTAAGAAACCCTCTCTGAAACCAGCACTTTTAGAAAACTACCGACCGGTATCCCTTCTGCCTTTCATTGCAAAGAGCCTTGAGCGAGTTGTGTTCAATCAACTCTCTATGTTTCTTGAACGGGACAACCTCCTAGACAACAACCAATCCGGCTTCAAAAGCGGCCATTCGACTGAGACTGCCTTGCTCTCGGTAACTGAGGCACTGAGACTGGCAAAAGCAGCTTCCAAATCCTCAGTGCTCACTCTGCTGGATCTGTCTGCTGCTTTTGATACAGTTAACCACCAGATCCTCCTGTCAACACTTAAGAAGGCGGGGATCTCAGGAACTGCTCTCCAGTGGTTCAGGTCTTACCTCTCTGGTAGGTCCTAAAGGGTGTCATGGAGAGGTGAAGTGTCTAAGTCACATCATCTAGCTACTGGGGTTCCACAGGGCTCAGTGCTTGGACCACTTCTCTTCTCCATCTACATGTCATCATTAGACTCTGTCATTCAGAAACACGGCTTCTCCTATCATTGCTATGCTGATGACACTCAACTCTACTTCTCATTTCAACCAGATGATCCTACAGTCAGTGTTCGTATCGCTGCCTGTCTGACCGACATTTCTGACTGGATGAAAGAGCATCATTTTAAACTCAATCTTGCAAAGACAGAATTACTTGTTGTCTCAACCAACCCAGCACTTCATCAACATTTCTCCATTCAGCTTGGTTCATCAACCATAACTCCATCCAGGACAGCCAGGAACCTTGGAGTTGTGATTGATGACCAGTTAAACTTCACTGACCACATTACTGCAACAGCCTGGTCCTGCAGATTTGCTTTATACAACATTAGAAAGATTAGACCCTTCCTATCAGAACAGGCTGCACAACTCCTGGTTCAAGCTCTTGTTCTCTCCAGACTGGATTATTGTAATGCCCTTCTGGCTGGGCTTCCAGCATGCACTATCAAACTCTTGCAGCTGATCCAGAATGCAGCGGCGAGAGTGGTCTTTAATGAGCCGAAGAGAGCGCATGTTACGCCTCTCTTCATCAAACTGCACTGGTTGCCAATGGCTGCTCGCATCAAATTCAAGGCACTAGTTATCGCCTACAAAACAACCACTGGCTCTGCACCAATATACCTAAACTCACTTGTTCAGACTTACACACCCTCCAGAAGTTTGCGTTCTGCGAGCGAGCGGCGCCTCGTGGTTCCATCCCAAAGAGGCATGAAATCGCTCTCACAGACATTTTCCTGGACCGCTCCCACTTGGTGGAATGACCTGCCGATCTCAATTTGTGCTGCCGAGTCTGTAGTCATTTTTAAAAAAACATCTTAAGACACATCTCTTCCAATTGCACTTGACCAATAAAGAATAGCACTTAACTATCCATTAATTTTTGTTTGTTTGTCCCAGAAAAAAAAAAACTGTTTTTTTGTACTGTTTCGTTGCTTCTTTTGCTCTCCCCTTTTTGTAAGTCACTTTGGATAAAAGCGTCTGCTAAATGTTTAAATGTAAATTTAGCTTTGTTTTCATGAATGCCTGCAGGCTGCAGCTGCGAGCTAAGCTGTGAGAGGGATCCCTCCCCCCCATGCGCAGGTGTAAAACATGAGGAAATAGCTCCCTTTGCTGGCTATAGTCTTTAGCCTTTGGCCAAAAACTCCTCCGATGACAGAAATATCGTCAATTTGCGTCATAAGAGGAATTTTTCCAGAAATAAAATGCATAAATCTCTTGTCTCAGGGAGATATGAGGAGGAGGAGCACAATCATTCGAATATACTCCAGAGTTTCTACTGATACAAAGCCATATGATAATCGCTGAAGTAACCCCCCTCCACGGCCCGCTCCTGAGGGCCGAGGACCCCAACGATGTGGTGGATGACCTCTGCCTCGAGGTGCTGGCCGGTCAGGACGGGATACATGGAAGGTCTCGAGCAGGTTGGGGTCAAGGATGTCATTCCTGGGAACCCATGAGCGTTCCTCAGGGTCATTACCCTCCCAGTCCACCAGATATTGGAGTAGGCCACCACGCTGCCGGGAGTCCAAGATGTCCTGGACAATATCTATATCATTGCCACGCATGGCCCACAGTTGGCTGACATAATGCATGCCAGTGGCTGCAACACGCCAACAGTGCCATTATGAAGTCACATTTGAGTCCGTTTGCTATGTTGACTGTAGAAAGAGGGATGGCTGAGAGACATTACAAAAAAGAAAAGCTCATAAGAATATCACTGGGAAATGAATGGTTGTGATCAGGAAATTATTGATGGCCGAGTTCGACATATGCGCAGTACAATTGATGTGACTCTTCTTTTGTGACTGTCTTTCTGTTGTATGTGCAGCGTCCGTGCGGTCTCAAATATTGGGCTGCATGCGGACAGGGTATAGTTTGGGCTTAACACTAGTTTTGAGTGTCATTGTTTGTCTTTGTCTGGAGCTGCTTGGGTTTTAAGACCGACTCGAGCAGGGCGGATAGGATTGGATGGTGAGCTTTAGAGGCGGGGTGATGAAGAGAGGGGTGTGTTTGTTTGGGTTGATTTCAAATATCAACAATGTTCTGCAACAACTTTGAGAAATAACATACCCCAACTTTGAGCAAATAAAAATAATAATAAATATCAGCAGGGGACCACTAACATTTTTTCTCTATTTTTAACCCCCACAAGCCTGGTGTACAAAGGTTTTAGTGTTACAGTAAAATATCAACTCTTTCAAATAAAGCTTAACATTAAAAATATTAAGAAAAAGAGGTAATTATCATCTTACATCTTCAATCTGATTTCTTCTTATCAAAGCACACAGTTCAGTAGTGATAATAAATAACACAGGATATGAGAATGAGATCAGCTGTTGCCAGGCAGAATTCATACCGGGACGTTTACTCAGACTTCATGAAAAGATGTGGAGAATATTCTAAGTTTATCCATATTTTCCTTTAGGCTGATGCATGTTCATTTATCAAAAGCTTTTCATTTCAAGAGTCAGATCATATTTTTGTTTAATATAGGCCATTGTTGAGCTTAAACTAATAACAATAAAATCTAATGCTAAATCACTTTATTACTATATCATGTCAGATCATGGTTAGTATTTTGTGAAATGCTGTATATTTAAATTACAATTTATGGTATATAATATTGAAATCATTATTTGTGGCCATAACCACTGGGTGCCTGCTGTAGCCCACATTATTCCTTAATCGTTGGGCCAGATTTACCCACAGAAATTTAGGTGACCATTTTAATACCTCGAAGTGTAAAGCTTTTTTAATAATAGGCCTATAATGAGATGTGAAAGTAATGTTATTATTCCTTCAGGTTTTTTCATTCGTCACGGCTTCATCGGATGGGATCACAGCCGCGCCTCCTATTGGACACACACGGCGTCGCGTGATCCCGCTAGAGCAACTGTCGAAAGTGAAAGTAACATTTCAACGGACATTTTGTCGAAGCTCGTTTCTGACGGAACACATCTCACCTCGACTGTTTTGTGAGCGTCTCTGTAAGTTAATTTATGTTCATGTATATTTAACAAACTCGCTGTAGGCTACTGAAAGCATGTGAATTGCTGTACATATGCTTCCGGGTTCGGGTAAATATAAACTAACCAGAACCTCATACTAGGCCTATTTGACTTTTTTTTTTGTTAGATATAAGTTTGTGTCACTATCTGTCTTTTTTAAAGGAAGCTGTTGAAAACGAGTCTCCATAGGACGCGATCAGCATGCAAATACTGAACATCCGGAGCGTATTATGAAACAGCTGTGCTAATAAACGACCTCGACAAACAAAGATGACCTGATTAAACATAAAGTAACTGTACTGTATGTACAGACTGAAATGTTAATTTTTAAAATATTGATTCATGGTTTAAAACTTTCCACACGTCAGGATGACCAAACTTAGTGTATACTAGTTGCCATATCAACAATTTCTTAATAATAATAATAATAATAATAATAATAATAAAAAAAACAGATGAAAAATTAACATTAGTACTTATTTAAAATTAGACCAATCTGACATTATTATAATTTGATATCTGTTATTTATCAGTTGAGATGGTCTTTAATGCTGATCTAACAGCAGAAGACACGAGCCGCGGTTAATTCCAGTTGAGCAGGTGGGGCATGTTGTCACACTGAGCCCCTGTTGGAAATATATTATATTCTAAACTTTTATGAATTCTGCTGAGAAACCATGAGACAAAAAGTGAATAATGACTGAAAGTCAATGTTCATAAGCTATTTATTATTATGTTTTTTTAACTATGCTATATAGCTGTGTTTTGATATTTTAAAATAAAAATGTATATTTTTAATGATGATGATCTCGGATTGTTTGGTTCTTCGAAGCTCATCCTGGACTTGCTGTCATAGCAACAGATCCGTCAGTTTAAACCTGGTCAGGCTTATTTCATGTAAACAGGATTAGATCGCATCTTGAGGTGATACTTAAAATCTGTCCCAGCCACTGCTACTTTATTACAAGAGTTCATTACTGAACCAGGGAAAATAATAACTACTTATTTGCAGCTGTATCATACAAATAAATAGTTTAAAAAGCATACATTGTGATTTCTGGATTTTTTTTTTTAGATTATGTCTCTCACAGTGGACATGCACATACAATGAAAATTTCAGACATGGCGTTAACCCTTTACAAAAAATGTCCTTAAAAGCCACATCATTAAAATCCAAACTGTGAGAAAACTCCAGAAACTTCTCCACATACTCCTCTATGGATTGACTGCCTTGACGAAGGCAAAGGAGGGCAACTGCTGGGTCCATTGCTGGCGGTCGGTTATTCTGTAACGGTTGTCCACTTAAGAGGCGAGGTTCATGAACCCAAGTGCATTTTAATTTCAAACTTAACTCCAAACATAAACGTAAAACAAAGTAACCACTGATTGTAACTCATTCCGTGAATGTGTGTATATAGGCAAGGCAATTTTATTTGTATAGCACATTTTCATACACAATGGCAATTCAAAGTGCTGTACATAGAAATGAATTAAAAAGTGATAACATATGCACAATTAAAATAAAAACAAGGACAATTAAAATAGTTGTAAATAGAAAAAAAAAAATAAAGAAAAAAAAAATGGTGAGTAATAGATCCCATTAGGGCTGCACGTTTTCAAGTTTTTCATTGACCGTTAACCGAGGCCCTTAGCGGTTAATACTCAGTTAACCATAGTGTGCGTCAGGGTTATTATTTTTAGTTTATTAATTTGACGACCACCATCTCCGTAGTGAACGCGCCTATAGAGAGAAATGCACATCATGGATTACCTAATCAGAGAGTAGCCTATTTCTTTTCATTTTTAATTGTTAAAAGACATGTCAAGCTTTCTTAAGATCTATTTCATGTCTATGAGGCGTACGCTGAGTTTCGTTAAATTAGGATGAGATGCGCTCCAGTTCACGAGCAATGCGAGTGGCCGCGAGAGCGCCTGCACGATTAGGGCATGTAGTAAAATATGCCGAGAATGATTCACACAGACACAGCGTTTGACTCGCGCGGCTGAGCCTCTCCCGGCAGAGTTCAAGCGTCTGTGGACTCGTTCCTTCAGCTCTGGCCATCTTGCTTTCAGTCCGCGATTAGCTTTTTTTGTTTTCTTCATTACAGTTAAAGTAACCTCTGCTTTTCTCTAGTCCCTCACAAGTTTCTCACTTCAAACTTTCTTTCTTCTGCTCCGTTATGCACAGCGCGCGCGGCTCCAGCTCTGCTTCTGCCCTAATGCGACTTATAGTCCAGTGCGACTTATGTTATTTTCCTCTTCATCACAGAAGCTGTGCGTATGGAGAGCGGGACCAGCTGAAACGTGGCTTGTGTACTGCAAATACAGACAAGTATTGTCTATTCTGTCACCATCCCGGTGTTCTCCTCCGACCCCTGTCTGTCTCATTCTTTGATTTATGATGGGCAGCATATATCTGCTGCAAATACGTCTCTGTTTCCCTCTGTCCCAAACACATATGCAATGTTCTTGATTAACATGGAAAATAACCAATTTCACCATGAAATCATGTAGTGAAGTGTTCCGTGTGTTTCACAATCACCATATGATATCCAGCGCTGTGAAAAAATAAATAAAATATACGAAAACACAACACTGCCAGAAGTATTTGCCCAAACTTCAAAGGCCAGTTTAAATGATTAAAACTAGAGGCGTATCTTAACTTTTGGGGTACTTTATCATGTAAATTACCTATACAGCATGTTATATGCATATGCGTTTAGGACAGAGGGGAACACGGTTGCATTCACAGCAGATATATGCTGCCAATCATAAATCAAAGAACGAGACAGACAAGTTGGAGGAGAATGCCGTAAAATGTTACAGAATGGACGATATTTGTCTGTATTTGCAATCAATTAATAGTTTATCCTTATATGTACAGTAGGCTATATACAGTGGGTGCGGAAAGTATTCAGACCCCCTTACATTTTTCACTATTTGTTATATTGCAGCCATTTACTAAAATCATTTAAGTTCTTTTTTTCTCATTAATGTACACACAGCATCCCATATTGACAGAAAAACACAGAATTGTTGACATTTTTGCAGATTTATTAAAAAAGAAAAATATATTACATGGCCCTAAGTCTCCACACACACCGCTTAGAATTAAGGCCAAAAAGTTATATCATGGTCTCATCAGACCAGAGAATCTTATTTCTCACCATCCATGTATTTAGCAAACTCCATGCAGGCTTTCATGCGGGAGAGGCTTCCGTAGGGCTACTTTGCCATAAAGCCCCGACTGTTGGAGGGCTGCAGTGATGGTTGACTTTCTACAACTTTCTCCCATCTCCCGACTGCATCTCTGGAGCTCAGCCACAGTGATCTCTGGGTTCTTCTTTACCTCTCTCACCAAGGCTCTTCTCCCCTGATAGCTCAGTTTGGCCTGACGGTCAGCTCTAAGAAGGGTCCTGGTCGTCCCAAACATCTTCCATTTAAGGATTATGGAGGCCACGGTGCTCTAAAGAACCTTAAGTGCAGCAGAATGTTTTTGTAACCTTGGCCAGATCTGTGCCTTGCCACAATTCTGTCTCTGAGCTCTTCCGGCAGTTCCTTTGACCTCATGATTCTCATTTGCTCTGACATGCACTGTGAGCTGTAAGGTCTTATATAGACAGGTGTGTGGCTTTCCTAATCAAGTCCAATCCTTTGCTGTGACACTTATATATTTAACTCAGCTGCTGTCCATTTCTTCTGATCATCCTTGAGATGGTTCTACACCAGGGCTATTCAAATCTTACCCTGGAGGGCCAATGCGGTGCAAAGTTTAGCTCCAACCCTAATCAAACACACCTGAACTTGCTAATCAATGTCTTCAATATCATTAGAAAATCACAGGTGGGTGTGTTTGATCAGGGTTGGAGCTAAACTCTGCAGCGCATTGGCCCTCCAGGGTAAGATTTGAATAGCCCTGGTGTAGAACCATCTTAAGGATGATCAGAAGAAATGGACAGCAGTGTCACAGCAAAGGGTCTGAATAAAACCAGGCACTAGTCATCACCTGTCCAATACAGTCCCAACAGTGAAACATGGTGGCGGCAGCATCATGCTGTGGGGGTCTTTTTCAGCTGCAGGGACAGGACGACTGGTTGCAATCATGGGAAAGATGAATGTGGTCAAGTACAGGAATATCCTTGATGAAAACCTTCTCCAGAGTACTCAAGACCTCAGACTAGGCCAAAGGTTCACCTTCCAACAAGACAACGACCCTAAGCACACAGCTAAAATAACCAAGAAATGGCTTCACAACAACTCATTGAATGTTCTTGAATGGCCCAGCCAGAGCCCTGACTTAAACCCAATTGAGCATCTCTGGCGAGACCTGAAAATTGCTGTCCACCAACATTTACCATCCAACCTGACAGAACTGGAGAGGATCTGCCAGGAGGAATGGCAGAGGAACAACCAAATACAGGTGTGGAAAACTTGTTGCATCGTTTTCAAAAAGACTCATGGCTGTATTAGATCAAAAGGGTGCTTCTACTAAATACTGAGCAAAGAGTCTGAATTCTTAGGACCATGTGATATTTTAGTGTTTCTTTTTTAATAAATCTGCAAAAATGTCAACAATTCTGTCAAAATGGGGTGCTGTGTGTACATTAATGAGAAAAAAAAAATGTAAATGATTTTAGCAAATGGCTGCAATATAACAGAGTGAAAAATTCAAGGGGGTCTGAATACATTCCGTACCCACTGTACATATAAATTGATACTGATCGAAATTATAAATTTAACTGATCGAAATTATAAATTTAACAAAGTTGCATTCAACAAGTGTATTTTTATTTATTTAATTTTTTATTTGCTGCGGTTCAGCTGTGCAAGACAAACGCTGCCAGTGTGAAACCCTGCTGGTGTTAATTTAACACGGGAGTTTACTGTATAGCCACACAGGGTCAAATAATATATTGCAGTATATTTAAAAACATAAGCACCAGCTTTTCATAAATGGAAATATATTATGTTATATATTGCATTATATTTTGCAGTATATTTCCTTCCGGCTTGTGCAAAACTCAGAATTTCAGAATTGGCATCCATTCAAGGTTACTTTGTAAATGTAATTGCTCACTGTGGGTTAGGGTTAGGTTTATTGCTCTACTCTTCTGCATAATGGTAACGGTCAAAACTTCAACATAACAGAAATTCTTTCAAAAGTCAAACAAGTGAACATTATACATTAACAGATGTTTCCCTTCACTCAAAAACACATTAAACACTTAATTTCAATATTAAACTCCATTTCCAGCCACAGGCAAATCATGCTGGGAACTAACAATGGTGTCTCTAAATAAAATTCTTAAGAAAATGCACTCTATTTTTAATCATCGCCTCAATTTTGTTTGTTTTTTGACCCATGATTCATTTTTTTGTCACTCCTCAACCCCGGATACATTTTGTTCTGAAATATAGATAATGATCAAATTCTTGAAATAAATTACCCCTCAATGTTGTTTAATTTTTTTTTTTGTTCAAATGTTATTTTCATTTCAAAGTAATCAAATAACACAAATTTGTTGTAAATGCAGTTATCATCAATTCCAATGCAAAACTCTGATCAACACTGATGCATCCGATTCTCAATCGCTCCTCAAATGTTTTATCATTGAGTCTGCAGCATTCTGGTCTGAAGATCTTTCCTAAAACAATAAAGATTCTCTCAACAGGTGCAGAGGAAGCTGCTATGGCAAGATGGACGTGTATATGAATTACTTTGAATTTTTATTAAATTTAAATTCTGCTTCCTTTAATTCAGATTTGAATTGTAATTCTAGATCCTGTTTTTGACATCAATTCAAATTCAGTTCAAATTCAAGAACTGAACTGGAGTTCAGGAGTCATTCTCAATTCAATTCCAAATTGTGCACAAGCCTGATTTCCATATTGTTATTTGTTTTTTTTGTTTTTCTGTTAGGGGTTGGTGAATACATTTTGTGAAAGTGTCTTTAAAGAAGCAAAAGGGGACCATGAGCTATCAGGTGAGTGACACTTTTACTAATTTAACAAGCATATGTGTTTAAGGCCCTTTCACACTGGAAGTGATTTTGACGTGCAAATAATTTGCGCAATGGTTTTATTTTTTTACCAGCTGTGTGTGTAATGACCGCTTCTACACCGAACGCAAATGTGCTGCGGCCAAAAAAGTACTTTTTTCTTATTTCGTTTCGATGTTGATTTTTTTTTTTTTTTTTTTTTACTCTAGCGGCGACAGAAACACAAGGAAACAAAGGTGACGAAATATCCAGTTGATGTCACGAGTTATTCTCTCAACATTAACCTGTGCCAGGTGTGGCGTTTCTCATGAGATTACTGCTATAGTTCTAGTTAAAGCTGTACACCTGCAGATGTGTTTACAGACAGCAATAACTTGCAAAACCTTTTATGAATTGTTGTTGTTTTTTCTAAACCTTGTGTCTGCGACTATGGAAAGTGAATGCGTTGCCATCAGTATGTCAGTGGCACTTAAATGTTCACAAGACTCAACTGGAAACATCTGCTCCGGATTGATTGTTTCCTGAAGTGTGTGTTAGTCTCGTCAGATGCAGAGCTAATGTTACTGTTTCGGGATGAGATCCTCAAATTGTTCCACAGACTTTAGAAAGTAAGTGCAGAACCGGCCATGATGAAGTTTTAGCTCCTGTACAAGATTAGCATCCTCCCCTTCAGACTCTCTGTTCTTTAAGACTGGGTGCGCCCGAAACCTTCTTTTCGGTCTTTTAAATAAAATGAAAAGCCCGTCTTCACTGAATGATGAAGTGTCCGTGTTTTCTCAGCTGTTGCTGCGAATGTTTTGTAATGTTGGATCTCTGAAACATCGCAAATTTGTGTCGCTGATGTGAATGGTTTTGACGCGAAATATTTGCATGCAAAATATTTGCTTCGCTTTTCCGTTACGCGTCCGGTGTGAAAGGGCCTTAAACTGACATTGTGTTGTTTTGTGTTTTTTAGACCTTTGAGAACACACCGTTGAGAGAAGGAGATGATGTTGATGAAGATCTCCGGCTGCTGTTGGTCGGTAAAACCGGATCCGGGAAAAGCGCCACAGGAAACGCCATCTTTAATGATCGCGTGTTTGAGTCAGAAATGAGATCTTCATCAGTGACCAGAGTCTGTCAGACACACACCGCTGCTGTTAATAACAGGAGCGTGACACTCATCGATACTCCAGACTTCATCTTCTCCACTCACACTGACTTTGATTCAGACTCAGAGCTGAAGAAAGCTCTTGAATTATGTTCTGCCGGAGCTCATGTGATCCTGCTTCTTCTGTCTTTGAGCACTTTCACTGAGCAGGAGATGGACTTCATTCGCTGGTTTGAGCTGAAGTTTGGAGCAGAAGCTCTCAGATTTACTCTAGTGCTCTTCACTCATGCAGATCAGAGACACATGAGAACACTAGGAGAAATGATCAGGAGAAACACTCAGTTATCTGATTTTATTAATCGATGTGGTCGGAGATATCATGAGTTTAACATTAAAGCTCCAGCAAACAGACAGCAGGTGACTGAACTCATGGAGAAGATTGACAGACTCATGACTGAGAACACAAACTCCTGCTACACACTAGACATGATGAAGGAGAACGAGAGGAGGATAGAGGAGGAGAAGAAGAGAGCAGAGGAGGAGAAGAAGAGAGCAGAGGAGGAGAAGAAGAGAGCAGAGGAGGAGAAGAAGAGAGCAGAGGAGGAGGCGAGCGAGAGAGAACATCAGGAGAGATTAGACAAAATCAGAAGAGAGACAGAGACACGAGTGAGGGGAGAAATTGAACAGGAGAACCTGGAGAAAAAGAGGAGAGAAGAGAAGGAGAAGATAAGAAGGGAGGAGGAGAGAGAGAGCGAACATCAAATGGAAATAGAGAGAGTCAGAAGAGAGACAGAGATGCGTTTGAGAAGAGAATATGAGGAACAATGTGCAGAGAGAGGAGCCTGTGGATTCAAAAAGCACATCTTCATTCTGGCAGGCTTAGGAGTATGTGTAGGTGTAGGTGCAGGTGCATTTGTAATTTTTTTTGCAATAAGAGAAATTTATCTCTTAACTCCTTAACCGGATGTAGTAATATCTGGTGTTTCCACTCATCTGCTCCATTCACTTTCTAAGACTTAAGAATCAATTTCATACCTGCTTTTGATGTTCCACTAACTTTACGTTTACTATCTTGAAAATGAAATAGTTCAACAATGATTTGTATCTTTTTGGCATTTATTTACTTGGTTTTGATTGGTTTATTTAATCAGTATTGTGATTAAGTACAGAAGATATTTATCATATATAAAACAATAAATGATATTGAACATTATTTCCTAGATGTATTTGTATTGTATTACAGATGCACGTAATAGACTCCTGTAAAAATTTACACTTGAGCTATATTTTTCCCCTCAGCAACCACAGCACATTTCTCAATGTTAAATTAACACTTCTCAGTGTTTATATAATCCACACTGTGCTATAAGTAACAGTAAACATCGAAGCAGTGTTGAAGTTAATTATCATTATTATAGGGTCCGTGTACTTTTGCGTCCATTCGTTTTTTGATTTAATATCAAGTTGAAAAATTAGAAACGGCTCATTTATTCATTTTTTCAAAAAAAAAAAAAAAAAAACGAGAATTCAGTCTTGATTGTTATTTTACATTTGATTACTAGAATTCTTCTTGAAATTAAAGCACTGTGTAGGCCTGTATAATGTGTATCTTTGTTAATCGTGAGTGTGTGTGTATGTATGTGTATATATATATATATATATATATATATATATATATATATTTAACGGTACTGTTAAAGTAGCGGACCGGTATGCAGCATCATTTTTTTATTTTATTTATTTATTTGTTTATTTGTCAGGGACAATGCAGAGCACATTATTACACACATATTTATCATAGACAAGCCATAACAAGAAAATGTGCAGATGTGTTGCATAAAAGGTTTCTAGCCAGTAGGCTAATTTGCAACCCCAGTCCCTGGTCAGGCCTTTCTAAAATCATATACCCAATTTATTTACACAACCACTTTACACAAGACAACACATCATATCTAACACAAAGAATCCATCACAACAGAAATAGCTCAATGTCCACATATTTGATTTTCTTTCAGCCAGAATTTCACCGTTCTATTAAATGTTTTCAGATCTGTTTCTATTTTTATTTCTGTTGGTAAATCATTCCAAAAACGGGTCCCTATCACTGAGAAACTTGACTGACCAAAAGTGGTTTTGCGCCCTTCTGCTATTCGTTTGCCACCCACTGCTCTCCTAGTGACAGCTTTCCTTGTATTTATTTTTATCCCAAAAGGACAGAGTATGGTCGGAGCTAGATCATTTATACATTTAAAAAAATTAAAGAAAAGAAAACTTAATAAAACTATCAAAATTTAAAAGGTTATACTTCTGTACAATCAAGCAGTGATGCCACTTAATTGTTTTCGGATCCATTATTTTCAGTGCTTGTTTATATAATGATGGGTTTGACTGTTGTAAATCCAACCACTGAGTGTACCAGTGGAGCTTTGCTGGGATCTAATGGGTACTGTGCTCAAACAAAATGTGTGTTTATATATATATATATATATATATATATATATATATATATATATATATATATATATATATATATATATATATATATACATACACTTACTGAAAGCTACTTTTATGAGATTCTTTATGATGTTTAGATTTATGAATTTGATTTTCAAACAGTTTTAGAGTTCAACATGGTTTATAAAACATATATTTTATATAAAATAATTTTCATAAATTTAAACCTCTATAACTTTTAAACTTACCATTTCTCGGGGTAAGGGTGTTCATCAGTCGGCTTCCCTTCCATGAAATGGTACGAACACAGAGCGCTTGGGTGGGCACTTTAAATTTAGCGCCTTCCGCCACTGCGGTGCTTCTCGTCTTTTGGAGGTGGGTGTAAAGTGCACCACAAAATACTTGATATATTTACATCTACCGTTACTGCTATATGATTACGACCATAGATATACCTATGATTAGTGATTATTACGACTAGTTACAACTTGCTCTTTTAGCCGGAAGTAAGAAGTCCTTCTCAGCCGGAAGTAAGATGACAAAACGAACGCAATGGCGTCACCCTTGTTGTCATGGAAAATAAGGTGAATATAATGATGGGTTTGACTGTTGTCTGTGAAGCTTGGCCCCATACAGTAACACCATACGATAAATGAGAGAGTATCATAGCATGAAAAAACAGTAAAGCTGCTTTAGCAGGTATATGATTCCTAATCATTCTAAAACAGTTTAGATTTGTCTGGACAGTTTTACATAATTTATTAATATGTGCAATGCATTTGAGTTGGGAGTCCAAAGTAATACCTAAAGGTTTAAATTCATCAACTTCCTCTATAGCTTCTTGATCAATTTTAATAATACATTTAGCTTTTCCTCTAATTGAGAAGCACATAGATACAGTCTTTTTGATGTTAAGCGTAAGATTATTTTTAAGCCATTGCGATATACGCTCCATTTCCGTAGTCAGGGTCTCTGCTACATCAGTCGGTGTCCTAGCTAATGCATAAATGACTGTATCGTCAGGTTACATTTGACAGTTGGCTGACCGACAGCTCGTATAGGTAAATCATTTATATATAGACTAAAGAGCAGAGGCCCCAAAATGGAGCCCTGTGGAATACCCATTGTGCATTGTAATGCTGTTGAGAGTTCGTTGTTTATTTTAACCCGTTGTTGCCTATGGTCCAGATATGATGCAAACTAACCAATAGCATGTTCAGAGAAGTTGAAACTGACAAGTTTATTCAAGAGTATGGTGTGGTTCACAGTGTCAAAGGCCTTTTTTAGGTCAATAAACAGCTCCCACAACATTACCCTTGTCCAGCTTACTCTTAATGTTCTCGGTAAGGTAGCAATTAGCCATTTCTGTAGAATACCCTACTCTAAACCCAAACTGCTAAGAATTGATAAGTTTATTACCTTCAAGATGTTCTATTAACTGTTCTATTATAATTTTTTCTATAATTTTTGATAAAGCCGGCAGTATTGAGATTGGCCTATAATTGTTTGCTTGATTTCTTACCCTCGCTTTGAAAATTCACAGACTGAATAAAAAAATGATTAAATGCATTTGCAATAATTGAATTGTTAGTGCTGATAACTCCGTTCACTTCCAACTCAGCTATTATTTTTTGTTGACTAGGCTTAAGTCTAGTAAGGGTATAAAGGTGCTTCCAAAGTGATGCACTATTTCCTTCCGATTCCTCAATCAATTGCATAAAACAAGCTGTCTTTGCCTTACGCAATTCTCTGACTACTGCATTTCTCAATCCTTTTAAGATGAGAAAGTCCGTATTTGTTTAGTTCATAAATTTGGGTAAACGCTGTTTAGTAAGTTTCCGTACGATCATGGTCATATTGTGATCAGAGAGGCCTGTTAGTAAATTATAAGTTCTAGTGATTCTCTGTGGTTTATTAGTGACTACCAGATCTATCATAGTTTTACTCGCTCGTGTGATTCTTGTTGGACCTTTAATCATCTTTGACAACATTCTATTTAATTTTTTACTACGGCTTTTCTCTAGCCAATTAATATTAAAATCACCAAGAAAAACAGATTCAGTGCAAGTGTTTACATATTTAAAAATTTTCTCTAAATTCTCATAAAAAGAAGCATCATGTGATGTTGGGTTATACGTAAGGGATAATGTCCACCCAGCCGGTTGTTATCTCAGAATAAACCCAGACAGAGTGATCAGGACCCCGAGGCGAAGCGGAGCGTCACTCTGAAGGGGTTTATTCTGAGATAACAACCGGCTGGGTGGACATTATCCCGCTTATTACACGGCTACTAGTCTCAAATAAATTAGACACTAAATATTGTCTTGAGATTAAATATTTTATTAGCTCTTACGCAAAGCTTCCGCGAAGAAAAACAGTTCCGAACTGCTTTAAGCCTTTATCTATTGCTGCTAAATGTTAAAACATGAATGCTGAAAGGGTTAGTTCACCCAAAAATGAAACCAAGCCTATGATTTACTCACCCTCAAGTCATTATAGGTGTTTATGACATTCTTCTTTCAGACAAATACAATCAGAGTTATATTTAAAAAGTCCAGGCTAACGTTAATCCCAGCAGTAGTTGTAGTTGTGTTTGAAGTCCATAAAAAATGCAGCTGTCCGTCAAATAACGTGCTCCACACGACTCCGATGGGTTAATAGAGCCTTCTGATTCCAATCGATGCGTTTGTGTAAGAAAAATATCTATATTAAAAACGTTCTAAAGGAAACCTGCCTTGAAGTCTTCCATTGAAACCCACGGCTGTTTAAGCCACAAGATGGCGCCAGCGTAAGCATAGAAGTAGTACCGGTCAAGATAACTCGTAGCACTTATATGAGCGGGTGTGATCTGGAAATAATGCGCGATTGACCAATCAGAATCAAGTTTTTCACAGAGCCGTGTAAAAAAGCACTATAATGTTAAATTTCATCCTAGAGGATAATACAACATTTAAAGCCAAACATTCTAATGGTGTATCCAATTCAATTTCATTACATCTCAGGGTATCTCTAACATAAAATAATACTCCTCCACCACCTTTTTTTAGATGTTCTATCCTTTCTATAGCAAGTGTAACCAGGGATATCAATCATACTGGTCTGGATATTACTGTTCAGCCAAGTTTCAATGCTAAAAAATCTAATTTAGAGTCGATTAACAGATGATGGATCTGATCCCATTTAGGGTTCTATGCTTAGACATCAGTTCCCATATTACCCGTGCGTGATTTACAGTCTGAAAAAAATCTGAATTCTCGTTGCTTCTTTACTGACTGGACTCCATCGCCGTATGTAATTCTTGTTACCTTGGCGACGACGTCCGTCCCTCCAGAGTTCAGGCACCGCACGCGCAATCCACCCACCGGTGCACCCTCCGGGGAAAGGCCAGCAGAAAATGGGCCTGGATTTAACTGCACGTCCCAGACAGCAGAATCAAAGCCAAGAGAACACCGAAATCACGCCAACCACATTCTCTCCATCTCCAACAACGCCGCTCCCCCATCGCGCCACGACGGGTGAGTTCAGTTTGGGGGGGCTGCATGGTAGCCTAATCACAAAGATGGCAGTATCCGAAATCCTTGTCCTTGTGTTCCCACAAATTGCCCACATTTTTTGGTCCACGAAAGCTTCAGCATAAGTTCTGTCAGGAAGACTTAATTGTTACGTCACTTCAACTTCTATCTATCCAATCACATTCTAATACTTGGGTATAAAAGATCGGTACTTACTCATGTTTGAGTTCGCAGATGCTGACACCCCAATTCATTCAACGCGTGCTGACGCTCCAATTCACGGTGCAGACGCTGACGCTACAGTTAGTTGACGATCCTAACGTCTCGTAGTGGTCGATTGACGGCCTTACTATAAAGTAACAATGTACAATACAGTGGCGTTTAAGTCCATGTCAGCCTATCATTTTGTTCCTTGGGCTGTCGCGGCAAAAGTCGCTTGTGCGAGGAAATCTCGAGTTCAGATTCAGTCAATCACTTTAATGGAGGTCTAACTGGGCATATTATCAAAGATACGGCTGCTTCATCACCATCTGGCGTCATAACTACATCAAGTATTCATCGCATGGATATGGTTATGCTTTTTCGATGACGATTGGGTGTAGTATTTTTCTCTCTCATTTTCTTTGCAAGCGTGTTTAGTGCTGTCGCACGCGTCTGCTCCTGCAACGCGATCGGTCATTGTTGTGGCTTGTTTGTGTCGTAAACTAACTACATAATGCCTTGAAAATATTATGCACGGGCTATCATTAAAGGGGGGGTGAAATGCTGTTTCATGCATACTGATCTTTTTACACTGTTAAAGACTTGGAATCCCATACTAAACATAGACAAAGTTTCAAAAGTTAAGGTGGACGTTTGATGGGAGTATTTCTTTGTCACAAATACTACTTCCGGTTAGTCATAAGTTTCGGCAAGTTTTTTGAGATCATGCGTCCCCTTTGACGTTAATGGGGGCGGAATTTCCTTGTATGGGCCTTACGGACAATTCTACCGGAAGCGCGTGAGAGAGAGAGAGGGAGAGAGCGAAAGTAACAGGCTACGCCCATCAAAGCGCTGGCTTGTAGGATGCTAAACAGGTGATATAACCAGTAGCTACTGACTTACCCACTGATAGGCCGGCGGTCGATCTGTATTAGCACTTTCCTCACGCGACGGGCGAATCACTTTCCTCACAGAGCGACTCACTTTCCTCACGCGACGGGCGAATCACTTTCCTCACTGAGCGAATCACTTTCCTCACAGAGCGACTCACTTTCCTCACGCGGCAGGCGAATCACTTTCCTCACTGAGCGAATCACTTTCCTCACAGAGCGAATCACTTTCCTCACGCGGTGGGCGAATCACTTTCCTCACTGAGCGAATCACTTTCCTCACAGAGCGAATCACTTTCCTCACGCGGCGGGCGAATCACTTTCCTCACTGAGCGAATCACTTTCCTCACAGAGCGAATCACTTTCCTCACGCGGCGGGCGAATCACTTTCCTCACTGAGCGAATCACTTTCCTCACAGAGCGAATCACTTTCCTCACGCGACGGGCGAATCACTTTCCTCACAGAGCGACTCACTTTCCTCACGCGGCGGGCGAATCACTTTCCTCACTGAGCGAATCACTTTCCTCACAGAGCGAATCACTTTCCTCACGCGGCGGGCGAATCACTTTCCTCACTGAGCGAATCACTTTCCTCACAGAGCGAATCACTTTCCTCACGCGACGGGCGAATCACTTTCCTCACAGAGCGACTCACTTTCCTCACGCGGCGGGCGAATCACTTTCCTCACTGAGCGAATCACTTTCCTCACAGAGCGAATCACTTTCCTCACGCGGCGGGCGAATCACTTTCCTCACTGAGCGAATCACTTTCCTCACAGAGCGAATCACTTTCCTCACGCGACGGGCGAATCACTTTCCTCACAGAGCGACTCACTTTCCTCACGCGGCGGGCGAATCACTTTCCTCACTGAGCGAATCACTTTCCTCACAGAGCGAATCACTTTCCTCACGCGGCGGGCGAATCACTTTCCTCACTGAGCGAATCACTTTCCTCACAGAGCGAATCACTTTCCTCACGCGGCGGGCGAATCACTTTCCTCACTGAGCGAATCACTTTCCTCACAGAGCGACTCACTTTCCTCACTGCAGCGCGCTGCTGCACACGTCATTATTTAGCTCCGCTCACATGACACGCCCCCACCCGCTCGGCTTTTTTCGGAAAGACTCGGAACAGCGCATCTTTCTTATATAATTATAAAAAAAATAAAGACTTTTCGGAGATATGCAGGATGCAATGCTACTCTATAGGTACTCAAGATTGACATGACACTGACTGAAACTGAGTGTTTCACCCCCCCTTTAACAATAGTTTTGAACAGAACCGACGGTACAGCATATTTGCCTCTATCATTCTCCCCATGAATGCCAGACAATCTCATGGGGTTTAAAGTAACATGCACCCTTTAATAGGGGCGTCACAATGAACTAAAGTAAGCTGAATCACGGATCCGCTCAGTATTATGAGATTGCTGAAGTAAATTAGCATGTTAGCGTGCTCTGAGTAGTTCTTAAAAGTACAGCACCGACATCAGTGTATCGGTGGCTCGTGAAATAATGCTTTTTTGCAAGCAGCGATTTTGCCATACAACATTATTTAAACTGATAAAATATCACACTTAAAGTTTGGGCCTGTCATCAAGGAGAGTTCTTTTATACATGTTTTGATCAAATTTATGCGGATCCCAGTGTTGAAAACGTCTTCATCATTTACATGGCTTCCTTTCTATGGGGAAGAAGTGTAGCGAATGTGCTCCTTGAAGATGCTTTATATTTGCCTTAAACATGCGCATCTATTAATTATGTATTATAAATTAGTTAATCAAATTGAGGGTTTAATTTGTCAGGTAGCTCTGTTCGCCTTCGTTGCTCTGGTTGGTGTAGCGCTATCCTATCGCGTGCAGAGGGAGTTTGAAAGACAACCGTTTATCCGCCCCTCAGATTGAGCTGTCAATGGAGAGTTTCCAGACCAAACATCTTGATGTGGCTCTGGTTTGTCAGGCTAACATATTCCCAATGTGGCAGTGTCCTGATGGAGGGGTATCACTGCAGCACCATGCAGGAGGCAAATAAAGTTTTCTGGGCACTTCTGTGGACCAAGCGTTCCACAGCTGCAATGAAAAAAAAAAAAAAAAAAATATATATATATATATATATATATATATATATATATATATATATATATATATATATATATATATATATATATATATATATATATATATATAAAAAATAAAAATAAAAAAATAAAATGCATGTAACTGTCAAATGCTTAATTCCAGCCAAATCAGTTTTGAACGTATACTGTTTCGTTCTAATCTTACTACCCTGTGACTCAAATCTATTGCATGTTCTACTCTTCATGGGTCGAATGTGTTCCCTTGCAGGCTGAATTATCAGTTAGGGAATTTATATAAAAATTATAAAAAATAAATTAAAAAACAAAAAACTCCAGCAGCTGTCGGTGAGAACATCTAAATAACTATCAAAGACATGTTAGCTTGGGTAAAAGTAGTTTTCAGGATTCTGATATTTGTCTCAATCGCACAGTATGAACCAGGATTAGGGTATCAATGAGGATAATTGCATAATTATCTTTTTCATATGTTTTTCAGTGTCCAAAAAGCTAGCAGTTTTATCAAGCTGTAAGCAGAAGTCACACCAATGGTTCAACTTCTCCAACTGCCGATGCAAAGAACTGCAGTTCTCCAACTCGTATACGTATAGGACATTCTCATGGATCGGGTTGCTACAAATGCAGCTCAAATGCGCAGAATCTGCTTCCTCTATCAAGGTGCTGTGTGCATGGCACTATATGTATTCTAGTACAAGCAAGTTCTGACTCAAAATAGCTCAACACTTCAACTTCAAGCCATAATTTCATGCAATCACAGGTGGTGGTACGCTCTTTGTCTTTACTAATGCTCATTGTTCCTGTTTTCATTAGTATCTATAGCTTTCATGGACTTGTCCATGGCCTAATGTGGACTATTGTGCACCATCTCTATTTTGCCTTTTCCACCATGAGGCCTACTGCTGTTAGCTGTGGGGCTTTGTTTCCGTTAAAGGAAATATCCCTAAGCACAGTATCCCTAATCATTCTGCACTTTTCCTACTCTCCAACCAACACATTCTCACACCCAACTCGTCACATATGGACGCTTGACCAGGACCCCTTTGTCGTCACTTTTCAACGAACTGGGCGTACCTGTATCGTCAATTTTCGACGCGCTGGGTGCTCCATTCATTTCAATGAGAAACCTTTGGCGTCATACACAGACGCACTGGGAATGGGAATATTATCGTCATGGTGAAATGTATTTTTTGATTTATTTATTGAAATTATTTATTGGTTTATAATTTTGCCATTATGACATGTTGGAGTGTGCTTCTCAATTAAATCAGCAAGCATAATTTCATTTACAATTATTTTATTTACGCTATTTAGACACATTTTAACATGATTTCATTTACATTTATTTTATTTACGCTATTTAGACACATTTTAACATGTAACCCAACCCCACCCCATCCCTAAACCTACCCATTTGTGTGAACATTATATAAAACACAGGATATAACATACGACTGCATCCACGAGTTATTCAAAAAAGTTAAATAATCCAAGTTTTCCGAGGCCAAACGATTGATTTGCATGAAGAAAATCCCCAAAAGCGATCAGCATCATCCACCGAAGATCATGAACAAACACATCAAATTTCAAATAAAACCGCCCGTTACGTGAGATTTCATAGTGAAATTGCATTGGCTCTCGTATGTCTTGTGACCAATTGCGTCATTACGTCAGCATTGATTGTAAAATGTCATTGGCTCTCGTGTGTCTTGTGACCGATTGCGTCATGCTCAGCCAGGAGTCTTTTGAATTATTTGAATGAGATATGAATGAGTTCGTTCACGGGGCAGCGGGATCATCATTTCAGCGATTAAAACATCAAGATCAACTCTGTTCTTCACATGAAGATATCGTATGACTTCTGAAGACTTGGAATGCAACATGAGCTAATACTTTTATACTGTTTTGGTTAGATTTTGCAATAAATACTTGTAACTGTACATTTATTTGCCTGGTATGTGTTTTATATTGTAAAGATGTGGGTAGGTTTAGGGTAGGAGTTGGGTTAGTTGCTCCAAAATATAAAAGTAGCCTTTAAATATTAATAAAATCATGTCTGCTTTTACAAACGCAAAGAATTAAATGCGTCTGTGTATGACGCCAAAGGTTTCTCATTGAAATGAAAGGAGCACCCAGCGCGTCGAAAATTGACGATAAACGTACGCCCAGTTCGTTGAAAAGTCACGACAAGGGGTCCTGGTCAAGCGTCCATATGTGACGAGTTGGGTGTGAGAATGTGTTGCTCCAACGGGTCCCCATATCAAGAAGGCGATTTAAAACTCAAAAGACCTATAGTACTGCTGACTATCTCATCTGTATAACGGAGACTCTTCAGGATTATGTTCAGCCACAACAACTACTAAACAAGTTTTTATGATGGTCAAGATGATCATCTTCAGCACTCTAATCCTATAGTATGCCCAAATCTTCAGGTAATACTTAGAATTCTCATGTGTCTTAAGCGTCAGGTAAGCTACACTTCAATGAACTCCTTTAATGGTATATATCCTACCTTCACTTCCGTGATTATTTATCTAAATGTTCGCCTAAGTCTTATATTTATTTTTCATAACGGTGCTCCTCTCTCTAAGGCGGGTTCAGACCCACACCTCTCGTCTGCCTGCAGTCCTATAAGATGCAGTCTTTCCACCTCCCTCTATACCAGACATTTCTTTAGGATCGGGGCAGCCCCCACAGCTGCAGAACGTGGCATTTCTACTGCAGCCATCAAGTTCCTGGGCAGATGGTTCTCTTCTGCATTGGAGAATTACATAAGACCTAAATGTGATTTTGAGAGGACCAAAATCATCCTCGAAGCTCAGCAAGCTCCAGTTATGGTTCAGGTAAATCCCTATGCTGCTACTGGTGGTGGTGTTATTGTAAATTAAAAAAAAACAAAAACAAAACAAAACTCGTCTCGTGTGGCCCTGCGGCCTTGTCTCCGTGTGGCCCTGCGGCCTTGTCTCTGTGTGGCCCTGCGACCTCGTCTCTGTGGTCTAACAGGCCATGTGGCCCTGCGGCCTTGTCTCTGTGGTCCAGCAGACCGTGTGGCCCTGCGGCCTTGTCTCTGTGGTCTAGCAGACCGTGTGGCCCTGCGGCCTTGTCTCCGTGTGGCCCTGCGGCCTTGTCTCTGTGGTCTAACAGGCCGTGTGGCCCTGCGGCCTTGTCTCTGTGGTCCAGCAGACCGTGTGGCCCTGCGGCCTTGTCTCCGTGTGGCCCTGCGGCCTTGTCTCTGTGGTCCAGCAGACCGTGTGGCCCTGCGGCCTTGTCTCTGTGGTCCAGCAGACCGTGTGGCCCTGCGGCCTTGTCTCTGTGGTCCAGCAGACCGTGTGGCCCTGCGGCCTTGTCTCTGTGGTCTAGCAGACCGTGTGGCCCTGCGGCCTTGTCTCTGTGGTCCAGCAGACCGTGTGGCCCTGCGGCCTTGTCTCTGTGGTCTAGCAGACCGTGTGGCCCTGCGGCCTTGTCTCCGTGTGGCCCTGCGGCCTCGTCTCTGTGGTCTAACAGGCCATGTGGCCCTGCGGCCTTGTCTCTGTGGTCCAGCAGACCGTGTGGCCCTGCGGCCTTGTCTCTGTGGTCTAGCAGACCGTGTGGCCCTGCGGCCTTGTCTCTGTGGTCTAGCAGACATGGTGGCCCTGCGGCCTTGTCTCTGTGGTCTAATAGGCCGTGTGGCCCTGCGGCCTTGTCTCCTTGTGGCCCTGCGGCCTTGTCTCTGTGGTCCAGCAGACCGTGTGGCCCTGCGGCCTTGTCTCTGTGGTCCAGCAGACCGTGTGGCCCTGCGGCCTTGTCTCTGTGGTCTAGCAGACCGTGTGGCCCTGCGGCCTTGTCTCTGTGGTCCAGCAGACCGTGTGGCCCTGCGGCCTTGTCTCTGTGGTCTAGCAGACCGTGTGGCCCTGCGGCCTTGTCTCCGTGTGGCCCTGCGGCCTCGTCTCTGTGGTCCAGCAGACCGTGTGGCCCTGCGGCCTTGTCTCTGTGGTCTAGCAGACTGTGTGGCCCTGCGGCCTTGTCTCCGTGTGGCCCTGCGGCCTTGTCTCTGTGGTCTAGCAGACCGTGTGGCCCTGCGGCCTTGTCTCTGTGGTCTAGCAGACCATGTGGCTCTGCGGCCTTGTCTCTGTGGTCTAACAGGCCTTGTGGCCCTGCGGCCTTGTCTCCGTGTGGCCCTGCGGCCTTGTCTCCGTGTGGCCCTGCGGCCTTGTCTCCGTGTGGCCCTGCGGCCTTGTCTCTGTGGTCCAGCAGACTGTGTGGCCCTGCGGCCTTGTCTCCGTGTGGCCCTGCGGCCTTGTCTCTGTGGTCCAGCAGAGCGTGTGGCCCTGCGGCCTTGTCTCTGCGGTCTAGCAGACCGTGTGGCCCTGCGGCCTTGTCTCTGTGGTCCAGCAGACCGTGTGGCCTTGTCTCTGTGGTCTAGCAGACCGTGTGGCCCTGCGGCCTTGTCTCCGTGTGGCCCTGCGGCCTCGTCTCTGTGGTCTAACAGGCCATGTGGCCCTGCGGCCTTGTCTCTGTGGTCCAGCAGACCGTGTGGCCCTGCGGCCTTGTCTCTGTGGTCTAGCAGACCGTGTGGCCCTGCGGCCTTGTCTCCGTGTGGCCCTGCGGCCTTGTCTCCGTGCGGCCCTGCGGCCTCGTCTCTGTGGTCTAACAGGCCATGTGGCCCTGCGGCCTTGTCTCTGTGCTCCAGCAGACCGTGTGGCCCTGCGGCCTTGTCTCTGTGGTCTAGCAGACCGTGTGGCCCTGCGGCCTTGTCTCTGTGGTCCAGCAGACCGTGTGGCCCTGCGGCCTTGTCTCTGTGGTCTAGCAGACCGTGTGGCCCTGCGGCCTTGTCTCAGTGTGGCCCTGCGGCCTTGTCTCTGTGGTCTAACAGGCCGTGTGGCCCTGCGGCCTTGTCTCTGTGGTCTAACAGGCCGTGTGGCCCTGCAGCCTTGTCTCCGTGTGGCCCTGCGGCCTTGTCTCTGTGGTCTAACAGGCCGTGTGGCCCTGCGGCCTTGTCTCTGTGGTCTAACAGGCCGTGTGGCCCTGCAGCCTTGTCTCCGTGTGGCCCTGCGGCCTTGTCTCTGTGGTCTAACAGGCCGTGTGGCCCTGCAGCCTTGTCTCCGTGTGGCCCTGCGGCCTTGTCTCTGTGGTCTAACAGGCCGTGTGGCTCACTCACGGTGATGAACTGACAGACAGCATTGAACAAACACTGAAGGAAGCTGGACCTGATTTAAAACACCTTATAAAATCATGTGGCGGACGGTATCATGTGTTCAACAACACACAAATTTGTGACCGCGAACAGGTTTTAGAGTTCCTGGATAAGGTTGATGACATGTTGCCTGAGAATGGAGATAAGCATTACACCAGTGACATGTTTGAGCATGTGGAAGAAATGCTGAAGAAGAGAGAGGAAGAGCTTAGAAAGGAATACGGTCAGATGATACAGGAATTAATAGACACATTTGCTAAAGAAAAGACCAGACTGGAGAAGAACATTAGACAACTGAAGGAATCTGGGCAGACAAAAGACCAGAGAATTAAAGAGCTGCAGGAGAAACTGAGAGAGAAGGACAGATATTATAAAGAGTCGGTGCGTTTTTATGAGCTGAAACGCAAGACTGTGAGACGGGAGGTGGAAGAGACACAAGTGGATGAAAACATCCCAGAAATCAGCAGAAAACTACGAAAACTTCGAGTCTGACATTCTCAGGGATTCAAACAGTGGATTGCCTTCACTAAACAGTAAATAGGAACACTGCGCACCAAAACAGCAGTATGCGTGCAAACGTGAACCACTGTTTCTTCTTGCTGCATATCTTATTACTGCAACACATTTCTCCCTGCAGATGAGCTTGAGTGCTTTGTTTTTTTTTTTTTTTTTTTGAAGCATTTCATATTATGGTTTCTTTTGTGCACTGAAAGATTATTAAAAGTCTATCTTGTTCTCTCATATCCATCATATCTTTGTTGCCCCATTAAATGAGCAAAATATTTGACTACACTGCAAAAAATGCTCTTATTTAGGATGGGGGGGGGGAATCAAAATGAAGTGAGTTTTTATCTGATAATGGGTTAAGAAACAAGAAAGACAGAAGTTTGGGACAGAAACAAGAATTCAGTCAGAAACAAGATTATTTCTCATCCCATTGGCAGATCATTTTGCTTGTTTTAAACAAAAACTCGCTAAATTTTTATTTTATTTTCAACAAAACAAAACAAGGGAAAATACCATGCCATTTTACGTATCTAAATGCATCTTCATTTAAGTCTTTTTAGATATTTAGACTAAACAAGACAAAAATACTAAGAAGAGCTTTTTTTCAGTGTAATATTTTTAATGTTTTACACAATTCAGTATTCAGTAAATACAAATAACTGAATAATTGGTAATGATACATTTTATAAGTAATTCTTGGGCTTCAGCTTTCGATGGTAAACTCTGTAGACAGTTGTCCACATAGAAACACCTGTCTACTGAATTCCTGACGACTTCTCCCTCGTTACTGTGATCATGCACGTGTTTTTGGAGGGCAAATGTGGCACAAAAAGGAGAACATGTGGTACCAAAAGGCAGAACCTGCCACTCATAAACCACAGGAGGCGCATCACGACAGAGGTTTCGCCACACAAATCGAAGAAGGGACTTATCCTCAGGCAGAAGGCATACCTGGTGAAACATTGCTTTTATGTCCCCACTTATCACGATGGCATGCTCTCGAAAGCGAAGAAGGACCCCCAAGAGCGATGGACCAAGAGTCGGGCCAGGGAGAAGAGATTCCCCTTACGGAAAAAAAGTATACTTCAAGTGAATTTTATGAAGTATACTTAAGTAATGTTCAAGTATATTTATAAGTAAACTTTATGTAGTAAGTATACTTATGTCAATATTTACTAGTAGTAAACTTGTAAGTGTACTATTTTAATACCGCTTGGGACTAAATTGGCCCACTTGAAGTATATAAAAGTATATGTTTAAGTGTACTATAAGTATAACAGTAGTAAACGTTAAGTGCACAACTAGTTCATAATTTTGTTTCTCATTTGTACTGCAAGTGAACTTATGAGTATACTAGTAATTTACTATGTAATACTTGTAGCAATGTTTTAGTTTATGAAAGTTCACTTTGACATATACTCTCAGTAAACTACTAGTTCAGTAGTTTCATACTGCAAGTTTACTTTAATTGAGCTCAACGTCATACTTGTAGTTTACTTATTATATATTATTTTTGCTCTTTTAGTGTACTCTCAGTAAACTACTAGTTCAGTAGTTTCATACTGCAAGTTTACTTTAATTGAGCTCAACGTCATACTTGTAGTTTACTAATGATATATTATTTTTGCTCTTTTAGTGTACTCTCAGTAAACTACTAGTTCAGTAGTTTTATACTGCAAGTTTACTTTAAGTGAACTCAACGTCATACTTGTAGTTTACTAATGATATATTATTTTTGCTCTTTTAGTGTACTCTCAGTAAACTACTAGTTCAGTAGTTTCATACTGCAAGTTTACTTTAATTGAGCTCAACGTCATACTTGTAGTTTACTAATGATATATTATTTTTGCTCTTTTAGTGTACTCTCAGTAAACTACTAGTTCAGTAGTTTCATAAAGTTTTGCACTTTAAGTACACTATTATGTTCCTATTAAGGTATTAATTATTATACTTTAAATATACCTTTAATTGCACTTTAAATTATAAGTAAATTCTTATGTACATTATCAGAGGACTACACAAAAATTCACATACTCAGAATTATGAACATGTTATCTTTATAAAATCAATAATTTCAAACAAATCTATTGTATAGGATTCCACATAAACTTAAAATAACAACGACACTCACATTTATTGTCCAGTTCAAAACAAAACAGTAAACACAATGTTTAAGGTAGGGTCATACAAGAGATCAGTTCCTAAAGAAACCACAAATCCAAACAATAATTGTTCAAATATATAACAACAAAATGCTCCATTCAGATGGCCTTCTTTGCAGTAGCTTGCTTGATGTAGCTTTCGTTGTTGCATTTTTTTCTTATGATGCGTCTCACATCTTGCATGGTGATGTCAGGGAACTTTGACAGAGCATGGTCTGTGAGTTAAAACACACACACACACACACAATAACTTTTTTTCTGTCACCCAAAATTCATCATCCAGAATTAAAACAAAACAGTCAAAGTAGCATGTAGTGATATGCAATTCAATTTTGTGAAAACTAATGCAATATTTTCTATATTTACCAACAGACAGCTGAAATTTCCCTTTAAATGTCTAACTTTACACATATAAATTTTTTTCACGAAACGTTTTGAATGTTCCATGTTGGAGGTGACAGTAATTTAACACAATCAATGTCACCTCCAACGTCGAACATCATTTTGAAAAGTAGAAATGTATGAAAAATGTATAGGAATTTATTTTCTTTTAAAATGAAATTTCCCTTAAATTAAATACACTCACCAAATATAGCATCAAGTTTTGTGCTATCAAGCTGTGGCTTTGATTCCACATCTTTGTGTGCCCCTGACTGTCTTCCTGTCAAGCTGGAATGAGACAGGGTTTCCCTTCCATAGACAAGTACGGCAAGGTCCCCAATGTATACTGACGGATTTGCCATCCGCAGAGAGTTAAGCTTTCGCTTGGGGACCTTGACATTACATCCTGGCATGAGAAACACCTGAAAAATAATTGTCAGTTTGCAAGTGGTTATACATTGTTGTTAGACACTAATCTAATGAGATGATAATGAAACACATTCCCTGGGATATATATCTATTCATAATCTGTGCATTAATGCAAAAAACAAAGTTAATATTCCCCAACCAAATAGGAAATATGAGAGACATTTCCCAATAAAATGAACTGGGTGCGGAATGCTCCTGTGCAATGTAAGATCCTGTCTAAATCCTGTCCACACTCCTTTTCCACAGCATTGAACATTTCATTGGGAAATATGGGAATGCTTCCTCTATTTCCTGTGGTCAGGCAATATTCATAATAATCACTTATCACGCACATTCACCATGCAACTGAATATGCAGATTTTTCAGGTAATGTTTATATACTGACAAGTTGATTTACTGGGACATTGTATAATCACTTTCCCACATGGACCGTAACACTTATATGCATGTACGGTAGTTACCATATCATCAGACAACACTTGAGGAGAAACAGATGCAGAGTCTACTGATGTTGAAGCTGTTGCAGAGGTGGATGCATGAGGTGCAGTCTGAACTGTTATTTGTCCAATCACTTCTTTCAACTGCGTCACTACCGTGGGAAGCTCTGTTAAAAGAATGGGTATATAAATGATTATAAGGAAAAGGCCTTATAACTGCATGTTGACACAAATCCCCTAAATAAATTACTACTCACAACAAAATGTTTTTTTTTTTAAACCAATTAAATATTATTCCAAATAAATACTCATTGACTGATTAAATTGTTGCCATTCAACACACTTATTTGTGCTTTGTATAATATTAAAATGGTTTAATTTGAGTTAAACCCTATACACAACTACTTTTTAATTATTTAGAAAATGAAAATTTGCATTTTCATTAAGTTTAGTAAAGTAAGCTCAACTTTCTGTAGTTTTGCTCTGTTAGCCATTACTGTAGAGCACAAAATGTAAACACACATTTGCAAAATCAAGTTGTGTGTTTGTGTTCAAAGGGCAGATTATTATTATTTTTTGAATTCATATTACCTCTCATGGCATCAAGTATCTGTTTAAAGTTGTCTTCTTTTAGCCTCTTGTTTTCTCTTTTAAGTTCCTTCATTTGCTGTTGTACCTTACTCCAGTTCCTGGCAAGTATGTCCTCATCTGATGATGACTCATTTTCAATAGTTGACTGGAACACAAAGAGCAAAAAGAAAAGAAAAGAAAAGAAAAGAAAAAGAAAAAATGACTGTGTAAAACAAGATGTAATGCAGCAAGTCACATAAAAGTTAAAAATTACAATTATTTTTATTACATTAAAAATTACTTAAACTCAAAATGACTTATTTAACTTCAACGTTTAACTCTTAAGGGTTTCCCTAAAATTTCCAAATCTTAAAATAATTTACCTGTAAAGAAGTTTGCTTTGCCATAAGGTCCTTTTTCAGGTTTTCAATCATTTGGTCAGCTGCCTCTTTTGGGGTACATGTCTTTTTACACTTTTGCTATCAAAATGACAATTTGAAGTCGTTCAATATGGGATTCAATTCAAATTGATTTGTATAGTGCTTTTCACAATATAATTCCAAAGCAGCTTTACAGAAATGCATGTTTGTGTTACAATAAAGCAATGTAATATTGCTTCATTGTAGCAATGGACATTTGTATTTGTCCTAGATTCACATACAGATGCTGCAGAATCTCCACATTATCTCCATACTGGTTTTATCCATGTAAATACCTGTTTTTTTGGCTGTTCATTCTCCTCTTCTTCTACATCCTCCATCAACCAACTGTTTGGCTTTGTCTTCCTCCTGAGTGTTTGTTTCCAGATGTCTTCACCCTTTATGAATTGCTCCCTTTTCTGGCAGAGATCCCTGTAGTTGTCTGTCAAAAAAAGTTGGGTGTACATTGTGAAAAACTGGGTTCTCAGCTGTTCATTGCAGTCTGTGATATGTTTTGCTTGTTTACTTATGTCTAATCCATCAAGATTAGTGATGCAAACCTTAATTAAAAGATTAAATTAAACTTACCACCAAACATTAAAACCTTTGCAGGAAAAAGGGCTGGACAATTTTTCTTTTTTCTGCCTTTTTCCCACTTCACGCTCATCCATCCATCTTCCTCCTCGAGTGTGGGACATTGTGTTATAATTTTGGAAAAAAATTTCTGGTCTTCAATACTCATCCAGTCAATTTTACCAACTTCCACACTCTTATCCTTGAAATAATAAATTGCAAATGCCATTGTTTAACTGCTGTGAGCGAAAGACGTTTTATCTTTATTTTCTTTTTGCTTTGAGGTGTTTGTTGCTGACAACAGCTTGGTGTTAATTAGGCAAGAGCTAAGATTCAGGTGTGCGCGAACGGATCACGTGACTAAATATCCGTGGACGCTTCCAAAATTATTATTTTTTTAAATCGGAGATGCATTTTTGTTGATGCAGGTGCTTGCAACATAAATAATGGCTAAGCGTTCTGGACCTTACAAAAGATACTTGGAAGATGATTCGGAAAGAATTCCAAGGAGAACCAGGTTCAGATGGATTGAAAATGACATTATGGTAAGTCATTTTTATTTTTAACATCGACATGAAATCCGAAGTTAATATAAAGGCTACCGACAAATAAATAAATAAATAGTTTGCCCTGGAGATGGAGAAGAGGATCATTCCATGTTCACAAACATTGTTCGCTAAATGTCTTGAGAACATATGGCTATTGAATTGTATTTTTGAAATTCAATTTAAAATATACCAATAAAATAAACAAAGTTCAGCTGTTTGCTCGTTACCTTTTTTGTAACACAATCTTTCCCACCCAAATTACACCCTGAAAACATCGAACCTATTAGGTCTTAAAATTTTCGGATAAACCTCAAGGGTGAGCAATATGGATCTTGTAATCTATTATTTGGCTGTAAAAAGCAGGATCATTGGGCCTCATTCACACCAGCAGAAATAATTTGTGTGTAAATCGTTCGTAAAGCCGCTCTGACGAAAATGTTCGGATTCATGTAAATATTGCGGAGTCCGGGACGTCACCTATAGAAGAAAAAAAAATCTTTTTTTTTTCCAATACGTTCTCTCAGTTTATAAACCGTGATCACAAATTCTCTTAAACTGTTCCATCGGTTTAGCAAACCGTACCCACGAATTTATAATCCGTGCGCTCAGATGTGCAAACCGTAGCCTACCCATAGCCTACCCTCGTTTTTAAATCCGTTCCCACAAATTCACAATCCCTACACACGGGTTTGTAAAAACTGTTGGCTACTTACGGATTCATTTAAGAACAGCAAAATCCCAGGTGTTAACGAATCTTATTGTTTTATTGTGTATTATTCATCAAATTATATTACCTGCAGTGGTTCTCTGGAATACAACGATTTAATAAGAATTTTGTTTGTCAAAATCTTGTTTAATTGTAATAATCTTAGCACTTAATTATTGCCTATAATAAACCTGCTTGACATTGTGTAGAATGTTTAAATAAATAACAACTATTATTATTTAGCCTATTGTTATTTTTTTAAATGTATTTATTTATCAATTAGGCTTATTTTTAAATTTATGATTATAATGGGTGCACATAAAACAAATTATCATAAAATAATTAATAATTAATTAATTTTTTACAGTTTTAGAAATGTTTATTTAGTATTAATTTATAAATTTAATTCATTCAATAAATAAAGATTATTTATTTACAATAGCCTATGCATCGCACCAGGTGGCCTGGTTGAATCTGCCGCAAAGATTGGAGGCGGGGTACAAATCCGTGAGTTGCCTATTGTTTTCACAAACCCATGCTTAGGCCTAAGGATTGTGAAAGCGTGTGCAGACTGCGCACGGATTGTGAATTTGTGGGAACGGATTTAAAAACCGAGGGTATGGATACGGTTAGCAAAATCTGAGCGCACGGACTGAAAATTCCTGGGTAGGCCTACGGTTTGTTAAACCGAGGGAACAGTTTAAGAATTCCTGATCACGGTTTATAAACTGAGGGAACAGATTGCAAAACCGTTGGCATGGATTGTTTTTTTTTCTCCTATAGGTGACGTGCGGGGCTCCGTATACCTGGAGCCCCCAACATGTCATGCAGTAAAAAACTAGTAGGCTAAATCATGCGCACGATTTATAAAACGAGGGAACGAAATATGATTGCATTTTGGGGGGAAAAGCCTACTCAAAGAAGAATGGTTTCTTTCTTACTTTATTCATAATTTTTATTGAATTTCAAAAATACTAATAAATTGAGTATGTTCTCATCAAATTATGTTTCCACATAAGGATGCAATAACTTGAAATGGAAGGGCAACACAAACATAAAATAAAATGAATTTGCCTGCATCTAGGCTATGATATCTAATGAAATTCAGCACCATCTATTTACACAATAGATTGTCTGTTACAATCAATATCCCTGTAGGAGGTGACTGTTTCAAAGGAATCTCCATGTGATGTGCAACAACACTGATTCTAATAATTATTTGGCAACAATTATAATGTAGAATTCATTTAATTTCAGAAACGTTATGTATCCTCTTTGGTCTTGTATTTGGCTGAATTCATGGCCCTTTTTACTTTTTAATTTATTTTAGGCTACTTTATAAATTGCTAAAACTATCAAAATAATGTTAAAAGTATAAGGAATTTCCTTGACATGTCATCCTTCCCATTTTTTTAAAGGATGAGGATGATCAAGACAATGGGGATGACCAAACAAACACAAAAGACATCCTGAGTAATGCGTCCAGCAGTGGCCCTGACAAAGTGGACAAAGACAGATCCTTCAGTACCAGTTTATTTTGTGCTGACATTCAAGAGGTAAATACACAATTATACACATATCACACATATCTTTCCTTTGGTTAAATACCTTTTTCATTCACTGATAATATTTCCTTTCATTTCATTTTTTTCATTTACAACCTGTAGAGTGAGGAAGACCTGTCAGATTCTGAAGGAAACATGCTTGATTCTGAAGATGAATATTATGTGGAAAGAGAAGACTTGATGGAGGGTACTAGTGGAGAAAACGCATCTGAATTAACAGTGGTATGTAGTACATTCTGTGACACAGTGTTTTCGTTAGTGTAACAGTTCACGTAGACCTGTTTGGCCAAATACGGAAGTGAATTGACAGACACAAATAGAGTATTCTGCATTACCAACCCATGAAAGCACAAATATAAACTAATGACAATATTGAGACCATAAAAACAAATCATTCCTGGGCAATTCAAGAATGTACCAAACCCTGTTATTTTTATTTTTTATACCCTGTTATTTTTATTTTTTATACCCTGTTATTTTTGGTTTGCAGCTAGGATATGATAAAGTGATTTAAAATGAAAAGAGTGAAGCTATTTTGTGATTATCGAGGGTAAATATTTCTAGGAAATATACCCAAGAAAGGGAAAGAAAATAAGATGGACTGATATTCCTGATCATTCTGCTGCTGCTCACATTTTTAAATATTTTGTCTCTCTGTAGGGGATTGAAGATATAGCCATTACTGGTGACAAGCCCTTGTATCCTGGTGCACCTCTTTCAAAAGGAGAAAGTGTATTAATGCTGATGTCTTATATGTTACGGCACAATTTAACAGGCAAAGCACTTACTCACTTACTGGAAATGTTTAACATAATGTTTCCAGGTCTGATCCCATCTTCACATTACCTTTTCCACAAAGATTTTGGAAGTTCCTCTAAATTTGAAGTACACTTCTATTGTGAAAGTTGTTTAAAATACCTAGGCGTCAGAGGAGACTGTCCCTCTCAATGTGACACTTGCAATTCAGAATTTGATGCCAATTCAAACCTTAAGAATGGATTCTATTTTCTTGTTTTGCCCCTGTATGCACAGATTCAGCAGCTTTTGCAAGAATATGGTGTAAATCTTAATGAAAAAACTAGAACAAGTGGGGTTCTCTCTGACATACAATCTGGTGAAGAGTATCAAATGTTATGTGACAGTGGAGTTCTTGGAAAAGATGATTTGACACTAATTTGGAATTGTGATGGCGCACCAGTATTCAAAATTTCTAAATGCAGCATTTGGCCAGTTCAGTGTCAGGTAATTGAACTGGAACCAGAATTGAGAAAAAGTCACATTTTGATGTCAGCGTTATGGTTTGGGCCAAGTAAACCATCCATGCTAACATTACTAACACCATTTGTTAAAGAAGCCTTATTATTAGAGACTGAAGGTATTGACTGGAAAGACGCACAGGGAAACCAGCATGTTTCTAAAGTGTTTGTGGTGGTGTGTAGCTCTGATTCAATGGCTCGTCCAATGCTTCGTAACACAAAGCAGTTTAATGGTTTTTATGGTTGCGACTTCTGTTATCACAAAGGTGGTAAATCCTATCCATATGATCAACCTGAACCCAAACTTCGAAATGAAAGAGATCATTTCAGTCATGCAATGTCAGCTTCAGATAATGAGCCAGTATTTGGAGTAAAAGGGCCATCTCCTTTAATGAAGCTTAGTCATTTCCAAATGATAAATGGTTTCATTCCTGAATATCAACACAACGTGTGCCTTGGAGTCACTCGGCAACTGTCCACATTGTGGTTTGATACAGCAAACAGTGAATCCCCCTGGTACATTGGCAAACAGACAGAAGAGGTTGATATGCGGCTTTTAAAAATAAAACCTCCTGTTGAGATAACTAGGACACCAAGATCAGTGAATGAAAGGAAGTTCTGGAAAGCTTCAGAATGGCGAGCATTTCTCCTATTCTATGCCCTCCCTGTACTGAAAGGCATACTCCCTGCCAGATTTTGGAATCATTTGTTTCTATTGGTGTTTGGCATATATACATTACTCCAGGATAAGATCAAGACTAGAAGTGTATTGTTGTCAGAACTGGCTCTTAAAAAATTTGTAATAGAATTTCAAAGAATATATGGGAAAGACCACATGACTTTTAATATACACTTGCTCACACATATCACACAAAGTGTGAAGCAGTGGGGACCATTATGGGCTACGTCAGCCTTTCCATTTGAATCCAATATGGGTACTCTATTAAAGTATTTTAATGGAACACAGAATGTCCCTTCACAAATAGTTAGAAAATTTATGTTGTGGAAAGAATTGCCAGAAAAGGCTAAACATACGAGTGCAAAGGTCCAGTCATTTATTAACCCTAGTTTGTGCTCTGGGGTCTATATGACCCCAAAGCACTTTTCTTTAGTTAAAAAAAATGGTTCCCTTTATCTCAGTGGAATAAAACTTTGTGACTTTTCCTAAGTTATCTATCTGTACATGCACAAAAAAACTGGGCTTGATTCGGTTGTTCTAAAGGCATGTAAAAAAATTTGTCACACTCAGGAGCTTTGGGGTCAATATGACCCCACATTGAAATGAATGGGAAAATCGAAAAAAATTTGTTTTTTATTTTTCATTTGTCAAAAAAAATATATAAATCCAGAATAAATCTGAAAATTTCCATACCACAATGAAGCCCTGGTACTAGAGCACAAATGTAAAGTGGAACGAACATGATCACTTGCACACACACATGCTCACGCACACAAACACACATAAACAAACACACAGGAGTGACTCCAATTGAAAGCATTTTTTTTTAGAAATTGACAAATAAAATCAATAATTCCAGAAAAAAATCTGAAAATTTCTACACAGAAATGAAGGCCTGGTACTAGAGCAAAAATGCAATGTAGAAAAGACATGCTCACTCAAACACACACACACACACACACACACACACATACATACATACTAACAGGAATGACTGCCATAGCCAAATAAAATCAGCCACAAATGCAGAACAAAGATAAAAGGGGTGAGACCTAATGCACACACACACACACACACACACACACACACACATACACGCAGAGAGAGCAAGGGAGAGATGAAAGGAAACTGACCCGTTCAACTTTGAGAAAGTTTACTCTGAGATCTAAGAGCTGCAACTTTGTTTTGAAAGCAAAGTAATTGTTCCCATAACATATATTCCCATACAAAAGAGGGCCAGAGCATGGACTGATTTTTGTTCATGATACATGTTCATTCACAACATTCTGAACTGCTTTTTTACCATGTGAATTATGTAATAATTTTTGTAGCTAGTTATTGCTTTTATGGTCAGTGTTCAGAATTTGATTATCAAAAAATTATATTGTTATTCAATGTTCATTCTTCACTCCTGGTCATTTATGCATATTGCTGCTGTTTTTTTATATATATATTATTAAATTAATATCTTCAAAATTCTAAAGTTAATAATTTTTTTCCACATTTGGTTCATTAAAATAAATAATATTCAACTACAATCCGATTCTAAGTCTTGTACTTTAGGTGTTTCTTATGTGGCGATTTATGTGGTATTTTGTTAAAACAGACATTTCAAAACTTATCAAAAACTACCAAAATTCTACTATTTGAAGGAATATTTATTTTTTTATGTCTTGTATAATGTTTATACATGTATAAATTCACAAAATGTATAACAAAAGTTATGATATGAGCAGTTGGCCACATCCAGTAAAATGAATGGATCTCTATTGCCCCCTATGGACAAAACAATTTCTTTCTTAAATTGTAATTCCTTCAAGTTTGTCTTTGACCAACAGATGGCAGAATTGTACAGCTAACACCTATATCAATATCCAGAAACAAATTCATTTTAATTTAGATCATGATTTAAGTATTTTTTTCATAAAAAATTGATATTTCACACGCAAGCTAATGGTATAAATGAGGATTTGTGTGGTAAATAGGTACAAAAGTACTTTGAATATCCAAAAACACAGCATTACTGTATAGATGAGAAGTGAACAAAAAAAATAATATATTATATGTAATATTAAAAATGTATATTTTTTTTACAATCACTCTTTACATTTTGGGGTCATATAGACCCCAAATGCACTGAGTGTAAACAGGAAACTAAGGACATAGAGAACTTTATTTTAATAAGCGAAGAACAGATAAATGTGAAAAAATAAATGATAGTGTCCAGGTTTTTGGGCATCCCCCATGTCAGGAAAACATCACAACTTCATCCAGGCTTGCAATTTCTAAGTTATGTGGAAATCTAAGTAACTGCTTCTGGTCTTACAGGCGTTTCTTGGTTAATGGAGTTCTGTATCACACTCAAAAATATGATCGACTGAAGAAAAGATATAACAGTGCTGCATACTTGAAAGATGGTACATTCTGTTTAATTAATGACTTAGTCATATTTAAACAAATGTGTGCCCATCAAAGCCCTGCATTTTGTGAATGTACCAAACATTGCTGTGCTTTAGTTGAGGTACTTATTAAATCTAGCAGGCCTTTATGTAAGGATTCACAAATAAATGTAGAGAGTACTTTTGTACATGAGGTTAGGAAGAATGTAAAGATCAGTGCCATCTGGCCTGAAATGATAAAAATGAAATGTGTTGTTGTTGAAACAAATGAGAATTTATACATTGCACCTTTGCCAAATCTATTTGAAAGAGACTAAAAAAGCAGTCATTAGTCATATTATTCATAGTATTTTAGTGTTGTATTGGCAATAATTTGTTTCATAAAAAGGCTTGCTTATTTTTCTATTTGGCTTGATGATTTGTAATGAGATTTAAAAATGTATCTCCCTGTATAACTATCTATAAGTTCATTATTTTCCATAATGTAATGATAAAAATTTAACTTTCATATATTTTAGATTCATTGCACACCAAATGAAATATTTCAGGTCTCTAATAAAAAAAATAGCATATTTCATCCGACCAATAAAAGAAAAGTGTTTTTAATACAAAAAAAGGCAACCTTCAAATAATTCTGTTGTTATGCACTCAATACTTGGTCGGGAATCCTTTTCCAGGATGTTTCTACTCCAGACTCAGTCCACTGCTTCCGCAGGTCCCCCAAGGTCTGGAATCGGTCCTTCTCCACAATCTTCCTCAGGGTCCGCTCACCTCTTCTCGTGACACTCGCCACACTTTTTCCTTCCCACAGACTTCCCACTGAGGTGCCTTGATACAGCACTCAGGGAACAGCCTATTCGTTCAGCAATGTCTTTCTGTGTCTTCCCCTCTCGCTTGAGGGTGTCAATGATGGCCTTCTGGACAGCAGTCAGGTCGGCAGTCTTACCCATGATTGCGGTTTTGAGTAATGAACCAGGATGGGAGTTTTTAAAAGCCTCAGGAATCTTTTGCAGGTGTTTAGAGTTAATTAGTTGATTCAGATGATTAGGTTAATAGCTCGTTTAGAGAACCGCTTCATGATATGCAAATTTTTTGAGATATGAATTTTGGGTATCATCAGTATTAAAGCAATAAAAGACCTGAAATATTTCAGTTGGAGTGCAATGAATCTAAAATATATGAAAGTTTAATTTTTATCATTATATTATGGAAAATAATGAACTGTATCACAATATGCAAATTTTTTGAGAAGGACCTGTAGAAGCTAGTATGAGTAAATTATGTTACAATACTCTTACACCTTGGAAGAATTGCCAATAAAACCATTAAAAAATTATGTTTCTGTGTCTGTTAGTTTCACTGTGTCAATTTCATGTTCAGTTACATGTTTATTTTATTTACTCTATGCTATTCCACCCGAAAGCTTGTTACTATATAAACTTGAACATGTTAGAGACATTGTGTAATATTATGTTAAAAAGTATTAAGAAATAAAGTAATAAGTATAAAAGTAATAAACTACTCAATCAAAATAGTAAACACAAGTACACGCCAATAACACTTAGAATACTTACTTATACTTTTAAGTAAATCTCAAATAGCAAGCATAGGCCAAATATACTTAGACTTGTCTGTCAGTATAAGTCAAGTATACTTAAGTGCAATTTGAAGTACATTTCTGAGAAGTACATCTGAGTAGTACATATAAAGTAGACTGGAAGTAAACTTTCTTATTTTTAGTTTAAAAGAAGTATACTAATAGCACACTTGAATAAACTTCTTTTTCGTAAGGGTCGTTGAGGTTGCGGCCCTGGTATTGGTAAGAACAATTGAAAACTAGGTGGTTCTTCCCATTATGTTGTACCAGATGATGGGGAATGAACCATGATTCCTCACTCTGTGCAACCTCTTCCTCAGTCAGCTTGCGCACTGAACCTGCCAATTCAAGTTTGCTAAATTCCTTTAAGTATGCTGAGGCTTTGTCATCATCTTTAGCAAGTCGTTTCTCAGTACCTCTGAGACTTGGCATGACAGCATCTTTGGTCACATGGAAAGGGGAAGTATTTATCTTCCGTAGCAAAGGGGTCGCATAGTGCTGGAGGTTGTTGTGCTCAACACGGATGGTTTTGCTTTCCAGGAGTGAGAGTGCCTCTTGATCCTCTCGTGATCGAGTTGACTGTTTCTCTGATTTGAATGGTAATGTGTCCACCTGCCACAACTTCTCCACATTTCTCAGAAATTCAACTGTTTCAGGGTTTACTGAGGTCAGGTAACAGTTCCGAGATCTAGAATGCTGTGGTAGACCTCTGGCTGGGCCTTGTAGTGTCCATCCCAATCTGGTCCTTATAGCAACCGGTCCTCCTGGGGTTCCCAGACGTACTGGTTCTGTTGGAGTGATCAAATGAGGCTGGTCAGCTCCAATGAGTAGAAGAGGGTAAACTTGATCAAAGGGCTCAAGTGGCAAGCCTCTAAGGTGTTTGTACCTCTTCTGTAAGGTGGCTAGTGGATAAGAATGATCAGCCAGTCCCAGATTCTGAGCAGTGAACGCTCCATTGATGTGGTAATTCCGTTTTGGCTGTGAAGCAGGGGAAACACTAAAAGAGACAGATGCTCCTCTGAGTACTTGTGTTTCTTGCCTGATTGTTCTCAATGCTAGGTCCTCAGGAATTCCACACAGGCCAAGCTTATCTGCTGCTTCACACAGAAGAATGGTCCTCTCTGAACCGTCGTCGAGTACAGCATAAGTTTCCAGAGCACGTTCAGAATACTGCAGACGAACCTTTACCACCTTCAGCAATACCCGGCTGCAGTCTGTAGGCCGATTCAGGTAGGCGGTGCCAACCGCAGAGCTCAACATACATATGCCCTCTTTACTTGCCATAGAATTAACCTCATGCAGTATCTGGAGGTGTATGTTCTGGCAAATATTGCATGGCTTCTTTAGAGTGCAATCTTTAACAGCATGAGGTCGACCACATTTTATGCACCTCTTGTTCTCAGTGATCCACTTACGGATCTGCTCAGGAGCAAAAGTCTGAAAAGTAGCACACTGACTTAAGAAATGTTCAGAGCTTTCACAGTACGGACAATAAGGTTGCACTCTACCTCTTTTCTTGCCTGAGATGGATGCTTTAGGTCCTGGTTCTGGGACCTTCATCAACGAGGCAGCTTTGGCCCCATGAAGGATTGTGGCCGGTCTGGTGAGGCGGGCTGACTTTGCCCGGCTCTCAGGATTTCTTTTGTTGGACGGTTCGGTGTGGCCCTGACACCATGCTTCATACTGGAGCCACTTAGAAAATTCAGGCAATGTATACACAGAGTCAGACTGATAATATAGGTGTCTGCGGAAGTCTGCACACAACTCTGGAGGTAGTTTGCCAAGCAGTCTGGCGACATGAGAGCCACATTTTAATTCCACTTCTCCCTCCATGCCAAGGGTTTCCAGCATGCCCACAAGAGCTCTGATCTGCAGTGCGAACCTTTGAAATGCCTCATGATCTCCTCGCTTGATGTCTGGAGCATCCATGACTTGTGCGATTCTTTTGAGGGCTAACTGATGAGGCTGACCAAACCTCTCATTTAAGGCCATCATTGTATCAGAGTATGGTGTGGCAGAGTTCAGGTAAGAATCAGCAATCAAGGAGGCTTCCTCTAATTTAAGATGGTCAACCAGTATCTGGTATTTAAAGAGCTCAGTAGCGTTGACTGGGAGTAGATTCTCCAACGACATCTTCAGCCTGGCGAATTCTGCAGGATCTCGATTAATTAACATGGGAATTTGTGGCTTAGGGCCTAAATAGACTTTCTCGGTTGCTGGCACAAATGTGGGAAAGGTTTCATGACGCAATGGTTGTGGCTGACTGAATGGCATTGCTGGGTGTGTATAATAATGGATAATACATGCTGGCGCACTCTATCACGCAAACTCTGTACAAGCTGAGTGTCCTGGCCATTCTGAGCTTGAATGTCCTCTAATTCAGTATAGAAGGCACCCCACTCATCTCTGGCAGAATACCGACTTCCAGGTCTGGCCAGCACTGAACCCGCTGTTAACATAATTCTGCCAGTTCTATCACTCTCTGCACTGCACTCCTCTTCGGGTCTAAATGTACTCTGTGCTGCAATACCTTCTATATAAGAGGAAGTCAATTCTCTGTGGCCTGTTACATTCACTTGGTAGTCTGACAAATAGGTTGGCAGTCGGACTTGCCGTTTTCGCCGTACAGATTCTTGAAGGGCTTCACTCTTGTCTCTAGGAGCAGCCATCATTAACCAAGGTAAGCACTGAGATCCGGCTCGAAGGACCAACTATGTTTAGGAGAAAGGACCACAGGTGCTTAGTAGGTTATAGTTCTCACCTTGGAGCGTCGGTCAGAACGCAAGACAGGAGTCAGGAATGAGTTTGAACACTTTACTGAAGTTTCTTCAGCAGCACAGACATACATTAGACCACAATGTTGTCACACTTTAGATTACAGGTGCAGATTTGGATGCAGAGGATGCAGTTGGTTTGCATTATACTTGACTGTATATGTGTATGGTTTCTTCAAATGGACGCACACAGTCATTAATAATCAGCACGAACACTGCACCGCGACTTCGGAAACGGTCTTCTTGGGGAGAGCGCAGCTGTTTCTCGTCATGCACATTACTCGTGCACAGTCACTTCCGCCGCTCCGCCACAGGCCACTAGATGGCGCCTCAGCACTACCTTTGCAACAAGATCATTTCTGCATTTATGTTAAATTTAAGTTTATTGTCTAACACAGTGCCCAGATATTTGTACTGCTCTACCACTTCTATGCCGATTCCTTTTATATAGGTGGGTGGAGGACAACCAGATTGTTTTCTCCTATAATCTATGAGCATATCCTTGGTTTTAGAGGTGTTAAGATGGAGAAAAGACCTGTCACACCAACTTACAAACTCATCGACCACTGGCCCATGCTGAGATTCATGTTTCTGCAGTAAACTGACAATAACTGTATCATCCGCATATTTCAGAATGTGTCTATTACTATAATGACTCCTACAATTGTTAGTGCAGAGGATGTATAGTAAAGGTGAAAGTACACAACCCTGCGGGAAGCCAGTGGAAGAGACACGCCTTCGAGAGAGACAGCCATTCACCTTAACTCGCTGTGTTCTGTTAGTTAAAAAGTCCATAATCCAGCACACAAGATTACTCTCAATGTTAAATTCTGATAATTATTTACTGACTAAAACGTGTGGTTGGATAGTATTAAAAGCAGAAGAAAAATCCAAAAACAAGAGTCTGACATGTGTACCAGGACCGTCTAAATGTCTATAGAGGAGATCTAAGAGTGCAATCTGGGCATCCTCTACCCCTCTGCTAGCCCTATATGCAAATTGCAAAGGGTCCAGGGCCCCACCCACACTGAACAGCAAAAGCCGCTTAACAATCCTTTCAAATGATTTCATGACCAGTGAGGTCAATGCCACTGGTCTGAAGTCATTGTGTGCTCACAGAGTTGCCCTTTGCCACTGGAACTATGATAGACTCCTTCCAAGCCATCGGGACCCTTCCCTGTTCCCAGGACATCTCAAAGATGTCAGCAAACACCCCACAGAGCTGCTCTGAACAGCACTTCAACAATCTCCCAGTAATTCCATCCGGTCCTGGACTCTTATTTACTTTAATTCTCTTAAATACAGACCTAACCTCCTCTTTTGTAATTGAGAAAGGAGTAGATTTTACCTGAGCCTGTTCCTCCGTTAATTTATTTAGTTTGTCCGAAAAGTCATGATTATCAAAACGTGAAAAAAAAGGTGATCAACGCTTCAGATAACTCACTATCATTTGTATACATTGGCAATTGGACTGATTTTTTTTTTTTGTGTTTTTTGCAACCCTATCATTCTTTTCACCCCATCCCATGCTACCTTCAGGTTGTTACTGCCCAGTCTTTCCTCTATCTTATTTTTATATTGCAATTTAGCCTTCTTGATTTCTGCTCGGACCTCCTTCGTTGCCTCCCTAATTTCATGCTCATTCCCGTTATGAAAAGCACTATGTTTTTTCATTAATACTTGTTTCAATGAGCTAGTGACCCATGGCTTATTATTTGCATACACTTTGACATATTTTTTGGGAATAATAGAATCCACACTGTTACGTCCCCAGTTGTTTGTGCTTGTGTGTGTGCTCTTCTTTTTCTCTCTCTCTCTTTCTCTTTCCCTGTCAATTTCTTAGACACACCTAGCCTTATACACGGAACGGCTGATTGGCTCAAGAAACCGTTCGTCGTCCGAAACGGGTGTGACGTCATGACTTCCGCAGCGAATCCTGTCCCGCGCCAGAGCTTAAAAGAGCGACAGAGACGGACGCGAGGGCGGCTTGATTCTCCTGCTTCTTCGTGTATCTGCCCGTTTGATTATGTTTGTTAAGTTAGGTATTTGGTTTAGGTTTTGACGTGGTCTGTTAATTCTTTCCTGGGCTATTTTTGGGTGCATCTGCCTACCTTTGTGGACCGTGGGAAAACTGGACAGGTAGCATGTCACGTGACGTACATTTTGCAATACCCAGTGATCAATGTATAGACACACTAGTTTAGAAGTGAGCACCACTTCTGTATGTTTTGATTTGGTTAGAGAGAGTAGGTAAGTTAGGGCGTGGAAACGCTGAAGACTTGCTTTACTTAATTTTCTTTTCATCAGTTAGGTTAGAGGTTGAACTTGAGTTAGACTTGGGGTTTTCCTTTTGTTTTTGTTCTTTTATTTGGTGCCACTGTTTGTCTTGTTTTCCCCGGTTTAAGTTTAGGTTTGTTATATTTATTGTCTATATTCCTTATTGTTCTTTCTTATCATTATTACTATTATCATTATAATTTATTATCTCACGTCTGGGAAATACCTTGATTTTATTCATAATAAATCGGGTTTGTTCACTAGTAGTGTGACAGCGTTTTTGTTTTACCGCCACCACGCACACACAGTGGTCATAATTTCAATGTTGCAAATTCCACCCTTAGACAAGGGTGAAAGATTGTAACACACACAAAAAGAAATGTAGCAACATACAGCATCAACAACCTCATTGATATCCGAAGCAGAGTCAATGAGAACAGACCAATCGGTACAGTCAAAACAACCTTGTAATTTCAGAACAGACTCTTCGTCCCAGATCTCAATCTCTCTAGTTTTAACTTCCCCCCCTTTTGAGTATAGGTCTGTACACCGGGATGAGATTTATAGTACAGTGATCAGAAGATCCTATGGGAGCCTGAGGGGAGGCCTTATATGCCTCCTTAATTGAACCATAGCATTTGTCCAAGGTTTTATTTTTTCTAGTTGGACATGTGACATATTGATAAAAATTAAGGGATTTACTCAGTTTGCAATTATTAAAATCTCCCATAAGCAGACATGGGGCATCCAGGGAAAGAGATTGAAGTCTTTGAGCCACTTTACGAATTATATCGGCAGCAGTATGTGTGTTTGCCTTGGGGTGAATATATATTACAGTCACAAATATCTGGGGAAATTCTCTCGGGAGATAGAACGGAGATGGAAAGCAGTTCGATGTCAGGCGTGCATATCTTTTCCCTAAAGGTGATGTTGCTACACCACCGCTGGTTTATATATACACACACTCCACCACCCTGAGATTTCCCCGTAACTTCAGAGTCTCTATCCATCCTAACAGGCGCCCCAAAGCCGCTGATCGATAAGTCCGCGTCGCTGTCTTTAGACGACAGCCACGTCTCACTGAAGGCCATAATACAGGCGTTCCTGTATTCCTGTAGATAGTTTGAATATGCTTGTAGCTCATCGATCTTATTTCTGAGTGACTGAGCATTTGCAAGTATTATTGAAGGGAGCGGAATACGTCGTATTTTTTGTTGTTTTAACCGGAGTCGTACGCCACCTCTCTTTCCTCGCTTCCTCTCTTTACGAGAGTTTTTGCAATCCATTTCCAGGAGACCTGCGCCTAGAGATCTTGGCTAGAATATCTTCAGATACAAGCGGGTCCCAGTATATATTTCCCATCGCATCAAACATTCCCGAGAGTATGTCCTTACCGGCTCACATTGCTGGCTGTGTTCGGCTTGGACATAATAAATCCATAAAGTCCATAAGATGACAACGTAGTATATCTCCATGGCGACTGCTTAAATGAACAATCGTATCTAGTCCATTTCCATCAAACAACAAAAAAACAAAAAACAAAAAACCGTCAAAAAAAAAAAAAAAAAACTTCCGTCAAAACAAAAAACTTATTTAGCACTTTTTGACAAACAAACGCAGACAACAACACACCTGCTGCTGGTCGCTACAACAAGAGCAGCGCCCACTGCCGCCCCATCTTGGTCCCATCTCTGCTGTAAAGTTGTTATTTAACTGGTTTCTTAGTTTTGTTCTTAAGCCAGTAACTTTTTGAAAAAACATAAATTAGAAAGTATTGGAGTGGAGCCTGACCAACCACCCAACACATCTGCCGCCATCTTGTTTATATGTCTTAAGAGTATAATACCGTTAAAACCTCAACGATACCCATCCCTACGACCCCATAGCCTAATTATAACAGTGATTCAGCTTAATGGGGAGAGGCAATGAACACTGTGTGTGTGGGCGTGTGTGTGTGTGTGTGTGTGTGTGTGTCTATCCTATGATTTTTTTATTAATAGCCTACAGCAAATTGTATTATCGACTGTCGCTATTTGCCAGAAAATAAGTCGCACCTGCGTGTAAGCTCAGACTACCTGGTCATGTTGAGAGAGACATGCATGTCACATCGTTGATACAACTGCATTTTATTTGTAGCCTACATTCAAATTTGTATAAAATACAGGTAAATAATGTAAGGCTGGAAAAATTAGTAAATGCCGAAATGTCTAAATGAGGAACGAGGACTCTCTGAGAAAATAAAGGAAATTAACATCTGAACTGTCCTTCACGCACCACTGGAGACGCAAGTCTCACCTCACTATCAGCTAATCTACATCTTTCCCTGTTGACCCCCTCTCCCCCAATTCCTTCCCTCTCTCATGCTGAGATCACTGAAAATACACACAAAATCTCTATATTACAATGTCAATCCACACGATACAGTATTATATGTGTTTGATATCGTTTGAAATGTCTCAGTGCGACTTGTACAAAAATCTCATCCCTACAGAAGTTAACCAAAACATAATCAATGTTTTAAGAGTTTAGAGATATCTTGTCTTAGTTTGGTGGGTGTGGCTTTCAGCCATTTGGCCTTTGCATCAATACAAGTCTATAGGACTTGTGAACATACGTTTCCATTTGAAAGAGTTTGTACATTTGTTTCTGGGTATTTAAGGAAATGTTGCAAAGAGCTCAGGGCTTGACACTTTAAACCGGTCAGCTCTTAATGCTGGACGTCTTAAAGATAACCCAGCATTATGTAATTTTCAGAAGTCAGGTATATATTTCATTCTTTACTTCCGAGTATTTGATGTTATATATGGATTACCTTTCAATTGATTATGTAATTGGCGTTATACATTTACCTGACTGTTAATAAATTGTTACACTTTGATTGATTCTGACTTGCTCTGGAATTATTCAGGTAGGATATCATTTCAACAAAGGGTTAAACAAAATAATTAAATGTGTAGTTAAACTATTAAATATAAATGACCAAATAACCAATTGGCATTCTAACCTACATTCTAAATTATGATTAAATGGAGTCAGATAACGACGAATTGGAATAAAATCCCTTTTGCCCAACTGAAAAGACCGAACGCGCAGCGACCTTCACCCGCCGATCCTTAGCCTTCATTGGGACGATTTGGGCGGCCTTACAATAATATACAACAAGAGACAAGTAGGCTATGCACATTCTACTTGTCCAACATGTCACCATTTACAAAAGACCAATTAAATTAAGCAGAATATTTTTTTAATATTTGGTTGTCTGTGTTTTAATTTTGATAATGTGAATGTGTGAGGTGCCGGCGCCAACTTGGATATTGTCCTCAGCAGGGGAAATAACTTAGCCCTTATACAGCAATTTATCACAATAGGCTACACATGAGTAGGACATCATAATCATCATTGAAACTGTAAAATGTATATTTTAATTTGTGTACATTCAAAATGACTACAATATATCATGCCTTTGAAAAATAAAGAACACATTAGGATGTGCTGCTTTAGCCTCTTCTGGTGCACACCACACACATTAACCAAAATACAGTGAATACCTTCTTGACATGCATGTCTATTTTTAACATTTTGATTATTTGACGTGCTGTAGGCTATTCCAAGCGTTCTGGGGGTATAGGCTATATAGTTGTATAATTTACAACTAATTATATCAATTTATATCTTAATTAACACATATTTTAAAGACTGGGCAACCGGGGTGGACAGCTGTCATGCTGCCACACCCAGCTGATACAAAGTGTAGGCCTATGTGAATTTATACAAAGAAGAAAGCCCTGTCTAGGTTGAGGCTCTGCCCCTGAATGTGTCGAGCCATTCGTTAGTCTGGTTGTTTGATTAATAAAATATTAAATGTAGCTGCAATACACTCGTTAAGAAGCCGTAGGCCTATACTGTAGCAGCAGAGGACTTTTATTCTACTGTGCTGAACTGAAGGAGAGCAGTTTGATCTTCGGCTGACCAATCAGCAGACACGGGCGTATAATCACGTGTAGAAATCGAATATTCGCCATTCGATTTTCCTTATAGAAACAGGTATTCAAAAACAAAAAAATGGCTCCTTTTTCGTTTTTTAATTTTTTAAACAAAACGAAACACAAGAATTCAGCTTGATTTTTCGTTTTTTGTTCAGAGGTAGAAAATTAATAAACAGCTTGAATATTCGATTTGGTGGAGCTGCTGGTGGAGTTGTTGGTGGAGCTGCTGGTGGAGCTACTGCTGGAGTTGCTGGTGGAGCTGCTGGTGGTCTACCTGCTGGTGGATTTGTTGGTGGAGCTGCTGGTGGAGCTTTTGGTGTAGTTGTTGGTGGAGCTGCTGGTGGAATTGTTGGAGGATCTGCTGGTGGAGATGTTGGTGAACTTGCTGGTGGAGTTGTTGTTGGAGTTGTTGGTGGAGCTGCTGCTGGAGTTGCTGGTGGAGCTGCTGCTGGAGATGCTGCTGGAGCTGCTCGAGCAGTTGCTGGTGGAGCTGCTGGTGGAGTTATTGGTGGAGTTGCTGGTGGAGTTGTTGGTGGAGCTGTTGGTGGGGCTGTTGCTGGAGCTGCTGGTGGAGTTGTTGGTGGAGCTGTTGGTGGGGCTGTTGCTGGAGCTGCTCGTGGAGTTGCTGGAGCTGCTGTTGAAGCTGCTGGTGGAGTTGTTGGTGGAGCTGCTGTTGGAGCTGCTGGTGAAGCTGCTGGTGGAGCTGCTGGTGGAGCTTTTGGTTGACCTGCTGGTGGAGCTGTTGGTGGAGCTGTTGGTGGAGTTGCTGCTGGAGCTTCTGGTGATTTTGTTGGTGGAGCTACTGGTGGAGTTGCTGGTGGAGCTGCTGCTGGACCTGCTGGTGGAGTTGTTGGTGGAGCTGCTGCTGGAGCTGCTGGTTGAGCTGCTGGTGGAGCTGCTGGTGCAGTTTTTGGTGGAGCTGCTGCCTTACTTCATAAAATGTTAGCATGGTAATCGTGTTTATAGTCATGTAATTGTGTTTAATTTTACTCATATTGTAAGTATGTAGTTTCAAGTATCATGAAAGTGATAGATGAATCACAATATATGTAAGAAATTAACCCAGACATTTTAATCAGAATATCATAGAAACGGTTCTCACAAATCTTCATCTGTGTGGTGTGTAATATAATTAATGATTCAGATGTTTCAGTGATGATTTCATATATATGAACAGAAAACAATAAATCAGATATACTTCCACAAGTAAAAAAAACAAAAACAAAAAAACAGTAAACAGGTAACACTTCCCTTGTGAAAAAGTAGTGTGCTTAATTGTATTGAAAGTGTATTTTTGTGCACTTAATATATGCACTAAAAGTATATTTTTTAAAAAACTGCACTTGTAGATAATATGATATAATTAAAATTAAGTGCCACTTAAGTGTACTTAAAGAGAATACACTTTAATGACAATATTTCTAAACACACTTAAGTACACTTTTTTAAAATTCACTTTATAATAATATCTAATTAATTTGTATTTTTAAAAAGTACACTTTCATGACAATATTTATAAACACACTTTAGTGCACTTATAATAAGTGCACTTTATAATAATATCTAATTAATTTGTACTTTAAAAAGTACACTTTCGTGACAATATCTATAAACACACTTTAGTACACTTATAATAAGTGCATTTTGTAATAATATCTAGTTAATTTTCACTTAAAGAAAGTACACTTGTATGACAATATGTATAAACGCACTTAAGTGCACTTTTTAAAAATGCACCTTGTAATAATGTTACTAATAATTTTACTAATGACAAAGCACATGGAAAATAAATTATTTATAAAAAAAAAAAAATCTTGTCCAAATTTACATTTGTTTACAAAATTTCACTCGCTTACACTCCAGTACAACATACTGTTGAAATGTTATAACTAGCTCATATGAACTCAACTACAAGTGTCAGTTTTCTACATAATTTGACATTGTCAATCTTTATGAGAGGAGTTGTCTAATGTACTGTAGGCTACTTTACATCTGTGTACAGAATAACCTACTTTCAATATTATGTTGTTGTATGGCGATTAAACACACATTTAATTGCATTAATTGCAAGAAAAAGTTGAACAAATCTAAACCAAATTAATTTGCATTAAAATTCAGTTAAAATGGGCTACATTTCATTTTAATCAGACTCACTGTAAACATGATTGACTTTTAGTTAGGTGAATGAGTCAAGTTCTCTGAAATACAGTCCAACTACACAGTGTGTTAGAACAACCTGAACAGAAATGGATAATTAATAAGTAATTTATAATCAACATTTAATGCACGAAATATCTTATTTTATATTTATACTTAATATTTCAATGCGCATGCGCCAAAAATACTACGTCATGATTTTGAAAAATGCGCGGTCCGCCATGTTTGCGTCATCGCGATGCGTGAGGAAAATGAAGCTGAAGAGAACAGACAACAGAGGAGCGAACCGTTTGGATCATTACAGATGAGACGTTATATGCTACAAATAACGAGTCAAGTAAGTATATCTTGATATAAGCTTTCTTGATTTTACATTTTCACCGTAACGTGGTAGCTCTCTATTACGGTGTAGTTATTTAGTTTAATCGCAGATAGGATAGACGCACTATGGACTCGGGAGGTGAATTAATCATGTTTCCTATCATGTATCTAAGATTGCATTATAATAATTTCTTATATCGGAATGTGATCGCCGGTGTGGGCATGTTCAATGAATTTGCCTGCTGTAAATACAATATTTTAATCGAACTCCTACTTTTTAAATGGACAGAAGACATTTAACGTTATATACATTTATTCCATATATTAACTTATAACAACCAGTAATGAAATAATGATTGTAATATGTTCTTTTCTTTTTGCATTTGGAGAGTAAGATATTAAAGTACTATTTGTGTTTTTAATATTTTGTGCTTATTTTTTTTATTTTTTTTATTTTGTAGGATCAATACAGATTTGTTATTGGAGATCCAGTGCAAGCTGTGTGGAATCACAGAGCCATCTTGATGAGGTCAAGTTAATGTTAATTATGTATTCATGCCCAGCCATGACTCAAGCTAAAACATTGCTATCAAGTCTTTAGCTTTTAAATGCTTTGCATCTTGTCCATTTGTAAGTAATACATTCCCACTTGTGCATTTACAGATCCCCTAATCATTATATATTTTACAGGCCACACACCCAAAGGAATGGAGCCGCAGCATTACTGTGCCAGGCGTGGTAAATGCAGGAACATCCTTCATGGAGATGGTGCGAGGTAAGCTGAAACTTGCAAGGCAAGATGAGGAAAAATGCAAGAATACTTTTCTCAATTTACATTGGTCTTGGGTTATTGATCTATATTTAAGTTATGTTTAATTCCCTGTAAAGTAGGAATAAAAACCATTATTAAAATGTTCTCTATTTTTAAAGTCCAGTGTCAGTGAAGATGATGTGCTCAGTGGGATACGTGAAGGAACCTCTCCAATCATTCATTCTACCCTGACGACTGAGGTAATTCATCACATAGGGGATGCAGTTGTGGTCAAAAGCTTACACACACCATGCAGAATAAACTGCTTCATCAGGGTAGTACTAGATAAAAAAGAGACAACATGCTCATTTTTATGATCCCTCTTATTGCTATTTCTTCTTTTTTCATACCGATACGGCTGTGTGAATATAAACTTTGGAGCACAACTGTACATCTATCGTTTGAATTTTGTTTTGAATTCTAGCAAGCAGAGTGCAGTTATGCCCGTGAATGTGTACGTTGCCGTTTCCACAGTGAGGAATAAAGCCCAAGTTCATTGCTGAAACCGACGTCTCACTGTTTTGTGCTTCGGTTCTGTTAGCCCGGACCACTAGATGCAAGTTACTTGCCGCGAGCCAAGTTATTACATTGAAACCAGCTCGCACCCAACTACGGTTCGGTGCGTGGAAGCTGAGAAGGTAACACTGGGGGCTTAGTCTGGGATCTAACAAACAAAAAGTTTCGTCGGACACGGAATGACGGCGCGCGGGACTACAGTTAATGCTGTCGCGATGGAAACTGCAAACGTAAGCACTAACCCATTTCTCGTGGATATCAGAGACACTATTATAGACCCAGTTAAACTCTCCGGCCGATATACCGACAGCACCAATCCTTTCGCGGCTGGTATGGAGCGAACATTAGCCGCGGACGGAGCGACTGTTTACGGCCGGCTGCCGTCATTCAACCTAGCTTCGCCCCTCACGCCACCGACGTCACGGTTGACTAACCCATTCCTAATGCCCGGTGAAGTACAATATAAAGCCGACGGTGAGTCCATGTACTTTGATCCGCAAACTAGTGATTGTTCAAAACATATGGCAGCCAGCTCAGTTGCAGTTTTACCGGACGGTTTGGGAAATAGCCCTGCTCCAACGTTTGCCCCACATGCTGCTAACCAGTTAACTAACCCGTTCACTTACATGAACTGTACGACACAAAACCCTTTTTCCCCGGCCCATGTATTACACTCCCAGTTCACTTCGACACCTTTCCAATCCTGCATGCCCAGGTCTGTGGAGCATTGTGGAGTAATAAACTATGATGATAACCATGCCCCACACCATGACCAATACCAATACGGTCAGTCAGCTAAAGAAAGGGCCCAGTCAGCACAATGGCCATTACGTACAGTGTCAGCTGTTGAAATAATAGACACTAATGATGATGGGCATTATGGATATAAAGAGAGAATTCCGATATTAATGCCAGGCCATTTTGATGGAACGGGTTCCTGGAAAGACTTTATTCATCGGCTTGAAAGCTGTGCAAGGGCAAACCATTGGTCAGAAATGACAATGGCGGTTCAACTGAGATTCAGCCTGACCGGCGCAGCTGGAGCTATCATTCATAAAAACCCCAGATCTGACCGCTGGAGCAACCGGCGGATTGTGGCTGAAATAGAGGCCGCCTACGGGCCGCGCTCCGACCATGCGGTGTCCATTGACATTGAACTGAGACAAAGGGTTAGGGGGCAAAACGAAAAACTGCACGAATTAAGGGATGACATCTACGAGAAAGTGTCCATAGTGTATGCTGACCGTACGGAGTTGGAATAGGACGCCATCAGTGTGGAGGTTATCACCAATGCCCTGGCAGACGCCGATGTAGTGCAAAAACTAGGGCCGCTAGAACAGTCACACAATTCATGCAGCCTGGCCAACGCGGGCTTGTAAATCAGAGGGCCAGGGCCGCCACGGTACGTGAAAATAACAGCAGGCCAGCTGGTGTGGAGCAGGTGGGGGTAGCTGTTTGGTCCATCAATTCGCCAGAGAGGGCTCCAAAGTTTAATCAGCAGTGGCGCCAGAAGGGAGACAAAAATGTCAAAATGCCTGTGGGGGATGTTCAATGCCACAACTGCTCCGGTCTAGGGCACATCCAGAGGAACTGCCCTTCCCCCCGTCGACCCCGACAGCAGTTCCGGGCCATCAATCAGAACACAGCACCTGACCCAGGTATAGTGGTCACCTGCACTGCGAGTCAGGAAGATGACATGTGTGTTAAAATATCAATAAATGGACTGGAAATGTGCGCTCTGCTTGACTCTGGTGGAAGGAGGAATGTGTTGCCCCTCCATCTCTTTAACTCCATTCCCACAGAATCCAGAACCACAGTAGAGCCATCTGTCGCACAGGTCCTACAGGGCATCGACCCCACTGGTCTGGCGATGCTGGGGGAGGTCAACCTACCAGTACAAGTTGGGAGCAGAGCGACCAATGTGAACTTTATTATGGCTGACACAGCCGAGAACACCGAGGTTATTCTGGGACACCCCTTCCTACATCAGACCAGTGCCCAGCTGGACTATGGTCGCCGGGAGATAACCCTCTTCGGAGAAAAGGTACCTCGTTTTGACCCAAGCCATCAGCCCTGGGCACACATTGTCAGAGTGGCCCAGACGACAGTGTTGGAGTCGGGGCGTGAGTATGTAGTGCCTGGCACAGCCCAACTTGGCCACGCTGCTGAGGGAGACTTAATGCTGAGCACAACCAAAGGTTTCATCAAAAAGCACCACGTGCTAGTGGCTCACGTCGTTGTGCAGGCGCAGGGTTCCACCAACGTTCCCATTAGAGTTTTCAACCCTTGTGCCTTACCTGTCACTTTGAAAAGAGGAGCTGTGGCGGGGGTTCTACACCCAGCCACGGTGTTGTTGAAGGGGGAGACCCAGCCGCCCCTGACCCCATCAGCACTTGAGCCTATTAACTCGTTCTGTGTTTCTTTACCCAGCCACCTGCAGGTCCTGTATAACGAAAGCTGTGCTAGCCTGCCATGGGGTGACCAGGAGAGGTTGGCCCAACTGCTAAGATCATACAGTGACGTCTTCTCCACGGGGCCCACTGACCTTGGCCGTACTGGCCTCATGCAGCACGACATCCTCACCACCCCTGGTCTGCCTGTGAAAGAGCAACCGCGCAGGATGGCCAGAGACAAACAAATGGCAGCAGACTAGCAGGTGCAGCAGAGCCTGGACACTGGAGTGGCCCAGCCCAGCAATAGTGGCTGGGCTGCACCAATCATTATGGTGAGAAAGAAGGACCAGTCGTTGCGGCTGTGTGTCGACTACAGACCTTTAAATGAAAGAACAATAAAGGATGCTTATCCACTGCCCCGCATCAAGGACACCTTGGACACATTGTCCACTGCCAGGTACTTCAGCACGCTGGATTTAACATCAGGGTACTGGCAAGTGGAGATGACACCGAGAGCCCGAAAAGCTGCTGCTTTCTGTACCCGAAAGGGCCTGTTCGAATGGAACGTGATGCCGTTCGGACTGTGCAATGCGCCGACCACGTTCCAGAGGCTCATGGACCGTGTCCTGGCCGGGCTGCAGTGGGAGACCTGTTTGGTCTACCTCGACGACATCATTGTCCTGGGGCGGGACGGAACTGAAATGTTGGAGCGGCTTGGTCAAGGGTTCGACAGACTACGCGCAGCCAACCTGAAACTTAAACCTTGTAAGTGTGTCCTGTTCCGAGAGCAAGTGGCTTACTTGGGGCACGTCGTCTCCGCCAAAGGTGTTGCCACCGACCCCCGAAAGATCTAGAAGGTGGCTGGGTGGCCCACACCCCAAAATCTATCTGAAGTGCGTCAGTTTGTCGGCCTGGCTTCATATTAACGACGTTTCGTCAAAGATTTTGCCTCCGTTGCCCAACCCCTCCATGAACTCACCAAAAAGTATGCACGCTTTAACTGGACGGACAAGTGCCAGGAGGCGTTTGAGCAACTGAAAAGCTGGCTGATGTCGGCACCCGTGCTGGGCTATCCCCTCGACAATGGCAAGTTGTTTCTCGACACAGACGCCAGTGACTGGGGAATCAGAGCAGTTCTCTCCCAAGTGCAAGAAGGTGAGGAAAGAGTACTCGCTTATGGGAGTAGGAGATTGTCGGCCACTGAGCAAAACTATTGTACCACCAGGCGAGAACTGCTGGCAGCTGTCGAGTTCACCTCTCATTTCCGGCAATACCTGCTGGGGAGACCGTTCATTATACAAACTGACCACAGCAGCCTGCGCTGGTTGACTCGGATGAGGGAGCCCGAGGGCCAGCTCGCTCGCTGGTTGGAAAAATTGCCAGAGTACGACTTCCAGGTGGTCCATCGTCCAGGGAGGCACCAACAAAATGGAGACGCACTCTCCAGAAGACCCAGTGGGACGTCATGCCCATGCACAGTGCCTAGCCTCGATAACCAGTTTCAGCACAAGGGGGTACAATGCAACATAGCAGAGGATGCCGGGGAAGCTCCTGCAGAGCAACCTCCAGTGGGGGTAGTGGTGCCAGAAGGTAGCTGTGGAGGCAGCCCCGCAGTTGAGTTTAAGTATCTTCCAGTGGGGGTAGTGGACACTTTCAGTGACAATCAAGCGGGCTCTTCGTTTCGTCCAGGTGTCTACAGGGTAAGTGAGCCAGCCCAAACCAACCTGTTTAGTGGCTGGACCCAAGAGCAGTTAATCAGTGCCCAAGAAACTGACCCAGACATAGCACCAGTGAGGAAGTGGATGGATGAGAGGAGGGGTAGGCCTCCCTGGACTGACATTGCACATTACAGCCCTGCCACCAAAGCCTACTGGTCACAGTGGAAAAGGCTCTATCAAAAAGACAGAGTTTTGCTAAGGAAATTTTACTGCACGGATGGAAGGGTGTTCTATCCACAGATCCTGCTGCCTCTGGAGTACCACACTTCAGTGACAGAACAATTGCATGACGGTCCAGTCGGTGGCCACTTTGGAGGAGAAAGGACCCTTGCACGTCTTAAGGCCCCGTACTATTGGTACAATATGAGAGATGATGTCACTCTGTGGTGCCGCACCTGCACTAGCTGTGCTGCAAAAGCCCGCCCCAAGAAAACACCTCAAGCCACCATGGGAACAGTGCGAGTTGGTGCCCCCTTCGAACGGATAGCTTTTGATATAATGGGACCATTAAATGAAACCGAGAGGCACAACCGCTATATAATAGTGATACAGGACTACTTCAGCAAATGGGTGGAAGCCTATCCTGTTCCCAATGAACAAGGAACTACCGTGGCTGAAAAGGTTTCCGAGTAGGTGTGTAGGTACGGAGCCTCACAGTGCTTGCACAGTGATCAAGGTACCAATTTTGAGTCAGCTGTGTTCCAAGAAATGTGTGCGCTACAGGGGATCGACAAGACGCGGACTACGCCATTTCGTCCCCAGTCCAACGGTCAAGTAGAGCGTTTCAATGCCACTCTGCAGAAAATTATAGCCACTACTGCAGAGCGATGCCATTGGGACTGGGACATTATGACCCCATATGCGGTCATGGCTTACCGCTTACCGTTCTGTTAGCCCGGACCACTAGATGCAAGTTACCTGCCGCGAGCCAAGTTATTACATTGAAACCAGCTCGCACCCAACTACGGTTCGGTGCGTGGAAGCTGAGAAGGTAACAAGTTGGTGACAAACAAATTTGTGTGCCTTTGGAGTTCTTCAGTTTTTTTATTTTTTTATTTCTTTCGCTGTAATGCTGGAATAAGATTTTAGAATAAACCTTTTGGTCCTAATTTTGGTGCTAGTAAAGGTTTAAGAGCTTATAAGTTCAGTAACACTTTACAATAAAATCTAATTTGTTAACGTTATTTAATTGTCACAGAAGGCTCGACTGCGCCTCCTCCTGGTTTCACCAGATCCCTCTCTCCTGCGTATTAGGACTGCCTGCTCCTATTAACCTCATTATCTCTGTATCATTATCACCTGTGTACCCTCAGCTCACCTTTATATGGACTGCTATGTTCTTTGTTCAGTTGTGAAGTCTTGATTTACCTCCACGCTGTTTCTAGCTTATTTCTTGTATTTGCTCTTGTATTTTTGACTTGGACTTTGATATAGTTTTTGACCCTAAGCCGCCTGCCTCTGACCTATGCCTGTTTGATCTACGTTTCTCGGATTGCCCTTATTTGATGCTGTTTGAACTGTATGTCTGCTTTCCTCTGCTGGCTCACCTGTGTTAATAAAATACTGCAGATGGATCCGAACGCCTCAGTCTCTCTGTCACATTAATGAATTGGCCAACATGATCTAACAGTGATTTCTTTTTATTTAAATTTTTACAGTGTTTATTAATAGTTGTTGACCTTGCTTAATAAATTATAGTTCAAAGCTAGTTAATTAAATGTATAGTCATTGTTCATGCAAGTTAACAATGCATTAAATAATTAAAGTATACTTTAATTTTTGATTTTAAGATTGCATTAATAATAGGGGTGTAACAGTACACAAAGCTGACAGTTCGGCGAGGAACACTAAATATACAAATGCTTTTTTTTTTTTAAATTGGTTTACTGAACAAATTGTAATTGTCCTAAACTAAAGGTTTCTTAAAGAATTAAAAATATAATATAAAAAATATCTCTGCTAATTATTATTATTATTATTATTATTATTATTATTATTATTATTATTATTATTACCTTTATTTAACCAGGAGAAAAACTCACTGAGATTAAAATGTCCTGTCCTGGCCAAGATAGGCAGCTGTGTTTGCATGTACAGTTATACATAAAAAGTCACATAAAAACCATAAAACATACAACCAGTCAAAAACAATTACACACCATTAATTTACTCTCAAAATGATGTAGTAAAATTTTAAAATTACTAAATGTCACCAGATCTTTTAGCTTCAACTCAGTCTGGAGCAAATTCCAATCTGAGGCTGCGACATATTTGAAGGACGTTTTACCAAGCTTAACTCTAACAAAGGGCACACAAAGATTATAATTTGATTCAGAATGTAATATATACTTGCCTTGTTGTTTCCGTTTAATCAAACGACAAAGAATGCTGTAATGCTGTATAGTGTAGACTATAAAGGGAGGCCTTACTTGCACTCGCATTGTATGCAAACATGTAAACTTCTCATAAGACCGTTTTTGCATTAACTTATAAATCTAATTATAAAATTATGTCCCTACTCCAATTCGTTGTTGAAATATAATAATTTATACACAGTGGCTGTCATTTTCATGACAGATTTATTTAAACATTATATAAATAACTCCAATAAATTTAAATAATCAAGATATCACTAACAGGTTAAGTAGAATATGATGAATATATGGGCTAATATAATGCATATATTTAGTGAAAGAGTTCATCTCTCTAGTAAATTAACTGCCGTGTTTTATCGACGTCTTTCTGCTGTTGAAACACTAAGCGATTACACGATGTGATACTGTAACACGGACTCAGGCAGATTGGGATCCATGTGCAGTTTATTAAAATAATACAAACTCACAGTACAAGCAGGCGTGGGTCGGTAAACCAGAGCAAACAGGAATATCAGAGACAGGGCATCAATCGTGGTCATAACAGGCAAATGGTCAGGGCAGGCAGCAAACAGGCAAGAATCAGAGCCCAGGCAAACAAAGATCAAGGGCAGGCAGAACAGGGTCGTAAACAGGAATCCAAAGCAGAGTCAAACAGGCTAGAGAGGAGCAATTCAATTGACTGATAGACAACTACTCTGTAAGTGTTTGTAACTTTTCTCATTTGATTGTTTGTTCATTTGTTGTTGGATAAGTGTGTCTGTGTAGTGCTGAGGTGTGTATTATTAGTTTTGGTATATTCTCTCGGTGTGTGTGGGAGTTAGCATTTGTTGAGTTAGCATTTGTTTGGTCATTGCCACGTTGGGAAGCGAGTTTGTTGGAGGCGTGGCCAGCGAGGTATTAAAAGCCTTGTGTGTTTGAAACATTTTGGCTAGAGAGGAGCAATTCAATTGACTGATAGACAACTACTCTGTAAGTGTTTGTAACTTTTCTCATTTGATTGTTTGTTCATTTGTTGTTGGATAAGTGTGTCTGTGTAGTGCTGAGGTGTGTATTATTAGTTTTGGTATATTCTCTCGGTGTGTGTGGGAGTTAGCATTTGTTGAGTTAGCATTTGTTTGGTCATTGCCACGTTGGGAAGCGAGTTTGTTGGGGGCGTGGCCAGCGAGGTATTAAAAGCCTTGTGTGTTTGAAACATTTTGGCTAGAGAGGAGCAATTCAATTGACTGAAAGACAACTACTCTGTAAGTGTTTGTAACTTTTCTCATTTGATTGTTTGTTCATTTGTTGTTGGATAAGTGTGTCTGTGTAGTGCTGAGGTGTGTATTATTAGTTTTGGTATATTCTCTCGGTGTGTGTGGGAGTTTGCATTTGTTGAGTTAGCATTTGTTTGGTCATTGCCACGTTGGGAAGCGAGTTTGTTGGGGGCGTGGCCAGCGAGGTATTAAAAGCCTTGTGTGTTTGAAACATTTTGGCTAGAGAGGAGCAATTCAATTGACTGATAGACAACTACTCTGTAAGTGTTTGTAACTTTTCTCATTTGATTGTTTGTTCATTTGTTGTTGGATAAGTGTGTCTGTGTAGTGCTGAGATGTGTATTATTAGTTTTGGTATATTCTCTCGGTGTGTGTGGGAGTTAGCATTTGTTGAGTTAGCATTTGTTTGGTCATTGCCACGTTGGGAAGCGAGTTTGTTGGGGGCGTTCCCAGCTGCTTTCAATAACGATACTCAAGTGAGTATAAATAGCGTGATAGTCCGCGGAAGCGGCAGTGTGAAGCCCTCCTTGTGTGAAGAACGACGAGTGTAAAGACTTCAACTCTTCCCAGTGCAACTCCTCTCGAGCAAAGACCCCGGCAAGGCCCTTGAGTATTATCTTCCTTTTCATTATTTGTGTTCGGCTCTAATTCCTATCTGGCCTTTTCACCATGTGCTTTCAAATCTCAACTATAACTACTAGCACTCGTAAATCACGCTCCGTACGCACGAGACGCCGTAATCCTAATAATTTGCGCTATATCCTAACATCCTCTGCTACTTTACTCTTTATTCCAATTGGTCTCTGGAATTGCCAGTCGGCTGTAAACAAAGCAGACTTTATTTCATCTATTGGGACTCATTCTCAGCTTAGCCTCATGGCCCTAACTGAGACCTGGATCAAACCAGAGGACACTGCCACTCCTGCAGCCCTCTCAAGCAATTATACTTTTTCACACACTCCTCGGCCTATTGGGAGGGGTGGGGGTACTGGTTTGCTTATCTCAAATGATTGGAAATTTGATCCATTACCGTCTCTACCGGCCAATTCATTTGAATCGCACTCAATCACTATTACTCACCCTGTTAAAATCCATGTGGTAGTGGTCTATCGTCCTCCAGGTCACCTCCGTAACTTTGTGGAGGAGTTGGATGTGTTACTTTCTAGCTTCCCTGAGGATGGCACTCCACTGATTCTGCTTGGCGACTTCAACATCCATCTTGATAAACACCTAGCTGCAGACTTCAGCACTCTACTGACTTCATTTGACCTTAAGTTAGTATCTACTACGGCTACTCACAGATCAGGTAACCAATTAGACCTGGTCTACACACGCAACTGCTCCACAGACAACACTTTAGTTACCCCATTACACACCTCAGACCACTTTCTCATCACTCTTAACCTCATACTGACTCCTGATACAAAACGTACTCCTACACAGATTACCTTTCGGCGTAATCTACGCTCACTCTCTCCCTCTCGCCTATCCACTATGGTTTAATCTTCACTCCCTCCACCTGCTCAGTTCTCAGCACTGGACACTAAAAGTGCTACCGACACTCTTTGCTCCACTCTAACATCCTCCTTAGACAGTTTTTGCCCCCTTTCATCCAGACCAGCCCGCCCCACCCCATCTGCCCCCTGGCTGTCTGAAGTTCTCCGTGAACATCGCTCTGGACTCAGGGCGGCAGAGAGGAAATGGCATAAATCTAAAAACAATACTGACCTTGCCTTTTATCAGTCTCTTCTCTCTTCTTTCTCTACAAATGTCTCCACTGCTAAAACAACATACTACCACAACAAAATCAACAATTGCTCTGACTCTCGTACACTCTTTAAAACATTCTCCTCTCTCCTTTTTCCTCCTCCTCCCCCTCCTTCATCAACTCTTACAGCTGATGACTTTGCATCATTTTTTCACCAACAAAACAGCTCTCATTAGCAAACAGTTCTCCTCATCACTAACTGACACGCACATCTCAACAACTAACACGAACACGCTTCCATCCTTTTCTCCACTCTCCGAGGCAGATATTTCTAAACTCATCCTTTCCAATCACCCTACTACCTGTCCACTTGATCCTATTCCCACTCACCTCCTTCAGGCTATTTCTTCTTCAATCACTCCTGCACTCACTCACATTGTCAACACTTCTCTTCACACGGGCACCTTTCCCACAGCATTTAAGCAGGCTCGGGTAACCCCACTGCTTAAGAAACCCTCTCTGAATCCAGCACTTTTAGAAAACTACCGACCGGTATCCCTTCTGCCTTTCATTGCAAAGACCCTTGAGCGAGTTGTGTTCAATCAACTCTCTACGTTTCTTGAACGGGACAACCTCCTAGACAACAACCAATCCGGCTTCAAAAGCGGCCATTCGACTGAGACTGCCTTGCTCTCGGTAACTTAGGCACTGAGACTGGCAAAAGCAGCTTCCAAATCCTCAGTGCTCATTCTGCTGGATCTGTCTGCTGCTTTTGACACAGTTAACCACCAGATCCTCCTGTCAACACTTAAGAGGACGGGGATCTCAGGATCTGCTCTCCAGTGGTTCAGGTCTTACCTCTCTGGTAGGTCCTACAGGGTGTCATGGAGAGGTGAAGTGTCTAAGTCTCATAATCTAGCTACTGGGGTTCCACAGGGCTCAGTCCTTGGACCACTTCTCTTCTCCATCTACATGTCATCATTAGGTTCTGTCATTCAGAAACACGGCTTCTCCTATCACTGCTATGCGGATGACACTCAACTCTACTTCTCATTTCAACCAGATGATCCTACAGTCAGTGTTCGTATCGCTGCCTGTCTGACAGACATTTCTGACTGGATGAAAGAGCATCATCTTAAACTCAATCTTGCAAAGACAGAATTACTTGTTTTCTCAACCAACCCAGCACTTCATCAAAATTTCTCCATTCAGCTTGGTTCATCGACCATAACTCCATCAAGGACAGCAAGAAACCTTGGAGTTGTGATTGATGACCAGTTAAACTTCACTGACCACATTACTGCAACAGCCCGGTCCTGCAGATTTGCTTTATACAACATTAGAAAGATTAGACCCTTCCTATCAGAACAGGCTGCACAACTCCTGGTTCAAGCTCTTGTTCTCTCCAGACTGGATTATTGTAATGCTCTTCTGGCTGGGCTTCCAGCATGCACTATCAAACCCTTGCAGCTGATCCAGAATGCAGCGGCGAGAGTGGTCTTTAATGAGCCGAAGAGAGCGCATGTTACGCCTCTCTTCATCAAACTGCACTGGTTGCCAATGGCTGCTCGCATCAAATTCAAGGCACTAGTTATCGCCTACAAAACAACCTCTGGCTCTGCACCAATATACCTAAATTCACTTGCTCAGACTTACACACCCTCCAGAAGCTTGCGTTCTGCGAGCGAGCGGCGCCTCGTGGTTCCATCCCAAAGAGGCATGAAATCGCTCTCACGGACATTTTCCTGGACCGTTCCTACCTGGTGGAATGACCTGCCGATCTCAATTCGTGCTGCCGAGTCTGTAGCCATTCTTAAAAAACATCTTAAGACACATCTTTTCCATTTGCACTTGACCAATACAGAATAGCACTTACTGAGTTTTTGTTGTAGATGGCTATTGCTGCGCGTTTAGCTAGAATACAAAACCAACCCATTGGGCCACTGAATCTGCATTAACGACAACAGCTGGGGCAACAGCCTTAGTCCTAATGGGTTGTAGCTATCTTAGCTATCAAAATCCAGTGTTCGGCACTTTGCGGACGTGAGTTTTTGTTGTAGATGTCTGTCTTTATTTAAAAAAAAAAAAAAAAAAAAAAAAATTTGTTGTGTATTGTGCTAATTAATTGAGATTTCTTACAGCTCTTACAGGTTTTTGGCCTTGTCTGTTCCGTTGCTTCTATTACTCTCCCCTTTTTTGTAAGTCGCTTTGGATAAAAGCGTCTGCTAAATGATTAAATGTAAATGTAAATGTAAAACACAGGCAGGAATAAACACAGGGAATAACGTTCAGAAATGTAGCCGGGGCAAACAAGACTTCGCAATGAATGTGTGTGTGAGCAGAGTTTATGTAGGCATGATGATTAAGAACAGGTGTGCAGTAATCAGTCCAGAGAGAGGGTGTATGGGAAATGAAGTCCGATATGAGGTTAGTACTCTGGGGAGTTCGACCTCTGGTGGCCGACGGTGGAATCTTCACCGGCGTTTGTGACAGATACGTTTTAGTAAGTTGTAATGTATCCTTAACATACCTTCTGATGTTAATTCATGTTTATTCTTTGACTATGACAAGATGATCACATTCACTCGTGCCGCGGTGCTGCTTGAACTGATGTGTCTTTACAGTGATCTGTCATGTCACATTAAAGAGCATCAAAATGGCATCACTTGAATTTCATACCTAATGAAATTCAAAATTCACTATATACAGTATTGTTCAAAATAATAGCAGTACAATGTGACTAACCAGAATAATCAAGGTTTTTAGTATATTTTTTATTGCTACGTGGCAAACAAGTTACCAGTAGGTTCAGTAGATTCTCAGAAAACAAACAAGACCCAGCATTCATGATATGCACGCTCTTAAGGCTGTGCAATTGGGCAATTAGTTGAATTAGTTGAAAGGGGTGTGTTCAAAAAAATAGCAGTGTGGCATTCAATCACTGAGGTCATCAATTTTGTGAAGAAACAGGTGTGAATCAGGTGGCCCCTATTTAAGGATGAAGCCAACACTTGTTGAACATGCATTTGAAAGCTGAGGAAAATGGGTCGTTCAAGACATTGTTCAGAAGAACAGCGTACTTTGATTAAAAAGTTGATTAGAGAGGGGAAAACCTATAAAGAGGTGCAAAAAATTATAGGCTGTTCAGCTAAAATGATCTCCAATGCCTTAAAATGGAGAGCAAAACCAGAGAGACGTGGAAGAAAACGGAAGACAACCATCAAAATGGATAGAAGAATAACCAGAATGGCAAAGGCTCAGCCAATGATCACCTCCAGGATGATCAAAGACAGTCTGGAGTTACCTGTAAGTACTGTGACAGTTAGAAGACGTCTGTGTGAAACTAATCTATTTTCAAGAATCCCCCGCAAAGTCCCTCTGTTAAAAAAAAGGCATGTGCAGAAGAGGTTACAATTTGCCAAAGAACACATCAACTCGCCTAAAGAGAAATGGAGGAACATTTTGTGGACTGATGAGAGTAAAATTGTTCTTTTTGGGTCCAAGGGCCACAGGCAGTTTGTGAGACGACCCCCAAACTCTGAATTCAAGCCACAGTACACAGTGAAGACAGTGAAGCATGGAGGTGCAAGCATCATGATCTGGGCATGTTTCTCCTACTATGGTGTTGGGCCTATTTATCGCATACCAGGGATCATGGATCAGTTTGCACTGCATGAAAAGTGGGATTTTCGTCAGTAAGCGGCACTGTAGATTGTCGTGGAAGATCAGGTTTACGACTGTACACGGCAGTTTGCAGGCGACACCGAAAACTGCCGTGAATTGTCAGAAATTGACGTGGGCCTTGCTTGGCAGTTGTCCCCCCCAAGACCCCCCTTCCCTTAACTCCAGGGGAGGCTTTAACATGTAAATGAACATTCTGTGAGCTATACAAATGCAAATCAGGGTAGCAGGAGTTTTAACCCATGTGACATTTTTCTAAAAGGTATTAACTTCCTTCTAAGAAAATCTCTTAGATAGATCAGGCTCAGTATAGCCTAATTGTAAAATCTTAAACTTAAGCTTGAATTTATATATTTGATGAAAGTATTCTAGATTATTTATTGTTTGTCATTTGCAATCAGTCCCCGTGAATTCAGTGCGACTCGCAATTTTGACCAATCACCGCAATATATATATACAGGGGTTGACATTAACTTTTTTGCTCACCGGCCACCGTGGCTGGTGGTTTTCCAAAGTTACTAGCCACTCAGCATTTTCACTGGCCACAATTTTGCTGTTTGAAAATTACATTGTATATGTTTAAAGTTGACTTTGGCATATATAAATTACTTGATTTTGAATCATTTTACTTTATTTAGAAGATTTAAAACCCTTTCAAACTTTCAAATGCAGAATGACCCCCCAAATCTTGTATATCAGCTGGGATGTGCAGGTGGGCAAGGGGTCGGCAATATAATAGATTATAATAGAATATAATAGGCTAATATGAGAAAGGTAATATGACAGGCTATGAGTAATATATACATATATATATATATATACATATATATATATATATATATATATATATATATATATATATATATATATATATATATATATATATATATAATTTAAAAAATACCCTAAGCAAATTACAAAAACAATAGTTATTAAAAATAAAAATTCCGATACTAATACGACACAATGTAATTTATTGAATGTAATTGTCATTGGATACGACTTTCATCGAAAAGAATGTAACAAAATGTGGGCGTGGTCTGTGTTGTGAAATGAAACCACATTAAAAATTCCCTTAAACTGCGTTTGAAACATACAGCAAAGCAGCGACAGAGGAAAACACAGAGCCTGATATTATGCAAACATTTACCAATAATGTGGAAAGCGTTTTAAGTCTGTTCAGTGGAAAATACGCTGTGACGAATCTGTCCTCGTCTAACATCTGCTGTAAATCCAGGTAAAACTAGCTGCGTGCACGCGCCCGTCACCAGATAACATGATCCCCAGTTTATCCGTAACACCGGCGGGAAGAAACAGCTGAATGCAATCAGTGGGCTATCTCGTCAGCTTGCTCAGTTTGCTGCCGATTTTAACGAGCAGTTAACTTTAGTAATCTCCAGGTTGCTGTCCATAGATGATAGGTTGCTTGCTTTGGAGTCGAAAAACTGTGTGGAAGATACTAACTTTAAGAAGAGAAGACGAGTGCCTAAGAGAAGACCAGTCCTAAGATTGCGGTAAGACTGTTATCTAAGCTAAAGTAACCTAAAGCAAAGCTTTTTAAGTAGCACAAGCTGAAATTAGCCTTGTAAAAGAACAAATGTAAGTTGCTTTATAAAAGTGTTTTCTTTTTCTGGTCATTTTACAGGAAGCAGTACGCCGTCTTCACAACTTCGTCATAACACTCATTTAATTGTTTTCCAGCTGCATGTAAGACAGAGACAGTACGCAGGAGCTTCAGGTACAAACATCCAGTTCTTGCATCGCACGCAGAAGCTGTGAAGAGTTCAGCTCGGAGTCGATTGAGAAGAAAGAGGGTAAGATTTATTAGATTAGATCCGTTTTTGGTCAGTGTGACTATTTTTCAGGTGCATTTTACGCAGTACATCGCGCAATACTGATTGTCTTTATTGTTTGTTTTTACAGCTGCTAGAAGCAAGAAAGAGTGTGTTAGCTGAGGATGAGGTGGGCCTTTGGAAGTGCGCTACCATAGACCTGATGTCTGATGAGGAAGACGGCATCGTTCACGCGGTGTCTGGATGGACTGTTCGACCAGCCAGGAGCTCGCTGAGCTCTGTGCCACGCTGCAATCGAGATTAGAGGCGATTCCAGAGAACAGGGCAACGCACGACAGACGTCTGAAAAATGGACTGATATCAGACAGAATGGCGCTAGTTACCGACAGCTCTGAAGCGGAAAACAGAGACTTCATGGTGCTGTAGGATTTTGGGCTTCTCGTGAGCTTCCTATTGTTGTGTGGGCAGATCTCAAACGTTTTGCATTTGGTTGTGTGTTTGTGTTTGTTCTAATAAAGCTCTTTCTTTGAATAAACTGCACGTCCCTGGCATATTTTCCCTTCCTCAATAAATGAATGTCCTTGATGGTTATAATAGCGTAGTCCATAGGATAACAATGACATGAATATAAAACATAATAGCATATCACATGAATATGAATATATACAATTAAAAAATAATATGCAAATCATAATTATATATATATATATATATATATATATATGTGTAAAATTATTATAATTTGGGGGTTTAAATTTATTAATTTATTACCCAGGTTGACCAATAGTAACAGATCTGCCAACCAATCACAAGTGATATTTCTTGTTTCAATGTAGTAGTTTCAACCAATACTGAGTGAGGAAATTCAAGCCATTCAAGCCGCCCAGAGCTGCTATTCATATGCTAATTAGAGCCATTAGCGCCGGCGCCAGCATGCCTCCGCAAGCTCCACTTACGTCATGGTTCGTTTCCGTCAATATGTGGCACAGACGAACGCGACGTTCACAGGCTGTAAACTGACGTTAATTGTCGAAAATCAGGGAGATTTCCGGCTGTTTACGGGGACGAAAATCCCACTTTTCATGCAGTGTTGCATATGTTAAAATACTTGAAGAGGTCATGTTGCCCTATGCTGAAGAGGACATGCCCTTGAAACGGTTGTTTCAACGAGACAATGACCCAAAACACACTAGTAAACGGGCAAAGTCTTGGTTCCAAACCAACAAAATTAATGTTATGGAGTGGCCAGCCCAATCTCCAGACCTTAATCCAATTGAGAACTTGTGGGGTGATATCAAAAATGCTGTTTCTGAAGCAAAACCAAGAAATGTGAATGAATTGTGGAATGTTGTTAAAGAATCATGGAGTGGAATAACAGCTGAGAGGTGCCACAAGTTGGTTGACTCCATGCCACACAGATGTCAAGCAGTTTTAAAAAACTGTGGTCATACAACTAAATATTAGTTTAGTGATTCACAGGATTGCTAAATCCCAGAACAAAAAAATGTTTGTACAAAATAGTTTTGAGTTTGTACAGTCAAAGGTAGACACTGCTATTTTTTTGAACACACCCCTTTCAACTAATTGCCCAATTGCACAGCCTTAAGAGCGTGCATATCATGAATGCTGGGTCTTGTCTGAGAATCTACTGAACCTACTGGTAACTTGTTTGCCACGTAGCAATAAAAAATATACTAAAAACCTTGATTATTCTGGTTATTCACATTGTACTGCTGTTATTTTGAACAATACTGTACCTAATATATTCTTATGGAAACTTGTATTGAAGTGTGTTCCACTCATTAAACAAGCCGTCTGTTAACTGTTAAAGATTGCATTCGTACCGCTCGGTACACACGTGCACTGTACCGGAAGTCCTGTACCGAACCGGTTCAGTATGAATACAATGTGTCGTTACACCCCTAATTAGTAAATGTTGAAATTAACTAAGATAAATACACGTTTATATTATTATTCATTCTAAGTTCATGTTAAATTAAGTAGTTAACTAATTAAACGTTACCCAAAGTTTTGAATCTTAGTGTTGTACATGAAACGATTCTTTTCTTGGGCATCAAAAAAAAAGTTTTTTTGTATATATTTGTTTTACAGATTGTTTTGTCAATAAATGAAGAGGATTTAAATTTGGATGTGTTTATTATACGAAATTGCAGCTGTATTATTTGAAAAATGTAATTATGAATGTATTTAATTATATTAGAGTGTACATGTAAATTACGTTAAGGTATATTTTAATTCACATTAATTGCTTGTTTTTAAGACAGTAGAATGTTTTATGAAAGTGCATATAAAGTTGTATTTAAGTCCCACTTAAGTTGTTTCAAAAAATCACTCTTAATGGCAACTTATTGCATTTTAGTACAAATTAATATGTGATAAATTTGAGATAAATTACATATAATGTGTGTTAAGTGTGTCGAAAACATTGCATTTAATTCACACTTAAGTGTATATTTAGCTGACATTAAAGTATGTTTTAGTTCACATTAATTGCTTGTCAGTACATTGAGCAGTGCACTTTAATTACAATTTTAATACACTAGAAGCGATTATGAAAGTACATATAAAGTTGTATTTAAGTACCACTTAAGTTGTTCCAAAAAATCACTCTTAATTGCAACTTATTGTATTTTATTTCAACTTAATATGTGATAAATTTGAAATCAATTACATATAATGTGTGTTAAGTACACCGAAAACATTGCATTTAATTCACAATTAAGTGTATTTAGTATAAGTATATTATCTGTGTAATAAGTACACTTTATAAAAGTACACTAAAGTGCACTTTTTTTTTTTAACAAGGGTTCTGCTGTAATATAACCAAATCCTGTTAATCTCAATAAGAGCATCTTTCTGAATTGAGTCAGTCTGGTCATTAAAAACAGGTGAAAAGTGGTCAAAGCATTTGAAAAAGACATTGAAAAGGAGGACGTTGTCGGCTGCCAAAAACACCTGTTAATCACCTGTTAATCTTTAAGTTTTAAGTCTTAATATGTTTTTCAAAAACACAAACTCCCCTTCACCCAGTGATGTTATCCAGTTACATTTGAACACACATTGTGTTGAATCTACACAACGTTTCATAATACGCTGTTTGTTGTTTTTTAACACATCTCTTTTTAGAGAGTGGATGTGAAAAAGGGTTACTACTCCATCTTTTCATATTTTTGTTCTGTGTTGGGGCTACATTTGAACCAGCGTAAAATTTTTAAAATATGCTCCCTGCACCTGCGCAGAAATCTAGAAAATCCACTCTCTTTTTTAGCATATTGTACATTTTCTGGGCTTGCACTCTCTCCTTCCTCTAGTGAATGATTCACTTGTTCTTCTCTCTCCTTTTGTTTAAGTCTTTCTAGTTCAGCCAGTTTAGGTTCAAACTCTGCTCTGATTCTCTCCTCTGTCTCCTTTCTCACTCTCTCAATCTCCTCGTGTCTTTGTTTCTCCTCCTCTTGTTTTCTCTGTTCTTCCTCTAGTTCAGACTTCTGTGTAGGTTCTATTTTTGCTCTGATTCTCTCCTCTGTCTCTTTTATCATTCTATTAATCTCTTGTATCTTATTTTCTTCAACTTGTCTTTGTCTTTCCACTTGTAGTTTTCTCTCCAATTCCTCTCTCAGTCTCCTCTCTTCCTTTCTCAGTCTCTGCTCTTCTTCATCTAGTCTGAATCTCAGAGCATCTTCAAACATCTGATTACTGTAGTGTCCTCCTCCATTCTGCTCTATCATTGAGTCAATCTTCTGCAGTAGATCCTTCACCTGCTTTCTGTTATTCTGAGCTTTATTGTTGAAGACGTGGAATCTGCCTCCACACTGATCGACTAGATCTCTTAATCTACAGTTCTCCTGAATGAGCTCCTCTACTGTCTGTCCTTCTAGCTGATCTCCATGAGTGAAGAGAATGATGGAGTATTTTAACACCTCCTGACCAAACAACATCTCAATGATCTGAGGAATCTTCTGCTCATGTTCAGTGAATCTCATGTTCACAGGAAACACAATGAGAAAAGCGTGCGGTCCAGGACTGGATATATAAACACTTCTGGCTATCTCCTCAGCTAAATCTTCAGGACTCATCTCTGTGTCAAATATTCCAGGAGTATCAACTACAGACACAGATCTGCCTGAAACAGTGGCCTTTATCTCTGAACTTTCACTGGTGACTGAACTCATTCTCATGACAGAGTTAAACTCTTTCTGTCCCAGGATTGTGTTTCCAGCTGCACTCTTCCCAACACCACTTTTACCCAGAAGAACAATCCGTCTGGATGAGAGATGGGAGACAGGAGCGGTTGAGTAAAAATCTTTTGGTGTTTTTCTCATTAGTGGATTCAGCTTCAACATATCTGCAGTTTCTTCTATGACATTATAAAGACAACAACAAATTAATACAATTTTTAAACCCCTTTACTGCAAAGAATATTGATTAAAATGTGTCCATGAATATTTATTATTGGTATGAAAGACTCACCTGTGTCATAGTATGGCTTAAGTATTTTTATAAGCAGCATTTTAACTTGATCACTGGGTCCTTTCTTCTTGTTGTTGAACACGTGGTATCTCTGCTCATATTTCTGAACGAGTCTCTTCACTAGTTCAGTGTCATTGATGAATTCTTCAGCTGTCATGTTTTCATCCTCCAGTTCGTCTCCTCTGGTGAAGAGAATCCAGGTTTTCTTCAGCCGTTTTTCTCCCAGCAGCTTCTCAATCTTTTCCACACTTTTTCTCTCTTCTTCAGTGAATCTGTCAGCTTTGATGACCAGCAGAAACACACAGGGACCAGATTCACATTTCTGAAGAACCTCTTCATATTTCTTCTTAATCTCATCTTCACTCAGCTCTGTGTCAAATAAACCAGGTGTGTCATAAACAGTGACTGGAACCCCATTAACAGTTCCAGATTCAACAGCTACATCTTGTGTGACTGATTTCAAGCTTTTCTTTGATTCGAAAGCTTGTCGTCCCAGTATTGTGTTTCCTGATGCACTTTTCCCAGCTCCAGTTTTTCCCATTAGGACCAAATTCAAACTGTCAGTACTTTTATCCTTAGGCAACATCTTGAAATGGAACAAAAGCCCTTTACGAAAAAAAAAAAAAAAACACATATAAGCAACCTACTGTAACCAATTTACTTTTGTCATTTAAAATGGGGCAGACAAATTTACGTAAAGCCCTAAATTATTTACAGCAACAGTAGTAAGGGGGTCAAAACGCATGGTGGAAAGATTTGATGCAAATTAACCCGAGGTTCAAATCGGATTTTTGCGCAATTCGCTCTACTCCCTTTTACAATCACATATCAGATCGGAAAGGCATTTATTTTCAATAAAAATGAAGAAAATATTAGAAAAGTGGAAATAATGTGTCTACCATGTTTAATAATAAGTGTTTATCAGTTAAGGGTAGGTAAACAGACGTGCTGAATTAGAGACAAAAGTGAGTGGGTCCATATCATTTGTCCCACCCACATACAATGGTTCAGATGCCCATGCCTTTAGGATTCTGCTGTGGATGCCATCTCCTGGCAAAATGTGGGAATTAATTTGAGGAGACTCTCACAGTGCATTATGGGTATTATCTAGCAGTGGCGGCTTTTCACAAAAACCTAGGGTATGGCATGAGACAACTGGATCTGGCCATACAACCACAACATTCCCAAATAATCACATTAGCCTAAACAAAATGTGGACAAAAATCCACTAGAAGAATATACTTAACAACAATAAAAAATATTATGCAAATACTGAAACAGCCTTATAAGCCTTCACTGTGACAAAACCAAACGTGACACGTGAGACAAATTATCTTTACCATGTTAATCAGAGTTTTTTTGTACTAACCAGCCGCAACGCCGGTTCACAACGATTCTATGTTACTTCTGTTTTTATTTCTGCAGCATTGTGTCTGCAGTGCACAATATAGGCTAAAAATGACAACTACATATTATGTGCTTTATTTTATGTAAAAGGAATTTAAAGTGAGTTTGAATATAATTTTGTCAAGAACTTTATATAGTCTTACGGAAAACAACAATGGATAATTCACCTCAAAACTTGAAAATAAATTAAAGGAAACAATTAGACTATGTTTGAACTGTCAACTCAAGGTGACCAAACAAGTGTATATGATAAATAAATAAAAAATGTTTCAGTCATTCAGTATGTACTTTTAATCATGCTAAAATGGTGTAAGATTTAGGAATTCGATTTTGTTCTTATCTTATCTTTAGTTGCGAATGCAGCTAGTGCGCTCACAGAGAGAACACACACCACGTGTGTGCGCTCTTCTGATTGGATGTGACTTTTGATTGATTGATCTCGGGTCAAGTCTGGTTTGCCCATAGACCGTAAAAAATGCCCCTCAATATCTTGTTGCATCATGTCCCTGATCGTGTCTGGTTAGGACATTGAGGCAGTTTAAATTTGCTTTTCAAAGCCGCAACAGAACTAGAAGAATCATGAGCTGTTTATTTCCCCTGCTTGTCTGAATGCCAGGGTATGGCAACTGCCATACCCTGCCACACGTAAACACCGCCCCTGACTGCACTGGTCCAGCGCACTATCATGCATGCAGGTATAAATTCATTTTTAAATTATTATTAAATTGTTTGATTTAGGTTTATACATGCTACTTTCCATGGCAGAGTTCAAGATAATTCTTTTCATTATTACTGGAGCTGCTGGTTCGCTAAGTTTCAAATAAACAGCAAGCACAAACTGCAAAAGTGGCCGCCCGTCCGTCCACTCAGTGTCCGAATTCAATCACTCGTTTTCCTGCACTCCCTCAAGTGGACTATATCAGTGGACTAATGTAGGGCATAGTGAATGAGGGTATAGGGGGCGATTTCGAACAAAGCCCTTGTGTTTTCTTCAGTGATCATTACTCAATCTCTTAATTACCTAATTCAATTCAACACTGCTTCGGTGTTAATAACACAGTGTGGGTTATATAAACACTGAGAGGTGTTAATTTAACCCTGGGAAATTCTCCAACAGACCTTTAAGTTCCAAATGAAATATCTTCTGTTCTCAGTAAATAATCATTTTCCTTTCTACTTCTCTGCCTTCAAGTGATTAATATTCTTTTTGATTCTGTAACTTCTTCCATTAATGAGTTAGTTATTTGTTGTCTCTATCTGCTTGTTTATTTGTAATAATAAGCAGGCTGACTGCCTTGTCAACTGATTGTACTACTTCTTAAAGCAACCTTGTGTTCTTGAAAGACGCTATAAAAATAAACATAAAAATAATATAACGTGTAAAAACACTATGTTTGTTTGTTTCTTAACACATCTCTTTTTAAAGTGCATAGCTGATGGTAATTTACCTTTTTTTTTTCTTTTCTTTTTTTTACAGTGGCCTAGACCTACTTCCTGTTGTCAACACGGCAATGCAATGCGGAAGCTTCACATTGAATTTAGTTAAATGAATAAAATGAAACATTTCTCATCGTTTTATTTCAGTGTAAAACGTCTACAATTTTTGTTCTAAACAAAATAAACCAGAATAATATTTTATTGATTTAGATCGATGGAAATAGGTATTTACTTGTTAATAAAATTTAACGCGTTGACGGGATATTTATTTATTATTTTATTTATTTATAAGTAATATTAAAGTAAAATTAGCATATGGTATTTAAACAGTAAATATCGTGGTGCTTTTAAACACTCATTAACTGTGATGACGCACTTCGGATCTCATCAGCTTTAGGTTGTAAATTCACTCTTCAGTCATTAAAATATTTTCAGTAAAATCACATTTAGGTTTCTTGAATCTTACCTCACCGAAAAATAATTCAGAGAGAGGCTTGCATATGAATTTGTGGATGTTAACTCGAGCTTGCGAAGGGTCTGTCTGGATGCGAGCTCAAAGCTGAAAATACTTTCGTTTTCAGTGAATGTAGAAAGGCGGAGCATTGTGAGTTCACGTCGGAGTGACCTGTTCGTTAGGGCAGTATTTCGTTTTGCTATATAGATAAAATAATTAAACATAGACAAAAAGATACCAATAAAAACGTGAATACAGATCCTTAAATGTGAGTCCATTGTTGAAAAGAACAAAAAAAAAAAAATAACAAAAAAAAAAAAAAAAAAACCTTCATTATGGGCGATGGCGCTGCGTGTGCTTTTTATACCGCTGAGTACATTCCCACTATGGAAGTCAATGGTGCCCCCAAAGCAGTCTGGTTACTAACTTATAAATATCTTCTTTTGTGTTCTGTAGAAGAAAGAAACTCTAGGTTTGGAACAACATGAGGGTGAGTAAACGAGGACACAATTTTCATTTTTTGGGTGAACCCTCCCTTTAAATTAAAAACCCTCCCACCAAATAGGCTACTAAAGAGTTATTTAGAAATAAATAAAATAAGCAAACGTAAAATAATGTGAAAATAATAAATGTGTTCTGTTGCAAATTCACATAGTTCTCATGTTTTCGGTTTATTGTTCAGCTGTCAAGTTGTCATTGTTGAAATAATCAGTTCAGACTTATTTTTTATGTTTTTGGGGGGTCTGGTTGATTTTGCCCATATAGCCACAGTGGCAATTAGGGATGGGTATTGAAACCCGGTATTAAACGGCCCCGGGGATGAATTTTGAAAGACCGTTGTATCGATAAACTCGGACGTTATCGGTTCTTTTGAAAATACACGTGACGAGAGAGAGAGAGAGAGAGAGAGAGAGAGAGAGAGAGAGAGAGAGAGAGAGAGAGAGAGAGAGAGAGAGAGAGAGAGAGAGAGAGAGAGAGAGAGAGAGACTACAGCCCTGAGTGACGACGGAGGACAGAAGTAAACATTCAAACATAGCCTGGTTACACTTTAGATCTGTGATAGTCTGATTTTATTTTAGATTTTTTGCTTCCAAAGATTATAATAATAATATTTATGTCTAACGCAACTTAATTCCCTTTGCAGCAACGCTGCCATTTCTCCTTAAAACTCAAATGTAACCTAATGACAGAATCAGCACGATCAGTGATTGTTGTAAAATACAGTCTAGCTACTGTTGGTAAATTGTGGGACGGACGCGTTTAATAATAAAAAAGAGCGATTAAAAGCACAAAAATGGGCGCAAAAGATTATTCCCAAGTCGGCGCGCGCGCTCTGAAACAGCCCGCAACGAGACGAGCAAATTACACTTTCGGTTTCACATTCGCGTCTAAACGATCAAATGTCCACAAACACAACACACTTTGTGTCTAAAATTGACGTAGTTATTCTGGAAATAGTTGAGAGAAAATGTAGTGCTTCTGCTTATCATCAGTCGCCTACAGATCTGCACATCTGTCTCAAAGAGGCAGCAGTGTAAATAAACATGCTGATGAATTACTGCGAATTAAACAACCAAATGCAAAGAGAAAATCACAGTCACAGTATGTATGTGTGTGTGTGTGTGTGTGTGTGTGTGTGTGTGTGTGTGTGTGTGTGTGTGTGTGTGTGTGTGTCCTACTGAACATATTCTCCAAACCTGTTCTCTCCCAGCAAGCAATTTTCCGTCTAAAAGACGTCTACTAGCCGTCTAAACACACCCCAGACGTCTAGGCTAAATCAAGGCTAAACTTGGGCTGTCAGTGAAAATCTAATAGACGTCTATAATAGCCCAAGATTAGACGGCTATTGAATGGCTACATGTATATGTCTAATAGACAGCAAATATGGGTCTAGGCTAAAACTAGGCTAAATTTGGGCTCTCAGTGAAAATCTAATAGACGTCTAACCATAGCCCAAGGATAGACTAGTCATCAAATAGACGGCTAACAAATGACTAATATATACGTTTAATAGACAACAAAATAGCTAAAGGATTCTTTTCACTCAAATATAACAGGATCTAAAAAATAAAAATCCATCCAAACACATTAAATATAAAGGTTTTATTTAGAAAAAGAACATTAACAACACAGACAACTTAAGATAATACAAAAAGATCAAAACATAAAAATGACCAAATAAAATTTTACAAATACAATTAAACATAAAATTAGGATAAGAAATATGGAATATTAACAACGTGATATAATTAAAATTATATATATATATATATATATATATATATATATATATATATATATATATATAAAGTTAACCCTTTTGTTGGTTTATAAAACGCATCATCACGGCATCTGCCAAATAAGAAACAAAACATTGCACAAGAAAAGCATTTTTGACATCATAATGTTTTACTTTATTTACAGTAATTGTGATGAAGTCATTCTCTTTTGCTTGGATGCGCACTAGAGCTGGGCAATAAAAGGTTAAGATACATGTATGTGACATGTTTAAAGATAGTCATCATTTACTCACCCTCAAGTTGTTCCAAACCTGTATGGGTTTCTTTCTTCTGTTGAACACACAAAAATATATATTTGAAGAATGTTGGTAACCAAACATTTGATGGTAGCCACTGACATTCATTGTAGGAAAATGAATACAATGGAAGTCAATGCGGCCCATAAAGCTTTTGATCACCCAGGTTCTTCTTTTGTGTTCAACAGATGAAAAGAAACAACAAGAAGCAACGACATCTTGATTTTTGGGTTTAAAAGATGTTTTAGCCGTTATGTTGCATTAGAACAATGAGGTAGATGATTGGGGAAGCACTGAATGGTTTAAGGCCAAAGTGAATGTCTGATTTTCTGCTGCATTATGAACCATCCTCTCAGGGTGTCTGGGTCAGGTCTGCTTTCTGTCCCCCGAGTCAAAACTAAACACGGAGAAGCAGAAATAAGTTTTTATACATAATATATCTGGAACAATCTCAAAGAAAACCTGCAGTCCTCCGGCAACTCTTAATTCTTTTAAATCAGGGTTTACTGTTTGCCACTGCCTTTTATTAACTGGAAATAAATAATGATACATTTCTTACACTGCACTGTAAATTTTACTCTGCTGTTATCATGTTTTTATTTTTGTTTGTTTTTCATAGAACAATGTCTTCTTATATTGTCTTTTTAGATTCCCCAATGTTGCTTTTATGTTTTATGTAAAGCACTTTTGGCTTGGTGAAATGTGCAATAAAAGTTACACATTTGCCTTGCCAAGTCAAAGACTCATATTTTCATATAATGATCCAAAGAGTAAAAGGATATATGTGGCTTTCATAACAAATTATAATAGTTTGCACGTTTCATGTTTATCCCTTTTTAAGGTGCCTATAGGTACTACATGTAGCATATAAGCTAACCACATGGCTTTGACAATATTACTTAGCTAAAATCTCACCGTCCATACACGATAACAAATAATGTATATAATGAACACATGTTAAAACGAAAACACAGATACTTACAAGGCCAAATAATGTCCTTTAACGTTTACTGTTGCCCGTTGCTGTTCTCCGTTCTCCTCCTGTTGTGTAAAAACAATCCACTCCAACCGACAGAAATGTTTTTCGCGATATCTGCCGTTGCCAGTAGCACAGGCTACAGCTGCCACCTAGCGGTTGAGAGTTGTAATTGATTTTTTAAATTTTATTTTAAAAAGAGACAATAGTTTACGATTTTCTTTGACTGTCTTACATTTTAAGTGAATGTTATGCGGGACAGCAAAGCTAAAACTAATTCAAATGTTTACAAAAGGTTGGGCTAAAAGCAGACTACACATAGCCCGTCCAATTCAGAGCTAAATCGTGGCTATAGATAGACCGTGACATGAAATGACACATCTTGCAAATATTATTGACATTGCGAACATGATGTAATATCAACCATATAATTTGGTACATTGCCAAAAACTAAAATTAATCAGTTTAGTCTTTTGACTAAAAGTGGGCTACGAATAGCCGGTCTGTATAGGAGCTAAACCGTGGCTAGGCATAGCCATGAATATATCACGTTAAAGAAATGAAACCAAACACATTGTAATCACTGTTAACTTTGCTTACATGATGGAATATGATACATCTCACAAGTTATTTGGACAAAAAATACATGTAACCAAATTCAAGGTTATTTTGGCTAAAAGTGGTCTACTAGCCGGACTATATCAGGTCTATAGTTAACCTAGACGGTGAAATGACGGCTATTGCTTGCTGGGCTCTTACCAATACATACTCAGGCTCTTGATCAAAATATAAACCTAAGGTGTGGTAGGCCAACAAATGAATTACTGTATGTCCCAATTAAAGGACAAAAAGGGTAACACTGGTGTAAGAAAGTAAGAATTTCTGATTACACAGTACATAAAATACTCTTTTGAAAACTCATTAGAAAGGGCATAATGAAATACACATGGGCAAGGTAAATAATAAACCCCTCTAAAAGGTTAAAACTCAATACTCCACACTCAAGTCGTCACACCTGGAATTGATTAAATCACTATAAGCGTGATACACAGCAAGCCACACACACACAATGAAGATAGGGGGGGGGGGGATTTTTTGCACACTGCCCAGTAAGATTACATCAAAGAGTACCCCAAAATAATAAATAAAATCAAAATAAACAAAATCAAAATATCTACAATACAAAAACAAAACCAAACAAAATTGTTAAAAGTCCGTTCACTGACATAGACTACATTACCCATAATGCACGTGGTCTTATGTAGTTTTGCTCACTCGCGGTTGAGCTAGGCGCTTTCACTTTCGTGTGGCACATGGCCATGAGTATTCACGGTGCAGAGAATTGCCATCCTTGGTTAATCCTGTGCTAGTCTTGTGTGTAGAATTGCTGTGTGCGTCCTTAAGATGTAAGTATGGCTTTGCATAAATGACGCGATTATTGCAGTTATTCACTCAGGTGGCAAAGTTGTTATACCGGTGTTATACCCTACTGCTATACTGCAGATGCCGCTACGGTGCTCCACAAGCGGTGCTCCCCCCCCCCCCCTAGTGGATTTTGGTTGTAATGCGGGCTATTTCTTTATGCATCTGTATGTAACCATAGCCTACATGTTTACTAATATACATTTTATTGTATTTTGTTTCAGATAACCACACACACACTCCCCCACACAAACACACCTATTTGTCATATAAATACCTACAAATCCTCATCATTTCCATGTTTCTGACTCATCCTCAATAAATTCTCAAACTGTACCATTGGATTTGTCTATTCCTTCTGACCGAGGAAGACTCAGTTGATGAGCAATCCAAAATCAGCCGCAGACGCACACGGTCTCTTACAAGTGGTCCTTCGAGCCAGAGGTTCATTGGCTGAGTCAACAAAATGGCAACTCCACAAGATGACGTTCCTCAGGAGAAGAGTCCAAAGCATAGTCCCCGTCCAAGAAGGAGCAGGAAGCTTCCAGGACATCTGGTGGAGTATGAGCATGACCTACCTGATCCAGAGGAGACAGAGTCTTCAAGGAGCAGCAGTTCAGAGGAATCTGAGACGAAGAAGAAGGAGATGAAAAAATGGAAGAGAATGGAGGCAGCTTGGGGCAGTGTACTGAAAACGATGAATGAGATGCAAATCACTATGAAGGAGACCAGTGGTGCATTAACCAAGCATGTGGAACAACTGGAGTGAGCATGCAGTTCATGCAGCCCTCTCCCTACCCAGAGTGATGCTCAGCAGCAAGATAGAGCTGCTTCGCTTCCTGTTCTACTTCAAACACCACAGAATAGCAGTGCGGTCATGAGCAGCATCCATACTAATGATCAGCTACACATCCTGGCACCAGCATAAAGGCAGGAAATTAGAACGCCTGTGAACCTGTTAAGGCCAGTAGAACCTATTGCATCTCCACCATTACATAAAGCAAATCCCATTCTCCATTCAGCACCAAATTCAGCTTCACTACCTTTAAGCCCTATTATTCCACCTACTTTAAATACTCAGACAGTGCCGCTGTCCTCTAACCCTGCAAATCCACCTGCACAGCAGCCAGGCTCAGTGCTAGTACCTCAACCTGTGCTTCACCAACCGCCAGTACTGCAGCCCAGGGTGAACACTGCGTTTCAGCCCACAGGTCAGTCGGCCCCTTGGCCCGGGCCACCGCCTGTTCCACAGCCGAGAATCCCTGTGGCCTATCCAGGGATTCAGCCGGCTCTACAACCTGTCACTCAAGTAGCCCAATCAGTACAGTTCAGGGGGCTTGAACCAAGTCAGGCTGAGTCCCTATACAGTCAGAGGTATCAACACCCGCAGCCTCCAGGCAGCTCCACCCAGGTACTCTCTGCACGATCCCACGACTTCCCTGCAGTCTCAGCGTCACTGTATCAGCCACCACCGGGGATTTCAGCGTCGCAGACTTATAGCCAGCTTTATGCCGCTCCACATCTTGATTCAGCCCGCTACTACTCAACTGCTTATCCACCAGTCTCTGCCTACCCTTCACTGCCTGCTGCATAAACTGCACAAGACGGAGTACCTCCTACAGCTGGAGCCACCCAGCCAAACCTGATGGAGATGATCTTAGCATCCTCATATGGCATCCCGAAGCCTAGACTGGTGACATTCAAATCAGGCAGAGAGTGTGACTTTGTATTACTGAAGAAAGGGCTGGACAGCCTCCTTGGGCCACATGCTCATCTCACAGAGGAGTATAAATATCACATTTTGATAGTTCAGTTAGAGCATCCATGTGCGTTACAAGTGGCCAGACGCTATATTCACGACCGCACTCCTTACACTAGTGCAATGAGAGCTCTGGAGCAGAGGTATGGGCAACCTAGGCAATTGGTGCAGAGTGAACTGATTGCTATACTAAATTGCTCTCCTATTAAGGCAGGTGATACTCAAGCCCAGTGTTGCCACAGTTACTTTGAAAAAGTAATCTGATTACTGATTACTGATTACTCCTTTAAAAAGTAACTTAGTTACTTTACAGATTACTTGATTTTAAAAGTAACTAAGTTAGATTACAAGTTACTTTATTAGTTACATTCAGCAGTTGCCGACATCACCCCTGCCGCCTCAAATTAGAAATGACAACCGTTTTTGGCAACAAACTTTATTGCATTTATGCCTGAGCCTGACGGCCCCGACTTTTTTTACGCCCCTTTTTTTAGGCTTCTCCTTCGTTTTATATTTATTTTTATAATTCAAATGAACAATGAGATGTGCTGGTGGAAACAACATGAGACCATGATAGCTTGCGCCACTGTCAAGATATGGCTCGCGCAGGGTTAAAGAGTCCGTTTCTTCAGTGCAGCTGCTAGAGTTATGGCCTTTTTACAACTGGTTCCTTCATTCATTTTCTCTGACCAGGTATCTATCTGATTGCGAAAAGACCAGGAGTAGGCCTAAATGCCTTCCAAGAGTCTTTCGAGACGTATTTAATTCCGATCACTCAAACAAACCAATTCAGAAGGTGTATAAAAACATTTCAAACTAAACCGGACAAATGTAAATGTATTTGGTTGTTTAAACCACATGTGTACATTTTACTCCTGGCAAATAATTAAAAAATAAATGTGTGAGAGCGTGTTATGTTGTAGTCAGATAGATATGATAGTGCTTGCAACATCGCTGCAAATGAGTAAAGCAAGCCAACGCATATGGCCGTAAATGAAAATTTAAAATAAGTCACACAAAACACAATCATCTTCAATATAAATGAATGAGACTAAATGACCTTACCAGTGATTAGGTCGCTCTCTCTCATATTGCGATCTTTGAATTTGAAATGAGCTGCTGAATAAAATGCTAGAATCTTTTGCTTTGATGTGAACTCCGTTAAATGAGCATATACCGCGGGAATTGAAGATCGGATTTATATAAATTTTGCTGAAGTCTAAGGTAGGCTATAAGACAACCTGCATGTACTTTTTTTTTTTAGATTGTGTAGCCCGTTTCGTTTTTTTGAGCGCCGTTGCAAGCACTAGGCTAATCTATCAGCCTGCCTCAGCTCGTCAAAAATGCCTTTGTGGTGGTATAATAACTAGCCTACTTTGTTTTTAATGTCAAGGTAGTTATATTTCGTTTCGTTTCTTTATTAAGTTCATTTAGAAAAATGTTTAGAGCAATTTTTTGTTTGTTAAATTAAAGTTTTATTTTTTTTATGTGACGACCCAGTGAGTTAACCGCATGTTTAATAGCCTAGTCTCTCAATCCAACTCTTGAATTGTCTTGCCTATATAAACTTTAATTTAACAAACAAAAAATTGCTCTGAACATTTTTCTAAATTAGGTTAATAAAGAAACTAAACGAAAAATAACTACTTTGACATTAAAAACAAAACTGAGCAATTTTAATGGCTGCAACAATGTAAAAAAAAAAAAAAAACACGGGCTCCAGCCGGACTCGGGCTGAGAATTTTGATAAGCTGTCGGTTTTTACTAAGGAAAATGACTAAAATAGTAACTCACAGTGACTTGTATAAGTAACTTTAATCTGATTACTGGTTTGGAAATAGTAACGCGTTAGATTACTCGTTACTGGAAAAAAGTAGTCAGATTAGAGTAACGCGTTACTGGCATCACTGCTCAAGCTTGGTTGTAATGCAGGCTATTTCTTTAATTAATCTGTATGTAACCATAGCCTACATGTTTACTAATACACATTTTATTGTATTTTGTTTCAGATAACCACCCCCACCCCCCCAACACACAAACACACCTATTTGTCATATAAATACCTACAAATCCTCATCATTTCCATGTTTCTGACTCATCCTCAATAAATTCTCAAACTGTACCATTGGATTTGTCTATTCCTTCTGACCGAGGAAGACTCAGTTGACGAGCAATCCAAAATCAGCCGCAGACGCACACGGTCTCTTACAAAAATAAACAAAAAAAAATACACAAAGAGTCTCTTTCCCCGTCTCAGTGCGCAGCTAGGCGCTTGATCTAAATTAAACAAACACACTTGTTACATTAAATGTGGCTGGCAAACTCTCCTACAAATGAATAAAACAATAATAAGACAATTCATCACAAACAGTTATCATTAGGAAGTGGCATTCATACCTGAATCTGAAGACAGATTAAAAACTGCACACGTGTCCTCAACAACGCGACCCCACGCCGCTTTACTGTTATTACAAAAGCAACAAATCAAAATACACACACACACACACACACACCTATATTTAAAAACATACATCTCATATAAATGTCTATATCTGCATCAGTTCCTTTAGAATCAAACTCTGGTACTGGTCACCCGTAGCCTGACAAGCCAGACCCACATCAAGATGTTTGGTCTGGAAACTCACCATTGACGGCTCAATCTGAGGGGCGGATAAACGGTTGTCTTTCAAACTCCCTCTGCACGCGATAGGATAGCGCTACACCAACCAGAGCAACGAAGGTGAAACAGAGCTTGTTGATAGATTGAACATTCGCCGTATCCGGTCGGCTAAACTCCGAACACATCTTCCCTTTTTAAGAATGACTTCAGTGCCGTTCTTTGTTCTTTTCTCAGAGGAAAGCTTAACTCCAAGTCTTCCAGTGTCGCAGTCAAAGCTGATTCGAAAGACCGCCGCCGTTCGCCAGTTTCTGTGTTTACTAGAAGCACGCAAACGCAACTCGGCCGTCGTCATTATGGCCCCGCCCACCGACTCTATACACGATGTGATTGGCCCGGCAAGAGTTAGGGGAATACAGCTCAGAAGGGTATTGAGAGTTGCTAGACGTCACTCGCGGCCCGATTAGATTTGCAGCCGCTACGGTGCGTCTAGATTTCTAGGCTAGGTCACCTGAGAACTTTCTATAAACAGTCAGCATCTCCAAAAAACATCAGTCTAAGACAGCCTCAAACAGTGGTGCTTCTACAAATAATTAAATCAAAACAGTCTTTAAACCAGCACCCACAATCTTGTGATCAAGAAACATGCTTCAACATTAAACATTCAAACTTACTGCACTTTCATTCCCCACGCTGTTGAAACGCAGTACTAGCTCGCTGGAATGATTCAGCGCACTCTAAATTACGTCACAATATATGGACGGCTGCCCTGACTTTGCACTTGTTGACACCGCCTACCTGACCTCACATCCACCACACACACACCCACACACATATAAAATCTCAAAAAGTACCGATAAGAATGCCGTTAAAGTACTGGAAAAATGAACACGTGTTGTCCCTGGGCACATACACTATATGTGTTAAAGGGGTGGTAAAACACAATGTAGCTCCCCCCAGAGAATTTCACGAGCACAAGGATTTTTCTAATGACTGGCAATTTATTGTTAATCATGAAGATAACCATCCAACTCAAGATGCCGTGAGAACTAAAAACACAAAAATAAAGAATATAAAGAGCCACAAAAATAAATAAATGTTGTCTTTGTAAACCTTTCAAACAGAGTGAAGTTCACTTTAACATTTTTTGAACACATATTTTACACTTTCCACACATAGCAACAAATCCACATTAATCACATACAATGCAAATGAAAAACTTCATTGGCTGCATATTACCAATGGAGAACTTAATTTTGCATCTGATGTCCCTTTTAGCTTCAGATGAGTAGAATATAACGTTAATGTGGAATACTATTCAACTTTCCAATGGGTGCAGATCTCTCTCTTCCGATAACTCCCCAGCAAACAGGGGACGTCCCCCGGACATTGCGAACGTCCGTTTAGGTCTGCAGTAGGTCCGAGTTGTATGAGGGGTGGTTTATATATTTACTTTGCTAACTAAGCAATCAATCATGTCGATTGACACGTACCTTGACGTGAGCAAAGCCGTGACCAAGTGAAGTTAATAAACGTAATTTCGGGAGGAGTACGCCCATCTAATCTTTCAATTAATACCAAGGTATAAAACCAGCAGCTTACCTCTTTAGTCCAGGCAAAATAGCGTTTTACGACAGACTAATTGTAAAAGAATTTTATTCAGCTTAGATCATTTCTATGAGGTGTCCAGAACAACATACTAAAAGTCCTAAGAAATCCTAGTTGAGGAAATATGCTAAATTCTCATCAATCCGATGAGATTCTCAACCAATCATCATTCCCCTTTTTAGTTCCTGAAGCATTTGGCCTGCCCAACTCTGCTTGACTGGCTTCGCTGCTCATTTCACCTGATGATCTCCAGATCGCCGGTCTCTCCGCTCCACATAACACCTCGCTCAAGAAAACCTCTCTCTTCTTCCATTTAGAATCATCACAGGGCTTGGTCGATCCTCATCGTGATGCATCGAGGCCTTCATCATCATCAACATCATCCTCTTCAGCAGTAACGTTAAGCCTCGTACCTCCTGCTGAGAAATGGTCCGTCAACGCGCTCAGGCAAGCGTTATCCAGCGCGGGTTTTCCATTTCACCCAGAGGAATTCAAAAGTGCAACTTCACGATCTGCTCGTGTGTTTTCACCAAAAACTCTCACTCTCACGCCGCATTCAGCGTTCTCGTAGCAACACGCAAACATCAACACAAACAACTGCACGATCTATACGGTCAGTTTCAGTTTCAGCCTTCACTTCACTTCACCTTCACTTCACTTCGCTTTCACGTCCGCCACTTAATTCGGCCGGGACTATCGCGGCCGCAGACATTAGTTCCACGTCTGCTCGCAATAGTTCCACGTCCTCTTCGACAGTGACTGTTACCTTTCACCCTCCCACAGGTAAGTATAGCTTCTTCTGTTCTTCTTTCCACGCTTCCAATATTTCGGTGCGTTCTGGCTTTTATTCTCTGTTAAATCGAGAAAAGCTATATAATACATTTCTCCTCTGCTATTGGAGCAGGCCCAAAGCGTGAGGCTGCCTCCGCAAACGGTCCTGCCCCCCCCCCTTAATTTCTCCTCTGCTATAGGTGCAGACCCAAAGCGTGAGGCTGCCTCCGCAAACGGTCCTGCCCCCCCCCCTTAATTTCTCCTCTGCTATAGGTGCAGACCCAAAGCGTGAGGCTGCCTCCGCAAACGGTCCTACCCCCCCCCCTAATTTCTTCTCTGCTATAGGCGCAGACCCAATTGTGCAGACCCAAGCGGGAGGCTGCCTCCGCAAACGGTCCTGCCCCCCCACCCCCTATAATTTCTCCTCTGCTATCAGCGTAGACCCAAGAGTAAGGCTGCCTCTGCAAACGGTCCTGCAAAAGGACCCCCAAATATGATGAACCTTTATGAGGGATCCCCTTAAATCCATCTATATATTTTGTATGTGATGTGATGACAACATTATCATCTGATCAAAAAAGCCGGTGCTTTCGTTGGGCAGAGGGTTAAAGATAGCCTAGGCCTACATTTATAATGGAAAAGCTTTATACTTAAGATAAATAAAAATATAAAATATAAGCTTTTGCTGCATTATAAATGTGTATACTTTAACTTCATCCATTTAATGCATCCTTGCTGAATAAGTTTCCCCAAAAAATTATGTTATCTTTTTACTTTCTGTTCATTATAATAATCCTGACAATCAGGGGCGGATCTACCGGGGTGGCATGGGGTGGCAACTGCCACCCTAAGAAAAACCCGTCTGCCACCCCAGCATCCCAAATTCCCAATGCATTTGTTACCTGCATCAGGCCTGGAAAGCCTGAATGGGTAAGTTAAATGAATCACTGTAGAGAAATAAGAGAAACGCTGTGAGACAGTAGTACTGGCTGCAAGCTCTGGCAAAGTTTTATTAACTCTGACGCACCCGGTGCAATACCTTAATTCAACAGCGTTAAACGCCCTCTACAGGAGACAATAATGACAGCAACATTTTCATTACCATAAAAAGAAGGTAACAATGAATTCAACCATCAATAAATGAATGCTCATATATTTTTGAACCATACAAAATTTTAAAGGAGGGGGGGGGGGTCCTTTTTTCTCTCTCCTTTGCTTTAACATACATGCATATATCTTTCAACCTACTACATTCTCCCCTATTTTTTTTAGATGGCTCCTGACATCTGAATAACTTTTGAACATGTTATTTTTTTCCTTTTAATCTCTTCTTTGTACCACTGACTCAATACACATACTGACACCAATGACAACAAGGGTGAGTGGGCATATACTGAAAGTAATGTGTCCCATTTCGAGCTATATAGGGCTGTGTGAGTTGTACTGAGTTTAGCGCTGCTCTCCAGGGTTAGTAAGATGGAATACCCAGAGTGTCGTAAGTGAACATTTCCTTGGGTCTTCCAGTTCTCTGAGATCTCCTTACTTTTCTGTCTCTCGTCTCCTCTATCTCTCTTTATATCCCATGTTCAACCACATGTTCTTCCACATCATCTATTCCCCTTCTGTCTCCATCCGAAACCTGTAACTCTAATTCTGGGCTGGGTAACTGATCCTCTGGACCTGACTCCTGATCTTGGCTCTCTGGTAGATCATATCCCCTCGCTGGTTGAAACTCACAGGCAGTTGGACGAAGGTCAGACGAATCTTTTGGTAACACTGGTACCGTATCCCTTTGTGGAAGCTTTCGCAGTTTGTAACATGGGATTCTTCGCAAATCATATTGGTGAGTATGCTCTTCCTCGTCCGAGGTATCTGTCATTGAGCATTCTACTGACTGAGTCGTTAAATGTCTTTCCTGTCTTCTCTTTGTCTCTTTAGCAATGGGCAAGGGTTGTTCCACCGGTAAATCATTCACAGCCATCAAAAGGTTGCGGTGGAGCACACGCAACAGTTTCTGGTGACACTGTCATACTGTACTCGCTCATGTGATCGCCAGTTTCTGTGTTTACTAGAAGCACGCAAACGCAACTCGGCCGTCGTCATTATGGCCCCGCCCACCGACTCTCCGGTGCTTATCCGTCCAGGTCACAGGTGTCCTTGAATGAAGTTGTCCTTTTTCTTGTTTCCTGTTTTTACCTCCTCCCTGACGAAGCGGTACGGTGACAACTCCCCTGGCTTCAGATGAGCATTGGAGAAGCTCGAACAGAGGCTTTGCAAGACGAGAAAAATCCTGGATTAATGATCGGTAATAAATAAAGAATCCAAGCAGTGTTCGTACCTCTCCCACTGTTCGAGGTTCGTTGTTTTGCAGCGTTCTTACAGCTTCCAGATCCGTAGGGTCAATTTCAATCCCTTCTCCTGACACCAAACGCCCAATGTATCTAACTTGTCTTTTGAAGAGCTCACACTTCTTTGGACGAAGTTTGATTCCATGCTTTCTCATTTGTCGCGGTACTTTCCTGAGATGTTCCACATGATCACTGAATGACTTAGAGAAACACAGTACATCATCTAAATACGGTGTGCAGCACTCATCACAGATACTCTTTAACACTACCTCCATACATCTCTGAAATGCTGCAGGGGCATTGGTCAGACCAAATGGAATGCGTACCCATTCGTACAGACCCCAAGGAGTGCTGAAAGCAGTCACATATCTAGATTCTTCACTAACAAACCCTTGATGGTAAGCGCTACCCTGATCTAGAATTGAGAACCATGAATTACCACCAAGGCTGTCTAGGAGATCTTGAATCCTGGGAAGAGGATGACGATCAGGGATGGTCTTATGGTTTAGATCTCGGAAATCGACACACAAGCGCAAACTGTTGTCTTTTTTTCTAACGCATACCACTGGTGACGAATATGAGGATGCCGACTTCTTAATCCAACCTCTGTTCAACAGGTTTTGCACATAGTCATTCACCTCCTTATAAAGGGGTTTTGGAATGGCGTTATAACACTTCTGGACTGGTGTGTTATCTGATAGGTGGATTTTCAGCTGAAGGTCAGGAATACATCCAATATCTCCCTCATCCTGAGCAAACACATCTGATTCTTCAAACAGTATTTTTCTCACAATGTCTTGTTCCGGTTTGTTAAGGTGTTCAAGATCAACAGGTGGGTGCCATTTTTCTCCCACTCTCCTCTCATGCTGTTCTTCTTTTTTATCGACATCATCTGTTCGCGTGAGCTGGGCTGAACACATTAACATGCTGTCGTTCTGCTTATCTGAATGCTGAACATTAAAGGATGTGCATATCGGTCTCATATCACTGATAGGTTCGATATTACCCAATACTAGTCTCTGAGGTAGGTAAATCTTATGGCTGGTGGAATTTTGAATGGGAATTTTCACCGTCTTTGAGGCACCAGAAGGTACGTTTACAATAGCAGGAAATAACTCCAACCCTTCTGGGATTATACTATCTGACGCTGGTTCAAACATCAAGGTTCCACCCTTGTGCCATGCTTTTACTTGGCATCTTACCTCCAGGACTTGACCACTAGGGATGGTGACTCCTTGTTTCCCCGTCTTTACTTTACAGTTTGCAGTACATTCTTGGGTGGAGCTCACTGTAGATACCAAAGTTTCAGCGGCACCTCTTTGCATCTGCAAGGCCTCAGAAAGAAGGTCAATTAGACTGAGGTTATTGGCACAACCATTATTCTCTCTTATGATCTCCTCAATTACATTGAAACCAAGCAGTGGAAAATCGAGGCACTTTCGACTCACCAACAGGGGCACTTGGATGGCGATTTTATTTTGTTTACCGCTTGCGATTTCTAATAAAACCTCAGCCAATCCATCAAAGGTTACGACTGTCCCATTAGCTGCTGTGACATGAAGCTGGCTATCCGCTAGTAGAGATTCTATTGGTCGGATGTTGATGTTGGGTAAGCATTTCTTTAGCCACACTCGTCCAACAATACTGACCTGAGCTCCACTGTCCAAAAGCATTTGGGTCTGGACACCATTCAATTGGCAAGTTATCATGCAGCGACTACCAATTAGCTGTGCAACACGTTTCTCTCCAATCTCATTTGCTCTGTTGGATGTATTCTGTGTTACAGGTTGCTCACCTCTGGGTGCACGGGAAGAAGGTTGGGACACAGTATCTTCTGCGGTCACTGGTGGTCCCTCCCCAGTGACCTCCTCTCTTTTAACGCTTGACTTTTCATGAGACAGCCCACAGCTCTGTGCCCTGCTTGACCACACAAGAAACAGTGAGTACACACTTCAACATTTTGGGAGATACACTGTTTGCATTTACCCTTCGTTTCTGGTTTTAATGGCTGTTGTGCACTTGCTGCAACTATTTTGGTTTGCTGTTGAACAACTGGGCCCATGGACATGACCACTTTCTCCAGATTCTTGGTCAACACAGATACTTGAGCAGAAAGTTCATGAATGGCATCACGATTGGCTTTAACTTCTGCGCGGCTCAGGGGAGAACATTGCCCATCCACCTCATCCTGCTGTGTTACACTTGCAACTGTAACTTTGGATTTGTACGTGTGACCTATTCGTTTTTGTCTTTCAGCGTCCTCACTAACAGACTGTGTAATCAGTTCTAAGATCTGATCATCTATGATTGCCTGTGTTGCTATTGCGGCTTTAATGTCTCTCCGGACAAATCTGTGTTTTTCATTCAGACCCTGATACAGTGAGTGTAAGAAAACACCTTGGGCTAGTTTCCGATCATACTGAAACTCAGATTCAGTTTGTTCTGAAGGAAACAACACTCTCTGCTTAAGCCCAATTAACCTATATACAAACGGTTGCGGGGATTCTTTGTCTTGTTGTTTTGCATTACTCAGTTCCTGAAATAATTCAATACTACTTTTGTCCCTAAGATGTGCTCTAAGGAAACGTTTCAACTCAGCTACTGTAAGGCTGTCTTTCGTGATAAGCATCTCTTTGAAAGTACCAGGTTTGATTACCTTTAACATTGTTTGAATGATTTCTGACTCTGTGAAATTTTCGGCAATACCTTCATCAATTTGCTTACAAATGCTGTTGAAACTCAAGTCTGAATTTAAATCAGAAATTTGTCCACCATAAATTTTAAACTCTCTACGTGGCAAAAAGGATGCAACATCGGAGAATTTGATCAGATCAGTCATTTGTTCAGACACTCTAGGCAGTGGAACAGTTTGTTCAGCTCTTGAATGTGATGACAGACCTGTAGTTTGTGCTACCTGCATCTTGGCAGCTACTGATGTCGATGCAGATTGTGATACCAGTCCCACAGTCTCTTCGTTTTCTTCGACGTAGGAAGCGAAACCTTGTCCTGTAGCGGTCAACTCACGAACAAGGTCATGAAGGGTCAGCAAGCAGGCCATTCCTTGGTCCTCTAGACTCTGCATTTGTTATCCTCGCATGAAATCAACGATGAAGTCGTAGAGTTCCACCTCTGTTGCATCCACGCCTGGGACCTCTTCTCCTTCCTCCTCCGCACAGCACAGGGCTACATCGTAAAGTGCTTTGCAGTTTGAAGAGCTGAACAGCAGGTGGAGCTGCTTCTCGATCTCCCACTGTAGTTATTGAAGAGTAGCCATGACTGGACTGCTGGTGTCTGCCGTTTAACTCACTGATCTGGGACAAATGACGTTTAAACACTGTGGTTCTTTACTGATCAGCACCCGACCACCAGGTGGCGCTGATCCCGGACGAGCCCCCAAATTGTTACCCGCATCAGGCCTAGAAAGCCTGAATGGGTAGGTTAAATGAATCACTGTAGAAAAATAAGAGAAACGCTGTGAGACAGTAGTACTGGCTGCTAGCTCTGGGAAAGTTTTATTAACTCTGACACACCCGGTGCAATACCTTAATTCAACAGCGTTAAACGCCCTCTACAGGAGACAATAATAACAGCAACATTTTCTTTACCATAAAAAGAAGGTAACAATGAATTTAACCATCAATAAATGAATGCTCATATATTTTTGAACCATACAAAATTTTAAAGGAGGGGGGGGTCCTTTTTTTCTCTCTCCTTTGCTTTAACATACATGCATATATCTTTCAACCTACTACACATTAAATATAAATAGTTTCCTCTACCGATTTACATCAGCGGCGCTTCAATGTGATGAGATAATAGCAAGAAAACTAGTCTTTCTATTGTTTTTCAAACAAATTACTCAAGAACTGCTTAGTGATCCGCAACGCAACTCACCTCTACCGCCAGTTTCACACAGTCCGTTTGCAGTATGTATTTATTTTTTCGCATAACGTTACACATGTTAACAGATAACAGCTTTCACACTGCAACCCTATGCGGTCCGGCAGTGCCTTCAGGAGCGGTGCGTCAGCACTGATTATTGAAGTGAAAATCTTATTTCACCGCATATAATTTAAAGTCTTATCTGATAAATTGAAATCAGCCATAGACATAAAGGATGCAGCAGCAAACATTAATAGGGAAAGAAAAGGGTTAACAATAGCATTACTCTGAAACAAATGCAGTTATAGCCTACATAAGCTACCATATTTTCTGCTTAACTTTAATTAAACTCCAGTTCAAATGAAAAGTGCATTTTTTCACTGAGCACATTCTCTGCAGTCCGAGCGATGCACTGAAGCTCACTCTCGCTCATATCTGAGGTAAATCATTAACACAATCACCATTTAGCCTACAGTAGCCTAGATGCGTTACTTTTATTGAACTAAATTCATTACAATCGGCAAAAACTAATACGCAGGTTATGAACAAGAGCGCTCCCGAGTCCACGTTTCATTCTCACACTGCTGTTCGTGTGAATCGCAGCACATTTCTGCACACACACACAAAATACAGGCAGGAACGCGCATCTCTTAAAGGGGCCGCACTATAGTCCAACTCTTAAAGGGGCCGCACTATATTCCTACTCCTGGTGAATATGGACCTCCTCCTCCAGGTATGGTGTGGAGCTGGTGCGCTCTCAGGTCCGCATCACAGCTTTCACATTACCAATTTTTCATACGAACTGTGCCCTGTTCTGAATTAAACTACCAGTGTAAAAACTCCCTTTATTTATATTCTTAAAATGAGAGAAATCACGGCTTATTCTGAATGTTTAAGCTTAGGCTTAAGAGACATGAACAAGTTATTTGAAAAACATGACCTTTGCAACATGTCTTGTCTTCTTGCTCTGAGTATGGTTTTACTATAAACGTACATTTGCATAAAGCATGCATATTTGTCCATACCCATGTTGATTAGAGTATTTAAAACTTGAAACATATTCATTTAAGGTACATTTAAGAACTGATAAAAATGTGTGATTAAATTAATTTAAATATTTTAATCAATTGACAGCCCTACTAATAACAAAATATGAACAGCCATCCGCAGGGGCACTAATACGATCACTTATATACTGCTACGTGCAACAACAAAAAAAAAACCTGAGGAAGACAAGTCGGCCTACTAGCCAGTTTGTGATTGGTCCCTGGATTTCCGGAATCAAATCGCAGCAGAATGGCTAGCAGAAAACATAAGGAGAAAGGTGGATGGGAAAAAGTTAAAGAAAAGAGGGCCACAGTGGTTCTATGGTGTACTATGTAGTTAGTACATAGTACACCATAGTACAGTGTCTGTTGCGCACGGCTGGGGCGAATGGCGGGCCTATTTGGGAGAAAGTCCAGGGCTGTATTTTAGCTCCAGTCTGTCCCTGCTTGGAAGTGGAGAAACAAAGTACTTTATGACCTGCAGTATTTCTTATAAAAGATTTAAAAATGAAAGAAATTAAAAACTAGATTTTTTTTCTATTGTAAGTTTTAATGTAAAATGTTTTTGATTTTTAACATCGGTCTATGTTTAAATGTTTTGCCACTTGCGTGAGCAACATATAAATATAAAGTATATTTAATATAAGTATATTATACTTGAATCCACAAGATTTAGTGTTGCCACCCCTCATAGATCTCATGCCACCCCCTTGCCACCCCATGAATAATTTTCTAGATCCGCCCCTGCTGACAATAAATTATACACAACTGTTTTCATCATTGATAATAATAATAAATGTTTGAGCTCAAATTCTCACATGAGAATGATGAGTGAAGGATCATGTGACACTGTGACTGGAATAATGGTGATACATTCAGCTTTGATCACAGAAATGGTTTAAAATGTATTCAAATAGAAAAAAAAGTTATTTTATAATGTTAAAATATTCCAAAATATTGTTTTTGCTTTATTTTGGATCAAATAAATGCAGCACCTTAGTGAGCAGAAGAGACTTCTCACAAAAACTATCAAAATAGTAGGATACAGTTTCCAAATTTTAATGAATATATCCAGGCGTTTATCCACGCGTACGTTATCCAGGCATTTATCCACGCCGTCTGCGTCTGCGTCTGCCGAGCGTGTCGTCTGCGTCTGCCAAATTAAGCGTTCGTCTGTCTTAAAGGGGTTTCCAGTATTCCACACAATTCATTCATTATTATTTTCCCCCCACTGATCTTCGGTTATGTTTTATTAGCAATTAAGTGCTTTTACCTTGCTTGTGTAGGCCTATAGCTTTTTAATTCCAAATACCACATTTTAATTTACACGTTATCATAGGCTATTTAAAAGTTTAGTTTGCCATTGTTTCTTGTCAACATATCCACAGATAGCCCCACTATCAGATAGCCCCACTATCAGATAGCACAGGGAAGTTTTTATGTTTATGTTTGTATTCACCACTTGCAGTCTCTTGACCAACACAAATTCAAAAGAATGTAGTAAACATTCGGGGTAATTTAGCTTACTTAAACAATATTTATAATTTGTAATATTTAATTTTATAGTTGTAATATTTAGTTTTAGAGTTTCGCCGAAGTTTGATTGACGAGCGATTTCTGACAGTTAACAGAATTATAAAAACAGGTGTAGCCTACCTCCAAATCCCTCCCTATGCCTTATTCCTCAAACTTTGGATAAAAGAGTCTGCAAAATGGATAGGCTACATGTGAATGTAAAAGAGAAAGACGAGCAGTTCATTATTATTTAGCATATCATTTAGCAAATAATTAACATTTTAGAGCCAGGGATACTCTTTCAATACTCTTTCAATTCTGCCATGGTTTTTCTCACACTTCAACGACATATGGTATTTATGTGATGTAGAACAGTGGTTTCAAACCCTGGGTCGCCAGGACAGGACATCATCTTTCTAAGGAATAAATACATTGAATATATTTGACTTAAACAATTAACAGATTAATAAAAAATAAAAGAAAGAAAGAAAGAAAGAAAGAAAGAAAGAAAGAAAGAAAGAAAGAAAGAAAGAAAGAAAGAAAAAGAAAGAGGTCACCATTTTTAGATATTAGGACTGGAAACTGCATGTTTTGCAGAGGTAAAGTGATGTAATGAATGAACAGTTTATCTAATTGCATTAGTAAAATACTAATGTTCGCTAATTAATTCCAGTATTACCTTAAACTTTAGGCAAGTAGCTGTTCTGGGTTCTCCAGAGGACACAGCTAGTGTGATTTTGTACACACACAAAAAAATAAAAATAAAAAAACATTTATATATATATATATATATATTTGTATTAGCCTAATGTTTTTATTCGGCAGTTGTGCAGTTTTAAGGGGACATATGGCAAGTTTTAAATGTGTTTGCTGATATTAGTAATGATATTTATATACAGATTTAATTAAAATACCAACATTTTATGAAAAAAATCACATTAAATATCTAAATTTCTCTGTTTAATTCATGGTGAAAACATGAATGTGTGTAGTTTAGTGGAAGATTGCTGCCATCTACTGGAAAACAAACACTTCTCAATCAATAGTTTCTGCATGAATGAGATGCAATTACTCTTGCTATTTGAGTTTAGGCTGTAATGTGGCATAGGTGCTATTTTTGTATAGTTTAATTATCATCAGCCTTTAAAAAATAAATAAATAATAATATCATAAATATAATGATGGGGTAGAATGGACTGGACATCATATAAATCAACAGAAATAAGAAATAAAGTTTTTCCCACAACTGCAATAACATTTAGTGCTAAACCTTGATATATGGGGCACTAAGTACAATTTTGGCTAGGGCAGCAAATTGGTCAGGGCCAGCCATGGGCAGGACAGTTTGCATGATAAAATAGCCTAATTCTTATAATACTGTGATGTGTGAGGCCCAGGGGTATAGCTACATTAAAGGGGATCTATATTGACGAACAATTGTTGTTTATGTGGATATTTAACAATAATATAAAACATTTTATATTCAGTTTAACAGCATTTGAAACTGAACTGCACAGTGTGCACATTTTGACGCTTAAATGATGTTCAATGAATGTTTCCATTAACCACTCTAATGCTTCTAAAAGTAGTTTTTTTTCCCACTCATGAAAGTAATTCCAAAAAGATTGAAACTTATGTTGGTAAGTTTATGTATATCACAGCACTGCAATAGCCATTATTTTTAATGGAAGGAGACATACAGGCATGTTTATGTTACATCTGCACGGCTAACAATGTATATTGTATTGTGAGTTATATCCGCTACCATAAAGGACAATGTCCATTAGAATGCGCCGGCAACTTTGTCCCCATGGGTTAAAGAAAACGTGGCCTATTTAAATAGGCTATGTTTAAATATTAGCCTATAAATTTTTTTTTATTTCATATGTTAATTAGTAAAACAAAACAAAAAACAGCACGAGTAAGATAGGCTATACATAAGATGCGCATATGTCTGAAGACATGGAGTGGGTCAGGCATTTTTTATTTAAAAGTGAATTTCGTTTCGTTTTTCAATGAGCGCTGATGTATGGTTTCAGAGGCAGACAAAATCAGAATTTGATTGACCCGAATAAATCTCTGTGAAGTTCGATGCCGCTGAGTGACATATATGCCCATGAATCACTTTCTCACAAAGAAAAATATTGCAAGTTATTCAACTAGATGATACAATTTGAACAAGTAGGCCCCTACTAGAATAATACAGCATCACAGTACACATGATGCATTCTCCACGGGTTTATCCTAAAGAATCAAATTTGACCATACTGACCACTCTGACTTGTCGGCGGGATTGATCTTTTATGCGCTGATCTAGAGTCCATGAAGAAAACCGTAACTGAAATGGAAGGCCTTGACGCATGCTCTGAGATGATAGGATCACAAAAATCTGTGGACAAGATGGAATCAGAGATTGCTAACTTACAAGGAGGAAATGTCTTGACACGGAGGGACGAATACAACGTTTGGATAATGAATGTGGCCCGGAAGATGTATGACGTTTCATTAATGTGCATAGATCCCATTTAAGGATTAAAAAACGAACAAAAGTTTATATTCCATAAAGAAACAAACTGGCAACCAATGGAGTAAAGACAGAATTGGTGTAATGTGCTCATGCTTTCGTGTGCCTGTCAACAGCCCAGCGGCCAAATTTTGGACTACCTGCAAACGGGTTGTGAGATGTTGTGAAAAAATGAAGGCATTAATAACTTTTTCAAGGTCATGAATGTTGCAGAGACATCGGGCTCAAGAACCCCTGCATCTGTCTCTAAACTGCCTAAGGAAATATTGTGTATGGAAACGACACATCGCCAGGGAGTGACTTAGCCATCCCAGATCCCACTCACAACTGGATATACATACACCTCTCTACAGACTGATGTTACATATTGCATGTCTTTAAATCACAGTGGCCCTCATTTATCAAAAGTGCGTACACCAAATTTCCAGCGTACACCTTGCGTACACCCAAACCCACGGTGACTTTGAGATTTATCAATATGGACGTTGGCGTACGGCACGCTCAAATCCTACGCCAGCTCAGGAGGTGGTGTACACACGTTTGAGTTAGTGCGAAAATGAAAAACAATTCCTAACACCACAAAACGCACTGACAAGATATGCTATATTATGACCCACTGTTAAAAACCACAACAACAACATTCAGTGTTTATTTTTGTGCAACATGAACGTCAATGTTTAATTTGTGTGACTTTACCAAAGCGTTTGATTTGTAGGCTTATGTATTCCTCCAGTCGCGAGCCTGTGCGCTTTACCTGACGTTTCAGGCCCGCCTGGCCCGGCAGCTGCGCACGGACTGGGACTAAAATAATTCAGACTGACAAAATAATAAAAATGACCTTCTTCTTCTTTTAAATAATAATAAAATCAATAAAAACGACATTCTTCTTCTAAATAACAAGCGTCATTAAGAATAATAATAATAATAATAAAAAAGAAGTCTCTTACAAATTGTCATGTAATTATTAATGTGAATGAATGGTAGTACTCCACATCACATCATCATCATCACTATCGTACACCCCAATACATGTGCCCTGATACGAAATTAAATGCTAATTGTTTCAAAACGTGCTGTAAAATAATGCAGTGATGGTAATTTATCATCCAAACAGCTATTTAAACTGCTGGAGTGCGCTTCTCAACCTCCACTCTATTAACAGTACTCGTTATTTGTGTCCATATTTTGTTTTTGTAAGTGCCTTTATTCCCACTCTTTATACTCTCAAATAAAACAATTTCGGTTTTTTTTTTCACTTCCCTGGTGATCTCGATGGGCGCGGCTCAATCATCTCAATAGGATCGTCAGTGATCAGGGAGTCAGCCCATTGACTTATGCCCTAATCAGTGCCCTGACTAGTGGACTAGTGAGATGATTGAGCGCGCCCGATCTCCACGTCGGAGAAGTTTCGCTTCTTTGCCGTCTTCTGTTTGTCCATGGCGTAAAATGAGGGCGTGGGGGAGGCGGAGACTTGAATATATAGGGGCGTGTTATTCTAATGACGATCGTTTTCAGCCGCGGGATTTATCAAGGGCAATTATTGCGTACACCTGGATTGCAGAGGTACAGTTTCATAAATCAGGCGGTGAGAGGAGATGTAAGCATAATCTTACACAAACATATACGCCCGTTTCTACGCAAGATTGATAAATGAGGGCCAATGTGGTGACAGCACATGCATATCCTATTTGTGTTACGCAATGTCATCATGATGTCACATGATGTGTTTAAACACATGCGAAAACTTGGGACATGTTAATAAATTGTTAAAAATGCTAAGGTAATAATAAAAGCAGCAAAAATAAGTACACTTATCCGTGGTTTGGACCATGGCAGCTGAGGTAAAAATTCTCAGTCATTTTTGTGTAGTATTTTATTTAAAGTTTATTTTCTCATTCCGTCGCACTTTACTGTGTATATTGCAATATTACTGTAAACGTTAATGGCAGCTTAGATACTTCATATTTTAATAGTTCCTCTGTCATGGTTCTTGTTTATTTTTGTGTATTATATTTTTGGACAATTTTTGTTGCTTTGTCAATTATGCCAATAAAGTAGTTTGAAGTTAAACTGACATAATATGGGATAAAGAGACAGAAAATGTACCAACTTAAAAACGTTATTTTTTTTCAAAGCAAAGCCGATCTCTTTTCTAATTACATAATTATGTAGATATACTGATTATCACACACACATATTATATACACCGATCAGGCATAACATTATGACCCCCTTCCTAATATTGTGTTGGTCCGTCTTATGATGCCAAAACAGCCCTGACCTGTCGAGGGATGGAATCCGCAAGACTCCTGAAGGTGTGCTGTGGTATCTGGCACCAAGAGGTTAGCAGCAGATCCTTTAAGTCCTGTAATTTGCGAGGTGGGGCCTCCTTGCAGCCAGGTGTACTTGCCTTGTATGGGTAACTGCAGTTTGGAGTAACGGGCATGCCAAACGGTTTCTCATTGGTCGAGAAGGCTCCCTGCTCCTGTTGTTATACTCTTAATCGCTATTGGCCTTAAGAGGTAGCGATAAATCAAGCATAAATCTATAAGACCAAATTACATTCTTTTAACATAAAAACAACATTAAGGATAGGAAGAACATTTGATTTTAAAAAAAAAAACTTCTGCATGGCGTGGATAACCGCTTAAACTCCGTGGACATTGTACAGGGTCCGGAATGACTTCATCATGTATAAACTTTCAATTTGAAATGTCTGTGGAGGAGCTCTGAACTCATATCTGGTACCATTTGAAAGCTTAGAGTCTCTTCTTTCTGAAGATATGCATCACTTTGGCATTTTTTTTACACAAAGTAATGTATTTACACTAAATTACTCTGGTACCATTTCCGCCTGGATTTGGCCGACCCAAATTGAAAAGCCTCCCATACACACATACAGTGGTCTAGGTTCAAAATGTTGGTGTCATTTTACAGGAAACCCTTTAAAGTTACATAAAACACTGCTAAAAGTGATAAACGGAGGGAGGGAGGGAGGGAGGGAAGGAGGGCGTGGAACAAAACAAAAACATGCAGTCGATAGGAATTAAGTTTGTGATATCTAATTATATGGAAATGCATGAATTATATCTCTTTATTAAAATATATGGTTGACTAACTACAAGGGAAGAAAGCATCCCATATGAGTCTCCAAGTCACAGTTCATCACTTAGCAGAGCGCTCGTGGCTCGACTCATCGAGACTGTTTTCCAAGATGGCGCCTGTCCGTGAACACGTAATGCACTCTGTTTATAAAGTATCTTTTTATTAAACTGTTTGTACTCTTACAAAGTTCTCAATGCTGCGGTTTGCATGTAGGGACCCTCATTATGCTGCCGTGTTAGTGTGAGGCTATTTTGAGCCTTGTTAGTGGTATTAACTAGCGGTTTAATTTCACTTATTATGTGCCCCATAGACTAGGGTTATAAGCTAATCTGTTTTAGAGATAAAACTCTTTACATTCTATTTCCATGAAAACACATCCCAGAGAACGATCTACTCGCTAACCATCTGTTAATTACCCCGAGGGTCATTTCTCACTGGAGTTGTCCTTTAAAAGTTACAGGGAAAGGAACAGGTGGGAACACTCAATAAAATGATTCAGGTCCTTCATAGATAAGACACATTTCAATTCTGTCCTCTTTACTTAAACATATCTAGTCTTGATTTAATTGTTCAATCAACCTAATACAGCGTGCAAGGGACTGCGTTAGGAGAGTAAATTTAGGGATTAAAGTGTTACTGTATGTGTTTTTCAGTAAAGGGAATGTTGCTGGTTTATAGTGTTTAATGTTCAGTGATGTTGGACGTTTAGAGGAGTTTCTGTAATGTTGTGGTTAGCATTATGCAGAAGAGTGTGTGTTTAGGCTGTCATATACACACATTAACTGGCTGTAGTTATTTTATTTATACAAAATATGCTTGTTGTTATTTAAAAAGTTTTAAAGGTAAATTAGATTGATAAATGTGTTCACTTTACATAACAAGCATTTATAAATCTAACATAACATTATTAAGTAAACTGCACATATTGTAGTTAATAGATTGTTATTCATAAAAAAATGCTCAATATAATTGTGTGCAAACACTTTTAAAAAGTAATTTTTTGAGTGAAGAAATTATTTTGACAAGACTGAGAGCGGATCACACAGGATTAAATGGCACATTGATTTGGGGAAAATGAACAATGAAAACTGGGACTAAAGAAAATGTTGAACATGTCATTTTGCAATGTGAGGTGGAAAGACGAGTGTTGCAAGATGGTGTTCATGAGGGAGTATAATATGATGAGGATACTGGGAACAGAAGAAGAGGGAGAGGGGATAAACATCACCAGGAAGGCAATGTTTACATTCATCAAATACACAGGTTTGATGAACAGAATATGAGTGTTTTTTTTAAATTATAAAATAATACATGATGTTACACACTCCTGTACAGTAGGTGGCGGGTGTGCGCAACTTAAAGTTGTTTGCAATCCCCCAAGAGAAGAAGAAGAGAAGGTGCATCAGCTGATCTCCATCTCCAGCATCAGCAGCACCTCCCGTTCGGCATACTCATCACTCTAATGCAGTTTATTACCCAGACCAGAAGCCTTTCGATGCACTGTAAAAAGTAATTGTTGAATCTACTAAAGAAAAACTTGTAAAATTAACTGATTTTGGAAAATTTGTTGATTTAACTTGAATAAACTGAGTATTGTGAACTTTTAGGCGGATGCAATAGCTAAACTATGCAAGTTTAGTACATTGTACTTAAGAATGTTGAGTGTGTTGTACTAAATGCATGTTCACACTGTTACATCCAACAGCTGTTCTTACTAAGACTTTTTAGTAAACTTACTTAATGTCCAATAATTAGAATTTACTTAAAACAATTTAGTAATCTGAACTGTTTGCATGCTATGCCTTTGTTACTTAGAAAACCCAAGTAAACATTACTTGACTGGTTTGAGTACCATTTTGCCAAAGGAAAAAAAAACACACACAAAAAACAGGTGGGCGGGCAAAAGGTTGAGCCGGGGCAATTCTTAATAGACTTTTCACTCATTTCCTCCACTTCTGCAGTCATCGTTCTTCTTAGTTGCATTCACTCATTTGACAGTCATCTTGAATGTTATTGAAAATACAACTAAATAATTTGGGAAAGCATCACATAAGCTGACTTCATTTACGTTGATTTCCTAAAATTAGTGCATAGGTGAAAATGCAGCAAAAAAAAAAAAAAAAAAAAAAAGTTTATTATATACAATATATAATATCGTAAGATACCAGAATTTCGTTTAGGTTTTACAGATGCATGGTTAAATACGTGGTCACGACTTGTTTACTATGAAAGATCAAACCATAGATCAAACATGTTTGAAATAGCGCATGTGAGTGACGTCACCGAGTCACATAAAGTGCAAACTGTTTGGTTAAATACTTAAATTAACGTTCCTTTCATTCAACCATTGACAAATGGCCAGCAAAACATTAACAAAACCTCTTATCTACACATAATATGGAATTAAAAGCCCAACTTTCATAAATAAGAGCTCCAGAGGGCTATAGTTAGCCTAACGTTTCTCGATTAGCTAACGGTTAAGACGCTAACGGACTTTTTCCGAAGACACTAAACCATTTCTTTAAAGTAAATATTCAACAGAAGCGTGTTAGAAAACGTCAAGAACAGTTGTATGTATTATATGTGTAATATTAGGGACTAAATTTACCTGAAATTAGTGAAAACAACAGTGACAGACGGAGCTTTGCTGCTTGTTGTCAGACGAGCTGCCCCGTTTCCATGGTAATTCCATCCGCTCCAGTTTAAAAGCGACTCGAATGTTCAACGCGCACGCACATTAAACACGTCACGCGTAATTTGTGCAGTGTTGCGTTTACATGAATACATATTTTTATACTGAAGTATAATGTCCCGATAGTGAGTGTGCTCATGTCCTCTAACATTCTCTCTTTCCGCGGCGCTATTCAGCGCGACGGGACGAGAGCAGAGGGAGAGTGAGAAGAGCTCCGTCTTTCCGCGGCGCTTAACGACGCGGCGGAACGAGAGAGTCCTCGAGTAGAACAAGCCTGTAAGCTCTAGAAGTGGCGTTGCAGCGGCAACACACACACAAACACATATAACACTCAACATAGACACAGTTTAAAGGATATATAACGCCGGATGGCGTAGCTGGAACGGCAGAGAAGGCGGAGAGGGAGTCCGTCGTCCTCAGCTGCAGGTTCCGCTGGTGCCTTTTCAACGGCGGTGCTTCTTCCGGAGACCAGCGAAGGTATCGCTGAAGGAGATAAAATCTGAAACCTATGGCGAATTAGGGTCTTATATAGCCTCCTGTATGCAAATATAAGCACCTTTTTCGGCGGGCTTCTGGAACGCCCCCCATTGGTTCGTTCCTCTCAGCCGCCTCACCATAGGTTCCTGCAGTTGCCGCAGCCCGGCCAATCAGAGCGCTCCTCGCGCTGGGCTATGGCCGTGCAGCTCACTGCGCTTTACATAGATACCTTTATTAAAAGTTTTGCTTCACATTCTCGAGAAAAGGAGTTTTTCCCATACGTAATACTCGTTCCTCTCTCTCAGGGAACCGAGGTTACGAAAGTAACCGAGTACGTTTACATGAATACATATTTTTATACTGAAGTATAATGTCCCGATAGTTAAGTAGGCCACCGTTTAAGTGGAAACTGCAGCCTATGCCTACGTAAAACTTTAAATGGAATGAGAATGAAAGCCTGTATAATATAATACTCTAATATAGCTATTCTATCAGTTAAATGAGCACCTTAAAGTATATTCACAACATTGATATAGAATGCTCAGCTCTGCATCAGCCTCATCTGTTACTCGATCAGTCACTGAATCGTTGATTTTAAAATGTTACTGTCACGTTCTGTTTATATTCTGTGTATATTTTCCAAAAACAGAACGTAGGCCTACCTATTTTGGCATATGGTTGTATTTTGGTACTACCATTACGTTTTTAAAACGTTTTATTCCAACGTTCAGATCACGTTATTTTAACACCTGAATAAAACGTCTACCAAAGGTTGTAGTTTGGTCTAGTTTAGTTTTCGTAGTAGACAAACGTGATATTTACGTTTTTTTGACTACTTAAAGAAAACGTCCCAGGTTGGTATTTTGGTTACATTATTTTTCTATTTTAAAAAACGTCTTTAAAACGTTGTACTACAACATTACCTGATTACCTGTATTGCAACCAGAATACAACGTTGTGGAAAGTTGTAAAAACGTTTTGTGTTTGCTGGGCGGATGTTTAATTTTGGATCGGTTACGCGACATACACGGGTTAAACGTCCACCTTCTCGCAGCAGCATTGACGGTGTAGTTACGCTGACGTGCAGCTCATGCACTGCCCACGCTTGCGGTGTGAAACGCCTTCTAACATTTAAAGTGATGGTATGAGTTTGAAATCGAAAGCAGACATCTCAGGCTGTAGCGCATTTGAACCCAACTTGTATCTCGAAGTACTTCGTAAAGGTAAGGTTAATAATCTGCACATTTTACTCTAGGCTATTATTATTAAGTCGTGACATTAACATAATTAAATTTGCAGCGATTGTGTGAGAGACATGAGCTATCTTATTAGTTGATGTTGGCCTACGACACTATTAAATCTTTTCGCCTTCATAAATAGCCTACTGTTTTTGCTCCCAGTTTCATAATTTAATCTTTTTATCTAATTTAAGGTGCCTAAAGATCAAAATAAATTGACAATTGTTTGGAGTAAATTGGGATTAAAATCTCTTCAAATGGGAACTTTTCAGATTTTATTTCAGAAGTTGGATGTTTAATTAAATTGTCATCGTCTTCAACAGTTGCAGTACTAGATCTGCTATATCTTGAAGGATTATTTATGATCGTGCAGAAACTTCCTTTTGTGTCGCATCGAGAGAAGAAGTTTTTAGTTTCACTTTATTTTTTATTAATACACACCACAAAGAAGTCCAGCTTGAAGGTTTTATCATTCACTCCAAACATAAAGTGCTAGGACACAGCAGCGAATGCAAATTCCATTTTATTAACATCAGTTATTAAAGATACATTTATCTTTACCCTGCCTAGTCGTTTTTTTAACATCTCTTAGTCCTATAAAAAGACTAGTCCTAACGAAACTACTTGATAGCTAGTCCGTAAAATGCAGTTTCCTAAGAACATAAAATGAAAATATGATCTGACTCGTTGAAAGAAAACCAGTCAAAGGGAAATGGGGTAAAGGAACAATTGTGACGGACATTTATCTGTTTAGTCTCAGAACATGCCAGTATGAATTCTGCCTGGCAACAGCTGATGTCAAATCCTGATTTTTTTACATAAAGTTCACATATGGAATTAAGCAAAATCTACTTTACTAAGTTAAATACAATTAAGAATTAAAAATGGATACTTTAACATGGGCAGTTAATGCGTGTTGGGTAATTTAGTTATGTAAATAGGTCTCTCTAACATCTCTAAGTTAACCCTTTAGAACCTGAAGCTAAAAAGGGGCGTTTTCACATATTTCGTTTTTTTGACTGTAGAATACCATACCTGTCAACATTTGGGCATCAAAATCACGGGGGGGGGGGGGGGGGGGGGGGTGCTATGGGGGAGAGAGACTGGGGATGGGGTAGATGTTTTAAAATCTAAAATTAATACATATTTTTTATATAAATACGTTTCTTCGTTTTTTAATTATCTATATTGATATTTTGTTTCTGTGATTCATCTTAATTAATTGCCATTAAAACATATAATATGTATATTAGCTCCAAATTAATGTACAAACAACATAAAAATTTGTTTATTGAAACCTTTTTATCTTTTTAGGCCAGTATCACTGATAGTAATACAGCTTCTGATGTCTCTATGAAATAATATTTAATTCACACTTAAAAGAAATAACACACTAACATTTATTTAGCTTCAAAAAACATAACTTTTAATTTAAGTGAATAAAAAAAAATCCTCACATTTCATTTGTACCAGTGCTCAAGAAGTTAACAAGTAGGAAAAATACGTTATCAGTTTGCACTACATACATTATGAATTGTATATAGATTAATCCTTATTAAAGGTACTGAAGTTATTTAGTCAAGAGCAGAGCATATTTAGTGAGCAATTACTTTTGTTCTTTACATTGTCATTATAAGTGGTTACTGTGCCTTTAAAAGATCGTCGGCTGTCGCACATGATGCGTAGCCTTTCTCACACACATCTCATTTTCTCACACCTCTTTAAACTCATTTAAGATGTTATTTAACTTTTTAAGGCTGCTCTTAAGAAGAATCTTAACAAAACTGGTATATTGGCATAATTGTGTGTGTTATTGTTTGTTAAAGCGTGAAAGAGAACTTTAATCTGGGTGTTTTGTGAGTTTTTCATACAGCACATTCTCTTTGTCTTGTAGCTCTTAAATGGTTTAAAATCATTTCCATGAATAAACTCATGATCATATAATGTAACACTCAGGGGATTACAGAAAATAACTATTTACCAGTGGAGTCTTCTCTCGTTTCTACAATCGTTTCTACTAATGATGCTTGATTCAACTTCCCGCGCAGATATCAACAGCGCTAGGTTGCCAGGTCGAGGCCACAAGGGTTTGAAATTTGTGCAATGTTTCGATTCTATGAGTCGCTGTTTCATACAAGATCTGGCAACTGAACAACCTTGGAATAACACATTTGTGATAATTCAAAGAACGAGGTTTGGGCCATACAAATTACGGGAGATTTCCGGGAGAAATTACAAAACGGGAGGGGGGCGGGAGATGGGTGTGAAATACGGGAAACTCCCGGCAAAAATGGGAGTGTTGACAGGTATGGTGTTATCCTCAAGTGCAAGGTGTTATTTTTTTCAGAAGACAACTGGCTTTCAATAAATTACACTTATTGACCCTCACTCTATGTGATGCGTTTGAAAATAGAATTTAAATAGGCAAAAACTGCAAAAAAACTGGAATACATTTTACTGCTTTTTATTGAGAAAAAATCTAAACCAGACTCAGTCGGGGTGCCAGTTCTCCTCTGGCCTGTTATTAAACAGTGGAGGATTATTATTGTGCCAACCCTACAAGTCATAAGTCATATTAGATAGGAATATTCAACATTTTGAGCATCACACAAGAGACGGGTTCATTTAGGGTGGTGCGTCGATTACACAAGAGTATGAATACTCACGTTGCAATACTTGAAAGATTGGAGTTATTGCGCCGGAAACGGGTTTATTGAGCATGACGTGCCGATGAGGCAAATTCAGAGGAGACTCTCAATCCTCAATCGCAATTTACCCATGTCGAGTAGGTGGCCATGAACCGCATTATTAGATCGTTTTCTAAGGTTGCATAATGTAAGATACTAATCTTACATTCTGGATAAATAATTGATTTTATTTCACACATTTTACAAAGTTATATTTTTGTGTGTGTGCGTGTGTGTGTGTGAGAGAGAGAGAGAGAGAGAGCGAGAGAGACAGAGACAATGTGTTTGTCTGTTTTTCACTCTCGGTGTTTTAGAGATCCACCCCTTCACTGTTGTTTACTTTTTTAGGCATCATAGCTGATTTGTTGATTGTATCTGTATAGTGTATCTGTATAGAAAAAAATCAGAAACCCACTGAACGAAAGAATCTAACAGTTTAAACTTGAAGAATAAACTATAATACATATATACAAGTCTTTTTGTGACACTGGGTTGCAGAGTTTTCACTCAGGAGCCTTTTTCTTTACCCCGTGGCCCCTCTGAGGTGGTGTTGTGGATGGCCCGTTTGCCTTTGTATAAGCCACACTGGGAAAAAACAAAACAAGCTTGCATTACAAACTCACAATATATTTATAAATGTATTTTCCATTATAAAATAATACATTAGTTAAAGCAAAATTGTAGAAAAAACAAAATAAACACTTAGTTATAAATACAACCAAATAACAATGAAGTACTAATACAAAATAATTACTTACACACATGCCAACACACACATGTACACATCACACACATGTACACATCACACACATGTACACATCACACACATGTACACATCACACACATGTAAACACATGAAAGACACTGCCCCCGACTAAAGATATTCCTAGTCGACTAACACTCCTGCATTTTAGCGATTAGTCGAATAATCATTCATTTATGATATTATTATAAAAACTTGCGTATATACAAGGAAAGGTATAGTCCAAGTTGAAGTTTAACACTTCCTTATGACAGAAAATGCTAAAGCATGATATTAGCACATTCAAAATAAAAATGAAGTGCTTAAAACAGAATAGTAAAGTATTTAAAGTATACAGCGCTTACGGACACAAAAATCAGTGGCCGGAACGTTATAGGCTAAAAATAACATTAAAAACAGCAATCAGACTGCCTGTGCATTTTAATAATTTATTATCAAAAACTGTAACAGTTACATGTAATAAAATAGTTTTGAATAAAATAAAATAAAATTCATTCTTTAAAATAAATTAAATAAACGTATTATAACTTAGGCCTAGTACAAAACAAGTACTGTAGCTAAAACGCTGTTTGGTATAAAAATACAGTGGAAAATTAATATACTTTTTATATTGTTCAAACGGAAAATTAACAAAAACAAACAATTTAATAAATGCACATGGCACAACGCCAAAACTTAGAATAAAAAAAAGAAGGCGGCAAACAAATCAACAGCCTAAGTCTTTGACTAAATGATTTAGAACGACTATATTTAAGACAAAATGCAGAACAAATAATGTAAAGAACACTAATAGGCCTACAGATCAAAAATATCAGAGCAAAGCCGCAAACTGCCATTAAGACGACGGATGAGTCTTGAACTGAAACAAGTTGCAAACATCTGACAAATTTTTCTTACAGAATAAAAAACGACTTCTGCATTTTATAAAAACGAATAAATAAAAATAATATGTATTTATTTATTTTTATAGCCTACCCGTTATAAAAATACTCTTTTTTTTATATAGCCTTACAGATAGCAATTAGAAACACTACAAAAAGGAAACGTTACTACTTACATGTTTTAAATGATAAGACATATTCGATGTTGACCTGCGGAGTTTGCAAACAGCCTTTTTAGGGTCGTCCTTCGACTTTTAAAAATGATCCCACTAGGGCTGGGATAAACGATTATTTTTTAAACGATTAATCTAGCGATTATTTTTTTGATGCATCGATTAATCTACCGATTAATTTTTCCTGTCCGATTCTGTTACGATTCGATTCGATTATCGATTATCTCCCCATTAATTGCCTAATAGCAATTTATACATGTTGATTTAATTATCTGAATGAAAAAAACTAATTCCTTAACATTGCAATATATGTTTATTGCTCTTAAAATTCCAAAGTAAAAGACTATACAAGAACAATGCATTCAATAAAATCATAACAAAGTGCACGCGCACACACACACACACACACACACACACACACACACACACACACACACACACACACACACACACACACACTATTTTGAAGTTACTGCAGAGGCCTTTGTATTGTCTGCAAAAAATGTGGAGTCATGCCAAGGCAAAAGGCAGTAACTTCCATATTATCAATATTTGGTTGCTGATCACCATTTACAAAATCAATATAGTAACACCTGTATAAAATCTAATGATCATGGCATTTATTTTGGATGATTTACAATTACTTATAGCCATCTTCTTATTACCATCATGTGCTTTGGTTGCATTCTGATGCCATTATTAAGGACACAATACCTCTAGTAAAGAGTATCTTCATTGGTGTGCAGCAAAACTTACAGGTTGATAGGTGACACTGAATTATATGAACAAAATAAGATTATTTCTTATGAGTAAACATCTGCATATATAATGCAAAGATATATAAAAATAGAACAAATAACAAATCATGTAAAAATGCATGGGATTGGAATAAAATAAATAGCAAATAGTGCCGCTGGTTAATCAAGGGTTAAGTTTGGCTATCACGCTCTAATGACGGCGCTGACTGGATCGGATTGCCCATTCATACGCTAAACAGAGAAATTATTTATTGCAATATGTTTTTTATGTTTTTATCTAGTAAAAAAAGATACAATAGGCTACATAGCTTATACTTTTACATCTTTGAATGAAAATCACCTAGCCTAAAAGGACAACTTTTAGATTGATGTAAACAACAAGTAGGAATAATTCTCAGGATGCTTGTGGATTAAACATCTCCGATGACGTTCATTGCCATAGATTTTATCGGGTTTACAAGAAAAGGTAGGATATATGGATATAATTGCGAACTGTTACTACTGATTGTATGCGTGAGCTCACGATGTCACGGCATTCGAGTGCACACAGTCGGGCAGCCCCAAACTGCCTGACAGCGCGCTGAGTGAATATTCTGCATTATGAAAACATGTAGGCTATGACAGTACACAGGCTACATCGTAACTTAAACGCGGCAGACTTTAATAGACAGTAAAACAAAGGCGGGACACCATAAATGGATGTCGGTACCGTAACTTAATTTAAACATCTGTCTTCCTGTGTGCAGAAATTTGTTTATGTAGCAGTGACAAAAAAACGCGTGCATGCGCACCTGTTCCGTGCGCGCCGTGCGCCAACCCGCAAGCCTTGCACTTCTGAAAGTCTGAGGAGCCACTTGTGTTGCTACCATAGAGATACATAATAAATAATATACTTTATTATGTATATCTATGGTTGCTAATACTCTCCGGCGCCACCATCTTTATTTTGAGTCTGACGAATCGATGCGCACATTTTGCGTCGACGTATTTTTTGCGTCGACGTCATCGATGACGCCGACGCGTTGTCCCAGCCCTAGATCCCACACTTTGGACTTTTGACATAATTATTAGCATCAGCCAGACACCTCTCCCACAAGTGCGCTTTGGTATACTGCGAGGCGCGAGGTCTCGTTGACCAATCGTTCCTTTGATGTCATGTCATACCCCGTCTGCGGTGCGTGTTGTGTATGCGGTACAGGATCCGCACGCCCTGTTGTGCTTTCACATATGCTGCATTTGTAGTCCGCATCTGATCCGCTTTTGCATACCACAAACAGCATTTATTCATTATTTTTTATTTAAAATCCAAAAGTTGTTACTGAACATGGCTCGTCAGAATTGCAATTCTCTTTGTTTACTCTTTCATAGAAGTCAGGATACCGTATACTAGCCTTCATTTAAACAACATTTTATTAAATTCATTAATTCATAATTATATAGCCTAGTACTTTAGATTTAGCTCACACAAGTGGCAAAACATTTAAACATAGGTTATAGACAAAAATCACAAACATTTTAAATTAGAAACTTACAATAGGCTATTCAAAAACAGCATCACAAAATAGACTCGGTACGAAAACGATCGTCGCACTGCTGCAGGACCGCATCCATGTGCAGTTTGAAAGCTGTAACCCATTAACATGCACTGTAACAAATTGCTGTAGTTTTTACAGCAAAATTTTACAGAATATTACTGTTTAAGCATTTTACAAGATGCAGCTGTAATTTGCAATGCATTATGGGTAAATAATTGTTTTACAGTTGTTAACTGTATATTTCCATGTCAACTGTAATTCATTTACAAGAAGGAGGTGTTGTTTCTGTAGCTTATGCGTTTTCACAATAACTTACTGTGCTGTGGCATTATGGGATAGCGCGGGCATCGTTCAAATTTGAAATCCATGTTGACTGGAGCAGCGCGCAACCATTGAAGATTAGAGGCATTATTCATAATTCCTGGTAAGTTCTAGAAGTATACTCTTTTATACTTATTTAATTTAATGTATAAGCAATATCATGTCACAATATCTTGCTAACACGACATTTAGAAGTTACATGTAAAAGTTGTCAACGTCAATATGTTTTCCCATACATAACGTTTGGTTAGAAACGTAACGTCGTTTAACTTTAAGATTTTTCTTTCAGGCGCGAGGCTTTTTGACTCGGTAGCCTAACGTTACCCCATGGTAAGACGAACACGAACACGAACAAGGTAAACGCATCGACGAAAAACGACATTAATAGACATTATATAATATTATTTAACATGGATGAATAGGCTACTGCAGTTTATGGTTTTATTTCGCTATTTAGTTAAGTGAACTTCTTGTCGAGAGAGCACTCGTTCTCATATCATTTCAAATGAGAGTCAAAAAGACGTGCGATAAGCTTCAGCTGACGACAAACATAAGAAAATGCGATCAAAGCATGATTAAATAATGCATTTTCTCATTTCGCCAGTTTAATACTCTTATTGAGAACATTTAAATTAGTGTTTAACTACATTTTAAAGTAAAACCCTATGCGAACGACTGTCATAGTATCTTTCTTTTGAAATAACTGACGAACAGCAAAATATGTGAAATTTCTACTTGGTTGTTCCCTTTTGTTAACTGTCCCATATCGATCTCAAATTAAAACCTACATGTAAATGAGAAATTGTGTCTGCACCATAGCAATAACATTCTGCTTCTACTCTATGCTATGTATCACTGTAACTAACCCTTTAATGCTGTTGCGGAGAGAGATTTTTTTTTGGTGAAATCACAAATCTAATTGCACACACACGCAAATGCACACAAAATACAACGTGTCCATTCTCTTAATATACAATCATTGATAAACATGAGCGGAATATAGATTTCTGAACATTTGAGACGATTTACTAAAAGTCTACTATTACACCACTGATGAACTCAAATATAAGCAGCAGATGTACATATTTATTCACTCATGCGAAGAATCTCGGGACTAATAATATATTTGACGCAAATTAATGCACACATTGTTTGCTAATAGATTATTTCCCAACTAGAATTAGACCTAGAATTTCATTTATTGTTCTGTTTTACCTGGTTACGGCCTTGCTTTGAATTAGTCTATAATTTTAAATAAAAATAAAAACATTTATTATTTCAGTATTAAATAATTATTTAATTTCTATAGACTATATTTTAGAAAAAAAAATATTGAGTAGGCAAGAGAAGCCTATATGAACCATTCATGTTCAGAAAGGAATATTCAAATTTAGAGAAACAGTTCATTTTCAGAAAAAAACAACAATGTTGAAGAACTGTTAATAATAAAGATTGAGAAGATTGGATCAGTTGTGCTCTTGTTAACTGTCTTTCGGATGAGACGTTAAACCAAGGTCCTGACTCTCTGTGGTCATTAAAAATCCCAGGATGTCTTTCGGAAAAAGAGTAGGGGTGTAACCCCGGCATCCTGGCCAAATTTGCTTACTGGCCCCTGTCCATCATGGCCTCCTAATCATCCACATATAATGATTGGCTTCATCACTCAGTCTCCTCTCCACCAATCAGCTGGTGTGTGGTGAGCGGTCTTGCGCAATATGGCTGCCGTCGCATCATCCAGGTGGATGCTGCACATTGGTGGTTGTTGAGGAGATTCCCCCCATCTATGTAAAGCGCTTTGAGTGTCTTGAAAAGCGCTATATAAATCGAATGCATTATTATTATTATTGTTTATTTTTTGTGGAGTATACTTGATGCGGCCCAGGCTGACCCAGTCCGACTCCAGTAAAGTGAGTTTGAGAAAGCTAGGCCCCACTTCTCTATATAATGCAATAGGAGTTAAATGTTATAAGCAATCACTGCGTATCAAGCAAACAATAGATTACACCACATCAAAAGTATCCTAAGAGAAAATCAGCATTTTCTGCATGTAGAAAGTTACTGTCAGTTTTAGTCATATTTATACCTTATAAACACAGATGCACGGTTGCATCTCAGGTAGCACGTATGCGCTATAACGTTGTTTACATCTGGGTGTGAGCGCACGTGAAGCGCACTATTCTAGTTCATCATCATAGAGATTATTTTGTGTTCTATTTCACAAGTGCTTCATCAGAAGCTTTATTAGAATTGTGCTGTGTTTATATATGTTTCTTATATCCATATTTATATCTGTATTTTGTATTCTGTATTCACAGAACCACATGTAACGAGTAGAAATATAGTGTGGCCCCTTTAAGAGCTGCGCGCGCTCCCTGTGAACGAGTTCTGCATCTTGTGTAGGTGCGCAGAGTTTTTGAGCTCCCATGCGTGGGGATTATTCTCTGTTTTTCTGTTGCTAACAGTCAGGTATTTTGTTTTATTGATTAATGCTGTGGAAGGAAATGGAGTTGTGATGAGAGTTCAGCGGGGGAATAAAGCGCGACATGTTTGACGTTAATTGCCTCCGTGTTTGCATCCACTCCAGGTTATATTAAGTGAGCTATCCGCATTTTTCACCCGGACACAAGCATTACAAGTGGCGCCCGAACATTTTGTCTCTGTCCTTGGATTTTTAGGCGAGGTTTACACGGAAGCAGAGCTGAATTTTTTTTTTTTTGATGGAAGCCAAAGGAGTGGATATAAATCTCTATCGTTAGGCCAACACGGGTGAGGCTGCACTTCGGCCCATTTCAATGCACATGGAGTGAATGACTCGACAAAGTGACGGACATGTTGTGTTGTGACGCAGTGGATATTTCTTCATATTTCAGTGGATTTGCGTGGCCATGGAAGCAGTCTTCGTGAATTTAATTTACAAGTAGGATCTTGATTCGTTGAGGTAATCGGGAATTTGACTATTTGTGAACTTTTACTTTTTTTTTCAGGGTTTAAGTTGCCAAATTATTTTGTTCATTTGATAAGAGTTTCACGTGGTGAACTGTTTGAACTGAACCGAGAAACGTTTCTTTGAACTGGATTGTTTTTCCCTGGATTTGTACTATTGGAGTCCTCGTTTGAAGTATTTTTGTTGGATTCCTCTTTAAGTGTTTGCTCATCTGACTGAAAAAAAAAAAAAAAAAAAAAACAATCTATTATTATTTTTTTGGACTTGAAGTATTGAACTGTTGTCACTATTTTTTTTCAAGAAGTAATTTGCATTTTCCTAATTTCTTATTATATTACTAAATTGTTTCAACAGATCATCCAACTGTTTATATTTAATTTGTTTCTTTACTATTCACAAACGGGAAATTGATGCAAGTTGGAAATGTTTGTTGAATGTCTCTGCTCTGATCTGTCCTTGTGACGTTTATATTATTCTGATACAAACTAATTGTGTTATAATGGCAAGACGTTTTGTGAATGACGAGACTGACTTATCTGACCTATCTGCATGCTGTGAGCATCCACCCAGGTTGAGAGTGCCAGTGTCAGTTCCAGCGAATCGTCTGGAGACGCAGGTCGAGTCACTGAAAGAGGAAGTAGAAATGCTGCGGAGGTGCCTGAGTGAGTCTCTTGATCTACAGAGAGGTATCATTGACCGCTGCACACAAAACTTGCATGTACCTCTGTCAAGCCATTTACCTTCACAAGTCAGCCCTGTTGCTTCATCTACGCCATATGCTCAAATACCAGTGAGTCAACCTCATAGGCCTAGGTCCTTTGAAGCGGAAATGAATGCCAGAATGGAAAATGCGTTTGGCCTGGCTCAAAGCTCTCTTGAATTGAACAATGCAACCAGAACTTTAGCCTCAGTCTTGCATCAATCAAGGCTTGAACCCCCAGTGTTTGCAAACAACGGAAAAGTTCAACCAGATGAATGGCTTCTTCTTGTGGACGCCTATAGAACGTCTTTGGGTCTCAGTGATGCTCAAATGTTGCTTGAACTGCCACGTTTCTTAGCTAGGGAGCCCAGGAAGTGGTTTACAGTGCTGAGTTCACACGTCACGTCTTGGACACAGTTCTGCACCTTGTTCAAGACCGTGTTCCTTCCATCAGATAACCAAGAGAGTATCTGGAGAGGTATTCTTGACCGTGTTCAAGCTCAAGGAGAACCATTTCCAACATTTGTAGCACATTTGTTATCTGAATTCAAGAAACTGAAGTCTCCACCACCTGAACAAGAGCAGATTGATCTTATTTGCAAGCATGCACTTGAGCGCTACAGAGTTGCACTGTATGGTGCGCAAATTACTTCAGTCATAGATCTCTTGATGCGTGCCCACGAACTGCACTCTGCTCTTGGCCCTGACAGCCGCAATGAACCAGTAGTTCAGAGAAGCAGGAACGTGCGCGAGACTTACTGTTTCAAGTGTTCTGCACCAGGTTTCACATCTAGAAACTGTCCAAACTGCAACCCTGCACAACAAACAGAAATTTTCCCAGCAAATGAAAAACAGACAAGTCCAGTAGTGAATGATCCACAAAACCCTAAAGAAGACAAGACAGCTGCAATATACACTGAAAGAGAGGAGACAAATCAAAATCCAGTTCGGCAGAAGGTAAACTTCAAAGGGGGGAGGACGTTTCACAGAGGCAATCCTCCCTCCAGAAGATAAACGTGCCTCAACCCAGCCAGTCACTTGTCCTTGGTCATGTGGAGGACCGTACTTCTCCTTCATTTTGGAACACACCATTTGTCGTTAAAGTCAATTTCTGTCACAAGGCCATCGACGCAGCTTTAGACACTGGTGCCTCACTTTCGGCAGTTCGTACAAATATGATTTCTGATGTCCTGCAGCATTCTCAGAAGGTCCAACCTTGGACTTTTCCCCCAATTCAGCTAGCCAACAGTGCTGTTTGCACACCTACTGGTGTTGTGTGGTTAAACATTGGCCTCCAGGGTGAAAATTTCTACCATCGGTTTGTCATTATCCCTGATCTGTCCTCTCCACTCATCTTAGGGATGGATTTTATGCTGCGAGCATCTGTTAGCATTGACATCCCATCAAGGATGGTGACCCTATGTAAATCTACGACCCAAGAGGTTTTAAGTGAGTGGTCGGAGGCACCTGAGCTTGGGAGCTTGATGTTTTTGGATGTCTGCCAGTCTGCGCTGGATGAGAAAATTGAGGTTGCTTGTCTGGAAAGGGAACAAAAGGAGAAATTGGGGGATCTTCTTAAAGACTTCTGGGACTTGTTTGATGGACACTTGGGTCATACTTCATTGGGGGAGCACGCAATCAATACGGGTGATTCGAAACCAGTTCACCTCCCGCCATATCGGACCTCACCAGCTAAGAAACAAATCATTGAGGAACAGATTCAGATGATGCTGGAAGAAAACCTTATCGAGCCGTCTTCCAGCCCGTGGGCTGCACCCGTGGTAATTGTCAAAAAGCCTTGTGGAGAGCACAGGTTTTGCGTAGACTACAGAGGCCTTAATCAACTGACACTTAAGGATTCTTACCCTCTGCCCAGGGTCGACGAATCGTTGGATTTTCTGGCTCATGGAAAATTTCTTTCGACTCTTGATTTGTCTCGGGGGTACTGGCAGGTGTCAGTTGAAAAGCAGTCAAGGCCAAAGACAGCTTTCGCATCACACTGTGGCCTATTTCAATTCAAAGTTCTCCCTTTTGGTCTCTGTAACGCCCCAGCTACATTTCAGAGGGTGATGAACAATGTTCTCGCTGGCTTGATTTACAAGTGTTGCGCAGTATATCTCGATGATATCGTTATTGCATCTCCGACCTTTGAGCAACACTTACAAGACCTCCGGGAAGTCCTGTCAAGACTTAAGTCAGCTGGTCTTACACTCAAGCTAAAGAAGTGTCAGTTCTGCTTGAATGAACTCATCTTCTTAGGATACAGGGTCACTCCGGATGGTATTTCTCCTGATCCGAAAAAGGTGGAAGCAGTCACAGGTTTCAGAACGCCAACGGATCTGAAACAAGTGAGAGGATTTCTAGGCCTCACAAGCTATTACAGACGATTCATTCCAAGTTATGCGCAAAAAGCAGAGCCACTTTTCAAGCTCACCAGAAAGGAGACGCCATTCAACTGGGATGATAGTTGTCAGGCTTCGATGGATTACTTGAAAAGCTGCCTTACATCTTAACCAATTCTGTGCCTCCCTGATTTCACACGCCCATTTTTTGTCCACACTGACGCTTGTGACTTAGGACTTGGTGCGGCCCTGATGCAGAAGGATGACATGGGGCGAGATGTGGTTGTATCTTTCGCAAGCAGAACATTGCACAAAGCAGAAAGGCCTTACTCGACGCCCGAGAAGGAGTGTTTGGGAGTGATTTGGGCTCTAGAACATTTTAGACCTTACATTGAAGGCCTTCATGTAACCATTTATACTGACCACAACAGCCTGAAGTGGCTGATGGCCCGTCCCAACCCCTCTGGACGACTTGCAAGATGGTCTTTGCGTCTGCAGGATTTTGATTTTAACATCATTCACAGGCCGGGGGTTCAGAATAAGGTTCCAGACGCTTTGTCACGCAGTCCACTGCCGCAGTGTGAGGGACCTATTGACATTCTTCCACCACATGCAGTCATCGCTGGGTTGGATCTGCGCAGTCTCTCCTCAATCGCAATCACAGACAGGGAGCAGTTGAGGCAGTTACAGAATGAAGACCCAGTGGTTGGCAGTCTTCTTCGAAACCTTGAAGAGGGTGGCTCAGATGAAGTGCATGTCATTCATGATGGTCTGCTTTATTTCAGAGACCCAAAGATAACCTGCAGTCTCCACCCAATGAAGCAGCTTAAGCTATTTGTCCCAACAGTTATTCGACCCACTGTACTCAAATATTATCACGACCATCCTACAGCTGGCCACCTGGGCGTGACGAAAACGCTAGCCAGGCTGAAACAAAGGTTCTTTTGGCCAAAAATGGCAGCAGACGTAAAAAAAATATGTTATATCATGTCCTGTGTGCCAGTTGACGAAGCCGAGCCAAAGGAAACCAGCAGGCCTGATGGTTCCGATCAAGCCAGTGAAACCCTGGGAATACACAGGTGTGGATTTTGTGGGTCCACTTCCTCGTACTCAGAGGGGAAACGAGTATCTAATCGTCTTCGTTGACTACTTTTCAAAGTGGGTAGAAGTGAGTGCAGTACGGTCAGCAACTGCTCAAGTGGCAGCGAGTAAGTTTCTGAGTGAGATATTTGCCCGACATGGTGCGCCAACCTACCTCATATCAGATCGAGGAACCCCATTTGTGAGCAGTCTTTTTGAGCATGTAGTGGGTGCCCTCGGTACCGAACACCGGCTGACAACAGCGTACCACCCACAAACAAACGCAACCGAGAGAGTAAACCGCACGCTTAAAACTGCCATACGTGCGTATGTGGGGGACAAGCACACTTCGTGGGACAAGTATCTTCCACAAATCTGTTTTGCTCTTCGTACTGCACCCCATGAGAGCACAGGTCACTCTCCTGCGATGTTGATATATGGCCGTGAGTTGGAGACGCAACTTGATTTGATAACACAACCAAGTACGGATGGAGTGGATGATCCTGACATGCTTTACCCTGAGAGCTTGAAAGCTTCTTTAAAAGTTGCTCACGATCATGCCAGAGCCGCTCTGGGGGAGAGCCATACAAAAAGAAAGCATTACTATGACCAAAAGCGACGCACAGTGTCATATGCTGTGGGAGACTTGGTCAGGGTTAAGACCCATCCAAAATCCGACGCTGATGCAAATTTTACGGCTAAGCTGGCCCCGGTGTATGCTGGACCATTTCGCATCTCTAAGAAACTGTCGAGTGTACAAACTACAAACTTTCGAATGTACACACTGGGGAAGATGCTGGTGTGTTTCATGTAGTAAATCTCCAGCCGTTTCATTCACGGGACATGGCCATGCCTACAGCGAATTCCAGTGGTGGTATTGAAAGGTCACTACCTTTGAATGAAAACGTGGATTCTCAAGCAGACAGAGAGGAATCTGGTAATGCTGACCAGAGGATTGACAATGACAGCTCAACTGAAACTTTGAATCAGAGCTCAGATGAAACTTCAAAAAAGCAGTGTACTGAACTCTCACTTGACTTTGTACCAGACAGTGTTGATGATGGGGATGTCTATGACTTTACATCTGACGCAGTTGTTCCTGAAATTGTAAGTCAGGGTCAGGGGCGTTATAGACTGAGACCGAGACGAGCCCCTAGAATTACTTCTGACTGGACAATGAATAAGTGGACTAATCCTTACCATACGCAAAGGTTTGACTCGTAAGAATGACAGAATGACAAACAAAGTTAGATTGATGTTTAAAAATGTTGTATGTTCATGGTTCCCAACTAAGAAGAGGTGAGAATTTAATTGTTGTGTTGTGGGCATACTTTCTTGAGTGTTACTAAACTAATGTATGCAGTGTGAACATGTATGCTTGTACTGCCTGTGCATTATCTACCCCTATGTCTTGTTAACTTTTCAACTAAGTCATGTATGAGTAGTTGTTAAGTACAAGTGCTCACTCTGCTGTGTACGGCTGAGGGCAGCCTTTTTTCTGGCCGGGGGAAATATGTAACGAGTAGAAATATAGTGTGGCCCCTTTAAGAGCTGCGCGCGCTCCCTGTGAACGAGTTCTGCATCTTGTGTAGGTGCGCAGAGTTTTTGAGCTCCCATGCGTGGGGATTATTCTCTGTTTTTCTGTTGCTAACAGTCAGGTATTTTGTTTTATTGATTAATGCTGTGGAAGGAAATGGAGTTGTGATGAGAGTTCAGCGGGGGAATAAAGCGCGACATGTTTGACGTTAATCGCCTCCGTGTTTGCATCCACTCCAGGTTATATTAAGTGAGCTATCCGCATTTTTCACCCGGACACAAGCATTACACACACATCTATGCACATTTAATAAAACCACCAATTTGGATTATAACCTGAGTGAGACATCATTGTTCTGACCGGACAAACTGTAGCCTTTAACCAAAACCGAAATAGCAATAAGAGTGAAGATTTACAATATTTTTCACAGCAGGGCAAGTTCAGATCTCATGAGTCTAGACTTCTGAACTTCTCTTGCAGTTTAAAACATTTCACAATTTGAACATTCAAATTCACTTTCCAACATAAGATTTTTAATGGCAAATATCACACGTCTGTTTAATCTCTTCATCTGTCGAATGAGAGTGAGCATTTGTCTTCCTTTCCAGGTCAATTCTCTACTGGGAGAAGTTTTCTTTTCTTGTGGCTTTAAAAGTTCTTTTCTCTTTCTTCTCAGTCTTCCTGAGCTGTTTGGCGAGCTCCCTCTTGCATCGTTGCGCTAAAAGATTATCCATAAACAGTTCATTTGAACTTCACACTTGTATTACTATAATTAATGTATTAATGAGAAGATGTGTTGCCGGGGAATCAAAGGAATTCAATTATTGACCATTCATGGCCAATTCAACAAAGTGTATCCATCCATTAAAAAAGTGCATCTATCCATCATAAAAGTGCATCCATCTTTCATAAAACTGCATCCATCCATTATAAAAGTGCATCTATCCATCATAAAAGTGCATCCATCCATTATAAAAGTACATCAATCATCATAAAAGTGCATCTATCCATCATAAAAGTGCATCTATTCATTATAATAGTGCATCCATCCATCATAAAAGTGCATCCGTCCATCATAAAAGTGCATCTATCCATCATAAAAGTGCATCTATCCATCATAAAAGTGCATCCGTCCATCATAAAAGTGCATCCGTACATCATAAAAGTGCATCCGTCCATCATAAAAGTGCATCTATCCATCATAAAAGGGCATCCGTCCATCATAAAAGGGCATCCGTCCATCATAAAAGGGCATCCGTCCATCATAAAAGTGCATCCGTCCATCATAAAAGGGCATCTATCCATCATAAAAGGGCATCCGTCCATCATAAAAGTGCATCCGTACATCATAAAAGTGCATCCGTCCATCATAAAAGTGCATCTATCCATCATAAAAGTGCATCCGTCCATCATAAAAGGGCATCTATCCATCATAAAAGGGCATCCGTCCATCATAAAAGTGCATCCGTACATCATAAAAGTGCATCCGTCCATCATAAAAGTGCATCTATCCATCATAAAAGGGCATCCGTCCATCATAAAAGGGCATCTGTCCATCATAAAAGTGCATCCATCCATCATAAAAGTGCATCTATCCATCATAAAAGGGCATCCGTCCATCATAAAAGTGCATCCGTCCATCATAAAAGGGCATCTATCCATCATAAAAGTGCATCCGTCCATCATAAAAGTGCATCTATCCATCATAAAAGGGCATCCGTCCATCATAATAGTGCATCCATCCATCATAAAAGTGCATCCGTCCATCATAAAAGTGCATCCGTCCATCATAAAAGTGCATCCGTCCATCATAAAAGTGCATCCATCCATTATAAACGTGCATCCGTCCATCATAAAAGTGCATCCGTCCATCATAAAAGTGCATCCGTCCATCATAAAAGTGCATCTATCCATTATAAAAGTCCATCTATCCATCATAAAAGTGCATCCGTCCATCATAAAAGTGCATCCATCCATCGTAAAAGTGCATCTATCCATCATAAAAGTGCATCCGTCCATCATAAAAGTGCATCCGTCCATCATAAAAGTGCATCTCTCCATCATAAAAGTGCATCTATCAATCATGAAAGTGCATCCATACATTATAATAGTGCATCCATCCATCATAAAAGTGCATCTATCCATCATAAAAGTGCATCTATCCATCATGAAAGTGCATCTATCAATCATAAAAGTGCATCCATCCATCATGAAAGTGCATCTATTCATCATGAAAGTGCATCTATCCATCATAAAAGGGCATCTATCCATCATAAAAGGGCATCCATCCATCATAATAGTGCATCCATCCATCATAAAAGTGCATCCGTCCATCATAAAAGTGCACCCGTCCATCATAAAAGTGCATCCGTCCATCATAAAAGTGCATCCATCCATTATAAACGTGCATCCGTCCATCATAAAAGGGCATCCATCCATCATAAAAGTGCATCCGTCCATCATAAAAGTGCATCCATCCATTATAAACGTGCATCCATCCATCATAAAAGTGCATCCGTCCATCATAAAAGTGCATCTGTCCATCATAAAAGTGCATCCATCCATCATAAAAGTGCATCCGTCCATCATAAAAGTGCATCCATCCATCATAAAAGGGCATCCATCCATCATAAAAGTGCATCCGTCCATCATAAAAGTGCATCCGTCCATCATAAAAGTGCATCCGTCCATCATAAAAGTGCATCTGTCCATCATAAAAGTGCATCCATCCATCATAAAAGTGCATCCATCCATCGTAAAAGTGCATCCGTCCATCATAAAAGTGCATCCGTCCATCATAAAAGTGCATCCGTCCATCATAAAAGTGCATCCATCCATCGTAAAAGTGCATCTGTCCATCGTAAAAGTGCATCCATCCATCGTAAAAGTGCATCCATCCATCATAAAAGTGCATCCGTCCATCATAAAAGTGCATCCATCCATCGTAAAAGTGCATCTGTCCATCGTAAAAGTGCATCCATCCATCATAAAAGTGCATCCATCCATCATAAAAGTGCATCCATCCATCGTAAAAGTGCATCCGTCCATCATAAAAGTGCATCCGTCCATCATAAAAGTGCATCATAAAAGTGCATCCGTCCATCATAAAAGTGCATCCATCCATCGTAAAAGTGCATCTGTCCATCGTAAAAGGGCATCTGTCCATCGTAAAAGTGCATCCATCCATCATAAAAGTGCATCTGTCCATCGTAAAAGGGCATCTGTCCATCGTAAAAGTGCATCTGTCCATCGTAGAAGTGCATCTGTCCGTCATAAAAGTGCATCTATCCATCATAAAAGTGCATCTATCCATCGTAAAAGTTAATCTATCCATCATAAAAGTGCATCTATCCATCATAAAAGTGCATCAATCCATCGTAAAAGTGCATCTGTCCGTCATAAAAGTGCATCTGTCCATCATAAAAGTGCATCTGTCCATCATAAAGTGCATCAATCCATCATAAAAGTGCATCTATCCATCGTAAAAGTGCATCTGTCCATCATAAAAGTGCATCCGTCCATCATAAAAGTGCATCCGTCCATCATAAAAGTGCATCCGTCCATCATAAAAGTGCATCCGTCCATCATAAAAGTGCATCCATCCATTATAAACGTGCATCCGTCCATCATAAAAGTGCATCCGTCCATCATAAAAGTGCATCCGTCCATCATAAAAGTGCATCTATCCATTATAAAAGTCCATCTATCCATCATAAAAGTGCATCCGTCCATCATAAAAGTGCATCCATCCATCGTAAAAGTGCATCTATCCATCATAAAAGTGCATCCGTCCATCATAAAAGTGCATCCGTCCATCATAAAAGTGCATCTCTCCATCATAAAAGTGCATCTATCCATCATGAAAGTGCATCCATACATTATAATAGTGCATCCATCCATCATAAAAGTGCATCCATCCATCATAAAAGTGCATCTATCCATCATAAAAGTGCATCTATCCATCATGAAAGTGCATCCATACATTATAATAGTGCATCCATCCATCATAAAAGTGCATCTGTCCGTCATAAAAGTGCATCTATCCATCATAAAAGTGCATCTATCCATCATGAAAGTGCATCTATCAATCATAAAAGTGCATCCATCCATCATGAAAGTGCATCTATTCATCATGAAAGTGCATCTATCCATCATAAAAGGGCATCTATCCATCATAAAAGGGCATCCATCCATCATAATAGTGCATCCATCCATCATAAAAGTGCATCCGTCCATCATAAAAGTGCACCCGTCCATCATAAAAGTGCATCCGTCCATCATAAAAGTGCATCCATCCATTATAAACGTGCATCCGTCCATCATAAAAGGGCATCCATCCATCATAAAAGTGCATCCGTCCATCATAAAAGTGCATCCATCCATTATAAACGTGCATCCATCCATCATAAAAGTGCATCCGTCCATCATAAAAGTGCATCTGTCCATCATAAAAGTGCATCCATCCATCATAAAAGTGCATCCGTCCATCATAAAAGTGCATCCATCCATCATAAAAGGGCATCCATCCATCATAAAAGTGCATCCGTCCATCATAAAAGTGCATCCGTCCATCATAAAAGTGCATCCGTCCATCATAAAAGTGCATCTGTCCATCATAAAAGTGCATCCATCCATCATAAAAGTGCATCCATCCATCGTAAAAGTGCATCCGTCCATCATAAAAGTGCATCCGTCCATCATAAAAGTGCATCCGTCCATCATAAAAGTGCATCCATCCATCGTAAAAGTGCATCCATCCATCATAAAAGTGCATCTGTCCATCGTAAAAGGGCATCTGTCCATCGTAAAAGGGCATCTGTCCATCGTAAAAGTGCATCTATCCATCGTAGAAGTGCATCTGTCCGTCATAAAAGTGCATCTATCCATCATAAAAGTGCATCTATCCATCATAAAAGTGCATCTGTCCGTCATAAAAGTGCATCTGTCCATCATGAAAGTGCATCTATCCATCGTAAAAGTTAATCTATCCATCATAAAAGTGCATCTATCCATCGTAAAAGTGCATCTGTCCGTCATAAAAGTGCATCTGTCCATCATAAAAGTGCATCTGTCCATCATAAAGTGCATCTGTCCGTCATAAAAGTGCATCTGTCCGTCATAAAGTGCATCTATCCATCATAAAGTGCATCTATCCATTGTAAAAGTGCATCTGTCCATCGTAAAAGTGCATCTGTCCATCGTAAAAGTGCATCTGTCCGTCATAAAGTGCATCTGTCCGTCATAAAAGTGCATCTGTCCGTCATAAAGTGCATCTATCCATTGTAAAAGTGCATCTGTCCATCGTAAAAGTGCATCTGTCCATCGTAAAAGTGCATCTATCCATCATAAAAGTGCATCTATCCATTATAATAGTGCATCCATCCATCATAAAAGTCCATCTATCCATCATAAAAGTGCATCTATCCATCATAAAAGTGCATCCGTCCATCATAAAAGTGCATCCGTCCATCATAAAAGTGCATCCGTCCATCATAAAAGTGCATCCGTCCATCATAAAAGTGCATCCGTCCATCATTAAAGTGCATCCGCCCATCATAAAAGGGCATCCGTCCATCATAAAAGTGCATCTATCCAAGTGTAGCTGTAAATCTGGTAAAATGTTACACAAAATATATTCATGAAAAACAAGTAAATATATCAACAAGTGCTCTAACCAATACACCTATAGGTCGTTTGTCACTTCCTTGAAATACGACCCTTAGAAGCGTATACTAAAGTTGCACCCCTTTCGACAATATTTTAATTAATTTAGTAAGATGCACAGGAGCGTTTTCTAAAGTTGTGCTCCTATTGACAGCAGGACACTTTCATTTTAAAGCATTTTTCCCTTTTATCTGCTTAATATTTCAGGTCTTGAATAGCTATGTGTTGGTAAAGCATTGCACTATACAACAACAACATGTGATCATGCGATCGTTTGTAAATTAAAAAAAATATTTTTGCTAAATGGAAATATGACAAATGGTGGTAAAAAAATGTTGGAGTATTTTTTTGGAGGACAGGTTGAAATATATTCAGAAATAGAGCCTATATACTAAGAAATTACATTTATTTTAAATGAATAGTGCATCTTTTTAATAAGGCGGCAACATATAGATAGGGCGGAACAAGAAAGGCTATTAATAAGGCTTTCATGGCGCAACAGCGCGTATGCGCATCCCGTGCGCAGGATGATGCGCTTGAAGCAACACCGAGTCACATGCTCACAGCGCTCCGTGCCTCCGTCCGCATTGAGAAGTTCAAAACAAGATATAGACGCGTCGTGTATCTATGCAGTATTCTTATAAGCCGTTTATTTTAACATTTCAGTTACTGTGTGTGAAGAACAATACAATCTCTAGTCCAGTGTTGTGATGTAACAGACACCCGGTAGAAAGTAACACGATTTACAGCAATAAACGCCAGCAAGATAGTCATTTTATGAGAAACCATAGACTGATAATAATAGAAACAAAAATAATCTTGGAGAGAGTTTCATCGTGTTGACTGTCGCAACCGAACGCAGCACGCAGTTTAAAGCTGAATGGAGAGTGACTGAGCCGCAGTGGAGGGAAGCATGTGTAACGGGATGAATATCATAGTTCAAGGGTTCTTTAAATAAATCCCGCTGTAATGTGTTCACGCTTCCTATTGGCGGCGCTGGTGGCGCTGTAATTCACTGCGCTCGAACGATCTGCAGCAGAGCTAGAGAGAACTGCTGTGGGTGAGTCGTTTCTGATGCAGCTCCGTATTAAAAGTTAAAAATAAAAGTTTCATATTGAATGTTAGACGATGTATGAAGGGGATTGCACACATTGAACACTAATTGACATCTAGAGTGTGTTTTCTGTTTATATTTTTGTGTATTTGATAGTTTTATTTCTGTTTTAATGAACTCAATCTTTCCATGTGCGCCATTTTCCATGTGCGTTCTAACAAGGTGAAATATGTTTCGAATAGATGGAGCTGAAGCGTTTGTACTCACTACTTTCTCTCTCTTCACTGCTCTGTGCAGGTAATTGTTTTTTGTGAAATGGTATTTAAGAATTTACTGTTTTGCAGAACATGTTTTATGGAAAATGTTATTTCTATTAATTTTACTCTGTTTAATGTAAAGTGGATGATTATTATCTTATATTTAATATATAATATCTCTGTCTATTCATATTCCTAATTAAATGTTGGAAAAATACTATACGATCACAAAGCATTACATTTAAGAAGCTGAGTGGTTTTGTTAAAGTCTATAGTAATAATTTTTCAGAATTTGTTTATTTCTGATTAATACAACACAATGTGAATAAATTGTTTACTGTTATATTGAGAATAGCAGAGCTAGAGAGAACTGCTGTGGATGGAGCTGAAGCGTTTGTACTCACTACTTTCTCTCTCTTCACTGCTCTGTGCAGGAAAATAAATTTCATCAAATCTACTACATTCTGAGTGTATGTGCTTTGAAGGGTGGGACAAACCGGGCCAGAGCAAGATCAAAATGGTCACACATGCATTGACGTGAACTTGAATTTAATGACTTAAATATTCATCTGTACCTCACAATAAACAATGGAATGGCTTTAGAACACTTGTAATATAGTACACAAATTATTGATGATGCTTTATAATGTTTCTGTGCCTTTTTGTGGGGCACTGGGGCTTAACAATAACACAGAATATTATATGCACAGTATCGAATTTGGATCGGTCCTGTCTGATCGATACCCGATCCGGCAAATAATGGCGGATCGGAGCCGATACCGATCCTGAGTATCGGATCGGTGCATCCCTAATCCGTCCATCGTAAAAGTGCATCTATCCATCGTAAAAGTGCTTCTATCCATCGCAAAAGTGCATCTATCCATCGTAAAAGTGCATCCATCCATCGTAAAAGGGCATCTATCCATCATAAAAGTGCATCTATCATCATAAAAGAGCATCTATCCATCATAAAAGTGCATCCGTCCATCATAAAAGTGCATCCGTCCATCATAAAAGTGTATCCATCCATCGTAAAAGTGCATCCGTCCATCATAAAAGTGTATCCATCCATCGTAAAAGTGCATCTGTCCATCGTAAAAGTGTATCCATCCATCGTAAAAGTGCATCCATCCATCATAAAAGTCCATCTATCCATCATAAAAGTGCATCTATCCATCATAAAAGTGCATCTATCAATCATAAAAGTGCATCTATCCATCATGAAAGTGCATCTATCCATCATAATAGTGCATCTATCCATCATAAAAGTGCATCCATCCATCATAAAAGTCCATCTATCCATCATAAAAGTGCATCCGTCCATCATAAAAGTCCATCTATCCATCATAAAAGTGCATCCGTCCATCATAAAAGTCCATCTATCCATCATAAAAGTGCATCTATCCATCATAAAAGTGCATCTATCCATCATAAAAGTGCATCCGTCCATCATAAAAGTGCATCTATCAATCATAAAAGTGCATCCGTCCATCATAAAAGTGCATCTATCCATCATAAAAGTGCATCTATTCATCATAAAAGTGCATCCGTCCATTATAAAAGTCCATCTATCCATCATAAAAGAGCATCCGTCCATCATAAAAGTCCATCTATCCATCATAAAAGTGCATCTAGCCATCATAAAAGTGCATCCATCCATCATAAAAGTCCATCTATCAATCATAAAAGTCCATCTATCAATCATAAATGTGCATCTATCAATCATAAAAGTGCATCTATCCATCATAAAAGTGCATCCGTCCATCATAAAAGTCCATCTATCCATCATAAAATTGCATCTATCCATCATAAAAGTGCATCCGTCCATCATAAAAGTGCATCTATCCATCATAAAAGTGCATCTATTCATCATAAAAGTGCATCCGTCCATCATAAAAGTCCATCTATCCATCATAAAATTGCATCTATCAATCATAAAAGTGCATCCGTCCATCATAAAAGTGCATCTATCCATCATAAAAGTGCATCTATCCATCATAAAAGTGCATCTATCCATCATAAAAGTGCATCCGTCCATTATAAAAGTCCATCTGTCCATCATAAAAGTGCATCTATCCATCATAAAAGTGCATCCATCCATCATAAAAGTCCATCTATCAATCATAAAAGTCCATCTATCAATCATAAATGTGCATCTATCAATCATAAATGTGCATCTATCCATCATGAAAGTGCATCTATCCATCATAATAGTGCATCTATTCATCATAAAAGTGCATCCATCCATCATAAAAGTCCATCTATCAATCATAAATGTGCATCCATTCATCATAAAAGTGCATCCATCCATCATAAAAGTCCATCTATCAATCATAAATGTGCATCCATCCATCATGAAAGTGCATCTATCCATCATAAAAGTGCATCTGTCCATCATAAAAGTGCATCTGTCCGTCATAAAAGTGCATCTATCCATCATGAAAGTGCATCTATCCATCATAAAAGTGCATCTATCCATCATAAAAGTGCATCCGTCCATCATAAAAGTGCATCCATCCATCATGAAAGTGCATCTATCCATCATGAAAGTGCATCTATCCATCATAAAAGTGCATCTATCCATCATAAAAGTGCATCCATCCATCATAAAAGTGCATCCATCCATCATGAAAGTGCATCTATCAATCATAAATGTGCATCTGTCCATCATAAAAGTGCATCTATCAATCATAAAAGTGCATCTATCAATCATAAATGTGCATCCATCCATCATAAAAGTGCATCTATCAATCATAAATGTGCATCTGTCCATCATAAAAGTGCATCTATCAATCATAAAAGTGCATCTATCAATCATAAAAGTGCATCTATCATCATAAAAGTGCATCTATCAATCATAAATGTGCATCTATCCATCATAAAAGTGCATCCATCCATCATAAAAGTGCATCCGTCCATCATAAAAGTGCATCTATCAATCATAAAAGTGCATCTATCCATCATGAAAGTGCATCTATCAATCATAAAAGTGCATCTATCAATCATAAAAGTGCATCTATCCATCATGAAAGTGCATCCATCCATCATAAAAGTGCATCCGTCCATCATAAAAGTGCATCTATCCATCATAAAAGTGCATCCATCCATCATAAAAGTGCATCTATCCATAATGAAAGTGCATCTATCAATCATAAAAGTGCATCTATCCATCATGAAAGTGCATCTATCCATCATGAAAGTGCATCTATCCATCATAAAAGTGCATCCGTCCATCATGAAAGTGCATCTATCAATCATAAAAGTGCATCTATCAATCATAAAAGTGCATCTATCCATCATAAAAGTCCATCTATCATCTATCCATCATAAAAGTGCATCTGTCCGTCATAAATGTGCATCTATCCATCATAAAAGTGCATCCATCCATCATAAAAGTGCATCCGTCCATCATGAAAGTGCATCTATCCATCATAAAAGTGCATCCATCCATCATGAAAGTGCATCTATCCATCATAAAAGTGCATCCATCCATCATAAAAGTGCATCTGTCCATCATAAAAGTGCATCCGTCCATCATGAAAGTGCATCTATCCATCATAAAAGTGCATCCATCCATCATGAAAGTGCATCTATCCATCATAAAAGTGCATCTGTCCATCATGAAAGTGCATCTATCCATCATAAAAGTGCATCTATCCATCATGAAAGTGCATCTATCCATCATAAAAGTGCATCTATCCATCATAAAAGTGCATCTATCCATCATGAAAGTGCATCTATCCATCATAAAAGTGCATCTATCCATCATGAAAGTGCATCTATCCATCATAAAAGTGCATCTGTCCATCATAAAAGTGCATCTATCATCATTAAAGTGCATCCGTCCATCATAAAAGTGCATCCGTCCATCATAAAAGTGCATCTATCAATCATAAATGTGCATCTATCAATCATAAAAGTGTATCTATCAATCATAAAAGTGCATCCGTCCATCATAAAAGTGCATCTATCAATCATAAATGTGCATCTATCATCATAAAAGTGCATCCATCCATCATAAAAGTGCATCCGTCCATCATAAAAGTGCATCTATCAATCATAAAAGTGCATCTATCAATCATAAATGTGCATCTATCAATCATAAAAGTGTATCTATCAATCATAAATCTGCATCTGTCCATCGTAAAAGGGCATCTATCAATCATAAATGTGCATCTATCATCATAAAAGTGCATCCATCCATCATAAAAGTGCATCCATCCATCATAAAAGTGCATCTATCCATCATAAAAGTGCATCTATCAATCATAAATGTGCATCTATCAATCATAAAAGTGCATCTATCATCATAAAAGTGCATCCGTCCATCATAAAAGTGCATCTATCAATCATAAAAGTGCATCTATCAATCATAAATGTGCATCTATCAATCATAAAAGTGTATCTATCAATCATAAATCTGCATCTGTCCATCGTAAAAGGGCATCCATCCATCATAAAAGTGCATCTATCCATCATAAAAGTGCATCTATCAATCATAAATGTGCATCCATCCATCATAAAAGTGCATCCATCCATCATAAAAGTGCATCTATCCATCATAAAAGTGCATCTATCAATCATAAATGTGCATCTGTCCATCATAAAAGTGCATCTGTCCATCGTAAAAGTGCATCTATCAATCATAAAAGTGCATCTATCAATCATAAAAGTGCATCTATCAATCATAAATGTGCATCTGTCCATCATAAAAGTGCATCTATCAATCATAAATGTGCATCTATCCATCATATAACTGTGCCACACGGCTCCAGAGGTAAATAAAGGCCTCCTGAAAGCGAATGAATGAATGAATGAATGAATGAAGTATTCAAAGGTGCCATGGCATGGATTTTTTTTTATTATTTTATAATGTTTCCTGAGGTGTACTTATATTGTTAGTATGGTTTTTACATCCAAAAATGTCATAATTTAGAAATGAAAGGCATTTTTTCTATACTGATATTAGCCCTCTGGCTGGAATGCTCTGTTTCAAGAGGCGTGTCTTCTGTGAGTCTTCAGTGAAAACACCCACTGTTGCTTGGCTGACATCTTTGCATTTGAATTGAGATTACGTGTGGACGGGGCATGGTTTAGTCAGGCGCGAGCAGGAGCAGCACTCACTGCCAGTCGAGAGAGAGAGCGAGAGACAGAGAGAGAAGGAGCTGGAGAAAGATTACTGAGAAAGTGTTATTGTACCGAGTTTTTGAGAGCGTGAGTTTTTGTTGGTCTCTGAGAGCTCTGAATAAACACGAGTGAACTTTGCAATGTATTTCTCTCACAAATTGCTTTCACCACAGCTAACAACAAACATGACATCGACATGAATACAGTAAGAGCTTCTGTTGAGCATAATGAGCAGCGTCATTCAAACGGCAGTTTGGACGAGTGTGCACTGCAGATATACGTGTGATTGATAGATCCGAACATTATAAAGAGTGTTCTTTGATCGCTCTCTGTAGTTTAATCATTTAAATAACAGATTTGTTTCATGCTGCTAACAGAAATGACGTGAAGTTGATGGTTTTAGTCACTGGCTTGATTCACTGATGCATCAAGACGGCCAGCGGCGGGACTGAGAGTTTTAAACGATTTAGAAAGAAAGTCTGTGTGAACTTGAATGATTAGCTACACATCAGAATTCACTGATCCCAGATCAGGCATTATTGAACACTGTTACTCACTCTCTGTGGCGGTGCTGTTGAATCCATATGGTAAAACTGACTCCTTTCTCTAATTCTCTGGGCGGAAAAGCAGAGGAAGGAGAGGAAACCTTTCCTGGTATGATGTCATAACAGGATAATTCAAGATCAGCTCGTCTGAGCTCTCATTTTCTCAAAGGTAGAGAAAGAGCCAGAACTCGGTTTACACTTATCAACATTTCTAGCCACTTGGGGACAATATTCAGGCTAGGGGAACTCATATCAATGTCGAAAAACCTCATAAAATGAAAATGTCATGCCAGGGGACCTTTAAACACTGTTGGCGCTTTAAAAAGGGGGAGGACACAGAAAGAAACTCTGGGTTAACCGAAGAAAACCTGCTTCAGACCATGTTAGGTTCACAGAGTAAGTAACCCCGGTAACTGACTGAGTATAAGTTACCTCTCTTTCAGAAACGGGCTTGACTTACCCTGCTTTCTCAGGTTTAACATACCTTCCATTCTGAAACAGAAAACCCAGAGTTCCCCTTATTTCAGGGATTAACTTTCTCAGGGTTTTCATTTAACCTCCTTTCTGAAATGGGCCACTGGTCTATAACTCCTCCGTGAACCTCCCGCTGCCCTGTATCTTTCTCTCTCATTGGTTGTCGGTCATCGCTGATGTTATTTTCAGACAGAACTCTCCATTTCACACAGCAGGAGTTTGAATCACAGACAAGTCCAGATATTTAGCATGCCAAATATCTCAGAGGTGTCAGACTAGTCTGCAATTCTCTTTGATCAAATCTTTGATCATTCACACTGTGTGATTGTCATTTGTGTGAACGAGCATCGATTTGCAGAGGTGGAAAGTATTCTCAATAAGAGCTTATTTAGATGTCTGACAAAAATAAAGTCAGTCTGGTTAGTAATGTGTGAAGCTGGTAATGCTGTTTGGCAGGACTATATATACTACATACAGTATTGTTCAAAATAACAGCAGTACAATGTGACTAACCAGAATAATCAAGGTTTTTAGTATATTTTTTATTGCTACGTGGCAAACAAGTTACCAGTAGGTTCAGTAGATTGTCAGAAAACAAACAAGACCCAGCATTCATGATATGCACGCTCTTAAGGCTGTGCAATTGGGCAATTAGTTGAAAGGGGTGTGTTCAAAAAAATAGCAGTGTCTACCTTTGACTGTACAAACTCAAAACTATTCTGTACAAACATTTTTTTTTCTGGGATTTAGCAATCCTGTGAATCACTAAACTAATATTTAGTTGTATGACCACAGTTTTTTAAAACTGCTTGACATCTGTGTGGCATGGAGTCAACCAACTTGTGGCACCTCTCAGCTGTTATTCCACTCCATGATTCTTTAACAACATTCCACAATTCATTCACATTTCTTGGTTTTGCTTCAGAAACAGCATTTTTGATATCACCCCACAAGTTCTCAATTGGATTAAGGTCTGGAGATTGGGCTGGCCACTCCATAACATTAATTTTGTTGGTTTGGAACCAAGACTTTGCCCGTTTACTAGTGTGTTTTGGGTCATTGTCTTGTTGAAACAACCGTTTCAAGGGCATGTCCTCTTCAGCATAGGGCAACATGACCTCTTCAAGTATTTTAACATATGCAAACTGATCCATGATCCCTGGTATGCGATAAATAGGCCCAACACCATAGTAGGAGAAACATGCCCATATCATGATGCTTGCACCTCCATGCTTCACTGTCTTCACTGTGTACTGTGGCTTGAATTCAGAGTTTGGGGGTCGTCTCACAAACTGCCTGTGGCCATTGGACCCAAAAAGAACAATTTTACTCTCATCAGTCCACAAAATGTTCCTCCATTTCTCTTTAGGCCAGTTGATGTGTTCTTTGGCAAATTGTAACCTCTTCTGCACATGCCTTTTGTTTAACAGAGGGACTTTGCGGGGGATTCTTGAAAATAGATTAGCTTCACACAGACGTCTTCTAACTGTCACAGTACTTACAGGTAACTCCAGACTGTCTTTGATCATCCTGGAGGTGATCATTGGCTGAGCCTTTGCCATTCTGGTTATTCTTCTATCCATTTTGATGGTTGTCTTCCGTTTTCTTCCACGTCTCTCTGGTTTTGCTCTCCATTTTAAGGCATTGGAGATCATTTTAGCTGAACAGCCTATCATTTTTTGCACCTCTTTATAGGTTTTCCCCTCTCTAATCAACTTTTTAATCAAAGTACGCTGTTCTTCTGAACAATGTCTTGAACGACCCATTTTCCTCAGCTTTCAAATGCATGTTCAACAAGTGTTGGCTTCATCCTTAAATAGGGGCCACCTGATTCACACCTGTTTCTTCACAAAATTGATGACCTCAGTGATTGAATGCCACACTGCTGTTTTTTTGAACACACCCCTTTCAACTAATTCAACTAATTGCCCAATTGCACAGCCTTAAGAGCGTGCATATCATGAATGCTGGGTCTTGTTTGTTTTCTGAGAATCTACTGAAACTACTGGTAACTTGTTTGCCACGTAGCAATAAAAAATATACTAAAAACCTTGATTATTCTGGTTAGTCACATTGTACTGCTATTATTTTGAACAATACTGTATAACATATGGCAGGACTTTTACTTTCTGACCCCTTGACTTTACACCTCTGGTGATTTGCCTATGATTTCGGGCATTTGTCTGCGATTTCGCAAAACCTGTCATCAAACCAAAATTGGGGCTTAAAGGGTTAGTTCACCCAAAAATGTAAATTCTGTCATTAATTCCTCATGTCGTTGGACAGCCGTCAGACCTCCGTTCATCTTCACACACAGATGAAGATATTAGTATTGAAATCCGACGGCTCAGAAAGGCCTTCATTGACACCAATGTCATTTCCTCTCTCAAGACCCATAAAGGCACTAAAGACGTCGTTACAAAGCCCATCTCACTACAGCGGCTCAACAATCATTTTATGAAGCCACGAGAATAGTTTTTGTGTTAAAAATAAATAAATAAATAATGGCTTTATTGTGATGGGCTGATTTCAAAACAAAGCTTCTTGAAGCTTCGAAGCCTATGAATCAGTGTATTGAATCATGATTTGGATCGCGTGTCAAACCACCAAAACTGCTGAATTCATGTGACTTTGGCGATCCAAAACGCTGAATTTGTCTTGTTGCACTGATGCTTAACAATGAAAATAAAATAACCTAGTGTTCTGCCAGTTTTCACCTCTGATATTATAACAGTGATTAAGTATCAAACTTATGTATTGACCCGTAAGTATGCAGATGTCTTTTTGTCGGGTGCTGTTGCCATGGTGAATCCATGCATCTATCCAAGCCACAAGAACATAGGGTGTCCCATTTGTCATTTAAGCTTAAAGAAAAGTGCTTGTGAGCACTACCTTTGCAGCTGTAATGCACCCTCGATGTGCACTTCAGCTGAGCCCGCAAGTTCACAAGCTAAGCAAAGCAGTCTACCCGGCAGTCTTCTTCTACAAGAAGTCAAAGCGGCATTACATCGTGAAAGTGCGGACTCAGAGTTGAATGAACTAACTCAATTCAACTGTTAACAGGGACCAATAGCTTATCATGTCTCTGGTCCCCACTGTAAATTCTAACAAGCTCAGTTTACTTAAAGGAAGTGTATGTAAGATTGTGACCAAAACTGGTACTGCAGGTGTAACACTGATCACCATGATGGTGAGAGGAGTGGAGGAAGTGAGTCAAAAGTCTATTAAAAAATGCCCCGCCTTAAAAACACTTTGGCCCGCCTGTTTTTGTTGTTGTGGTTGTTGTTGTTTTGTTTTGTTTTTTGCAAAATGGTGCTCAAACCAGTCAAGTAATGCTTACTTTAAGTACTTAAAGCATAACATCCAAATAGTTTGGATTACTAATTTGTTCAACAAATTACTGGACATTAAGTTTACTAAAAAGTCTATTAAGAACAACTGTTGTATTTTACAGTGTATAAAATAGGACATTTTAACCTTTATTTGAATAATTTGATATACTTTTACTGTAACAACAAAATAATAGTGGGCCAATTAATATTTTGAGCCAAAACTAAGGCTTCTTTGGTAATTTTTTTATGTATTTATCTTTTTCCCTCTCACATCATATTAATGTTTTTTTTCTAGGCTATATAAAAATACACGGACCAGACATGATACCAAATCTGTGTTTAAATGTGGTCTTGCTGGGAAGAACTGGTGCTGGGAAAAGTTCAACAGGAAACACAATACTGAGACGAGAAGCTTTCAAATCAAGGAAAAGCCCTACTTCAGTCACTCGAGATGTTGCTGCTGAAGATGGTTTTGTTTGTGGAATACCAATCACTGTTTATGACACACCAGGATTTTTGGGTTCTGAAAGTAAGGAAGAGCTTCGTAAATATCAGAAGGTTCTGCAGAAATGTGAATCCGGTCCCTGTGTGTTTCTGCTGGTCATCAAAGCTGACAGATTCATTGAAGAAGAGAGAGAAACTGTGGCGAAGATTGAGGAGCTGCTGGGAGAAAAGCACCTGAAGGACACCTGGATTCTCTTCACCAGAGGAGACGAACTGGAGAAAGAAAACAAGACCATAAATGAAGTCATTGTTGAAACTGAACCACTAAAGAGACTCGTTCAGAAATATGAGGGCAGATGCCACGTGTTCAACAACAAACACATAGAAGAACCTGGTGACCAAATTAAATCTCTGATATCTAAAGTTTGCGAGAGGAAAAAAGAGAATCGTAAGTTCAGTTTAAAGGGGTACTTCAGTGCTGGGAAGATGAATCTGTATTTAAACTGGGTCATTAATGTAGTTGAAATGTGAAATTATTTTTGAATTTGGTGCCTTCTAGACCGAAAATGTATTTTTGTCTCATGGGGATGAAAGACTACAATTCCCAGAATGCTTCGCTGCCCTTTGAGGCCATTCCCAAAGCCACCGCTACTAGATTACTGAATCACTGATCACTTTCATAAAATCAGTTCAGTTAGAGAACAGACACTACAATTAAAAACTGAACGTGTCTGTTTAATATGTGATTTAGCCGCTGAGGGAGTCTCACAGCCCAAAACGCTGCTGGAGTCACATTGACAGTCATGGATGAGCTCGTGATGAGAGCTGAGGTAAACGCGCCCGCGGCATAGATTCACAGCGCATGTTCAGTCTGGCGCGTTTTCAGTTCATGCCTTTGAAAGCGTAACTTTCATAGGAATTAGTTTGAGAAGTTGAAAGACTTACTTTAACCCGCTGGCTGCACCGTTTAAACATGAAGGCCTGAGGCTGCAGCTGCCAGCTTAGCTGTGAGTGTGATCTCCATCCCCCACGCGCGAGATGAAAACATGTGGAAATAGCTCCCTCTGCTGGCTGTAGTCTTTAGCCTCTGGCCAACAATTCCTCTGATGGCGCAAATTGACAATATTTGGCAATCAATCACGACGACAATCATTCGAATATACTCCAGGGTTTCTACTGATACAAAGCCATATGCTAATCGCTAAAGTAACCCTTTAACAGTATTGAAAGGAAATGTTTTACCCATGGTTATCCTAAGTGATGAAGAAATTAAGCTTGCTCATTAATTCTTTATTTCAGTCATTTGTTTAACATTTGCACAGGTTTTCCATGGAAGCAGTAAAAAAAAAAAAAAAAAAACTCCCAGGTCTTTTTTGACATGAAGAAAGTGGCTTAAATTATAAATGTAATTTTGTAACCAAACAAATTATATGGACAAAGCAGAACTGTTTGTGATTTTAAGCAGCAATGCTACTGTTTCCTTTATCTGGATACCAAACTAGTATTTACTGTAAGTTAACAGTAGAATATGAGCATACATTATAGTAATATAAGTTAACAGAGTATATAAAGCTCATTTGGTAAAATAAGTCACTGAGTGATCTGTTCTCTTTAATGCAGTCTCAAGGAAACCACAGCAAAGAATTCCAGTCAACATCCAGGATATTCCTGCTGACAGTCTCTCATCCAGACGGATTGTTCTTCTGGGTAAAAGTGGCATTGGGAAGAGTGCAGCTGGAAACACAATCCTGGGACAGAAAGAGTTCAGATCTGAGAGGAGAATGATTTCAGAAACTACCAAATGTTCAGATGCTCACGCCACTGTTTCAGGCAGATCTGTGTCTGTAGTTGATACTCCTGGATTCTTTGACACAGAGATGAGAGCTGAGGAGTTAGTGACAGAGATAGCCAGAAGTGTTTATATATCCAGTCCTGGACCGCACGCTTTTCTCATTGTGTTCAGAGTAATTGACAGATTCACAGAGCAGGAGCAGAAGATACCTCAGATGATTGAGATGTTGTTTGGTCAGGGGGTGTTAAAATACTCCATCATTCTCTTCACTCATGGAGATCTTCTGGAAGGAGAGTCTGTAGAGGAGCTCATTAAGGAGAACTGTAGATTAAGACGTATAGTTGATCAGTGTGGAGGCAGATTTCACGTCTTCAACAATAAAGCTCAGAATAACAGAGAGCAGGTGAATGATCTACTGCAGAAGATTGACTCAATGATAGAGCAGAATGGAGGAGGACACTACAGTAATCAGATGTACGAAGATGCTCTGAGATTCAGACGAGAGGAAGAAGAGCAGGGACTGAGAGAGGAAAAGGAAAGACTGAGAGAGGAAGAGGAGAGAAAACAAGAGATGGAGAAACAAAGACAAGATGAGATTGAGAGAGTGAGAAGGGAGACGGAGGAAAGAGTCAGATCAGAGATGGGAGCTAAACATAAGTCTGAGCTAGAAATATGTAAAGCGGAGAGAGAAAGAAATATCATGGTTAGAAAAGAACAGGAAGTTAAACAAAAACAAGTGGAGATTAAGGAAGCGAGAAAGGAGAAAATCAGAGCACAGTGTGTGACTCGACAGAGATCTAGCGAGAGTAAAAGTAAATTTCAAGAATTTTTTTCAATGTATTGGGAATATTTTTATTGGGCTGCTGTTGGTGGAGCTGTTGTTGGAGGTGTTGGTGGAGCTGCTGTTGGAGGTGTTGGTGGAGCTGTTGTTGGCGCTGTTGTTGGAGGTGTTGTTGGAGGTGTTTTTGGAGTTGTTGGAGGAGCGGTTTCTGCAGCTGTTAGTGTAACCACTAAGACGGCGAAAGGGACACAAGATGGATTTTGAAGAAACTAATGAGGCCTAGAATCCCTAATGACAGCAGTGGGTGGGGTTGCTTGTGAAATATGTGTTTGTTAGGACAATAATCTTTGATCAACAACATTATCTTAACCAGGGCTCTGGACTGGTTCAAGGAGCAAAAAAAAATAAAAAAATAAAAATAACAGAAACTAACACAATTTTATCAAGAACTTAAAAACAACCGTTCTGGACAGAAGTACTTATTTGAATTTAAGATTAACGGATTATTATCTTCTCCCCCACCAAAATTGGTTAAAAAAAAAAAAAGTGCCAGCAACTGCCAGGGTTTTTTATAATTTTCACAAAAATGTTATGGCCCATAGATTATTTTGTTAATAATATCTGAGCATGAAATATATAAAAAGAAAGGATAGACCCTCTGTTTTTAAACAAACAAAACATTTTTTTTTATTCTTATCAACACTAGAATATGGGCGAGTTTCATCAAAAAGCAACATTTTTATCAAAAAGCTGAGAAAAATCACGATTTTGTGAAAGACTGAATCCAGATCAATTTCAGAGTGATGATCAAACACAGCTGGAGTATATGGAGACCATAATGCTTGCACAGTCCTGTAGCTCATTAGAAAAGAAGACTAATCTATGAAGATCTCATCAGAGGAGGATTAAACAACTCCACAAACAGCATTACCAGCTTCACACATTACTGACCAGACTGACTTTACTTCTGTCAGACGTCTACAGAAGCTCTTATTGAGAATCAGCAGAAATTTAGATGTTGAGGTTTTAATGAAAATAAAATAAAGTCACCATTATGGAGATTAGTGTTTGCTTTAGTTGGGCTCTTGGCCCTTGACTTTTAAACATCAGACTTTCTTTATTTGCTGTAGCTGTGTTTGTTATGGTGAGAACAGCAAGATAAAACATGATCAGATGAGTTTGGCTACTTGATGATACAGAAGTAATCATCATGAAGTGTATTCTCTGTGTTTGCTGATCTCTTTGATTATAGCAACCATGTGAATCTACAGCATGATATCCAGCAGTGTTTTAATCAGATCAACTGAAGAGGCTGATTCTTGATATATGTGTGTGAGGAAAACTTGCAGAAGTATAAAATGTTTAGTGTACAATGCATTTTAAAATGTATTCACATATTCTGATTAAAATGTGCTATATATCTTGCTGTAGAATCACCACACGACAATACTCAGACAGAAATTAATAACAAATGTCACACATATACAAATCGGACATAAGATCAGTGAATTCAGCAACAACGTGACGATTATATTCGTATCAATAAGCCAACATCAACTGATCACATTTTCTCTTTTTTTCTCACGCCATAACAAACAGACAAAAAAACACAAAAAATAAATAAAAATAAATTAGGGCTGCACGATAAATCGCAGTAAAACCGCTGAATGCTTGAAACTAATTGGTTGACAAAGGTTCTAAGGTGTGCAATTATTTTCAGGGAAACACATGGCTAAAGTAGTTCCAGCAGGTCTTGACTGCATTACAGGTCCATATCCCTTCACCAAATGATTTCAGTTATTTCAACAGTCCTTACAGCAATTCTTTAGCAGCACTAAGCAAACAAAGAAATATAGTAAACAATGGGATAAAAACCACAAATTTGTATGTTTTTTTCCCCCCACAAAATTACATTTAATTATGTACAGACAGGATTCCCGTCTTGCTCCCGCTATCTCTGCACTCCCATTCAAACACACACACACACACACACACACACACACACACACACACACGTTGTCATCACGGTTCTGATTATTTTATCAGCAAAATAGTTCAAAGCTACGTGACATTTGTCACTAGTGAGGCACTTTTCTTAGAGTTTAGTATTAGTATAGTTGCTGCTGTTGAATACTGTTGAGAGAGATGCACAGACTGACGCAATTCACATGCGCGCTCTCTCTCTCTCTCTTTAATAACTCATCGCATTAATAACGGCATTATTCTGCTATCAATGGCTCAATTTATAGCTCTAAAATTACGATTTGGGATTAGGAACAGAGGCTTGGGTTTAGATGCGTAAGAAATTAGTCCTGCACACAAGAGCGTTTTAAAGACAAAATCTGACTAATGTTTTTTAATAAATCATCTTAAAGGTGGGGTAAGTGCTATCTGGGAAACGTTGTTGATATTTCAAATCACCCAAACAAACACGCCCCTACCCCCAAAATGGTCTCGCCCCTATTTTGATAGCGCCGTCCCACACATACGTAACCCAGGCAACGGCTATGGCAGAATCTGTGTGTAACTAATCCAGGTCAAATATTCAATGAAAAAGTCATCCCTTCATCACAAAAACACAAACCGTTCTCATGAACAACTTGATAGAACACAAGCGGACAGTCCAGCTAATGACATATTACAATTATGACCAGATTAGAGTTATAGCGATCACAAAACACAAACCGTTCTCATGAACATCTCGATAGTACACGAGCCGACAGTCCAGCTGACGACATATTACAATTATGACCAGATTAGAGTTATAGCGATCACAAAAACACAAACCGTTCTCATGAACAACTCGATAGTACACGAGCCGACAGTCCAGCTGACGACATATTACAATTATGACCAGATTAGAGTTATAGCGATCACAAAACACAAACCGTTCTCATGAACAACTCGATAGAACACGAGCCGACAGTCCAGCTGACGACATATTACAATTATGACCAGATTAGAGTTATAGCGAACACAAAAACACAAACCGTTCTCATGATCAACTCGATAGAACACGAGCACGACAGTCCAGCTAACGACATATTACAATTATGACCAGATTAGAGTTATAGCGATCACAAAACACAAACCGTTCTCATGATGAACTCGATAGAACCCAAACCGACAGTCCTTCTAACGACATATTACAATTATGACCAGATTAGAGTTATAGCGATCACAAAACACAAACCCTTCTCATGATGAACTCGATAGAACCCAAACCGACAGTCCTTCTAACGACATATTACAATTATGACCAGATTAGAGTTATAGCGATCACAAAACACAAACCCTTCTCATGATGAACTCGATAGAACCCAAACCGACAGTCCTTCTAACGACATATTACAATTATGACCAGATTAGAGTTATAGCGATCACAAAACACAAACCGTTCTCATGATGAACTCGATAGAACACGAGCTGACAGTCCAACTAACGACATATTACAATTATGACCAGATTAGAGTTATAGCGATCACAAAACACAAACCGTTCTCATGAACAACTCGATAGAACACGAGCCGACAGTCCAGCTAATTACATATTACAATTATGACCAGATTAGAGTTATAGCGATCACAAAACACAAACCGTTCTCATGAACAACTCGATAGAACACGAGCACGAGTCCAGCTAACGACATATTACAATTATGACCAGATTAGAGTTATAGCGATCACAAAACACAAACCGTTCTCATGAACAACTCGATAGAACACAAGCCGACAGTCCAGCTGACGACATATTACAATTATGACCAGATTAGAGTTATAGCGATCACAAAACACAAACCCTTCTCATGATGAACTCGATAGAACCCAAACCGACAGTCCTTCTAACGACATATTACAATTATGACCAGATTAGAGTTATAGCGATCACAAAACACAAACCCTTCTCATGATGAACTCGATAGAACCCAAACCGACAGTCCTTCTAACGACATATTACAATTATGACCAGATTAGAGTTATAGCGATCACAAAACACAAACCGTTCTCATGATGAACTCGATAGAACACGAGCTGACAGTCCAACTAACGACATATTACAATTATGACCAGATTAGAGTTATAGCGATCACAAAACACAAACCGTTCTCATGAACAACTCGATAGAACACGAGCCGACAGTCCAGCTAATTACATATTACAATTATGACCAGATTAGAGTTATAGCGATCACAAAACACAAACCGTTCTCATGAACAACTCGATAGAACACGAGCACGAGTCCAGCTAACGACATATTACAATTATGACCAGATTAGAGTTATAGCGATCACAAAACACAAACCGTTCTCATGAACAACTCGATAGAACACAAGCCGACAGTCCAGCTGACGACATATTACAATTATGACCAGATTAGAGTTATAGCGATCACAAAACACAAACCGTTCTCATGAACAGCTCGATAGAACCCAAACCGACAGTCCAGCTGACGACATATTACAATTATGACCAGATTAGAGTTATAGCGATCACAAAACACAAACCGTTCTCATGAACAACTCGATAGAACCCAAACCGACAGTCCAGCTAACGACATATTACAATTATGACCAGATTAGAGTTATAGCGATCACAAAACACAAACCGTTCTCATGAACAACTTGATAGAACACGAGCACGAGTCCAGCTAACGACATATTACAATTATGACCAGATTAGAGTTATAGCGATCACAAAACACAAACCGTTCTCATGAACAGCTCGATAGAACCCAAACCGACAGTCCAACTAACGACATATTACAATTATGACCAGATTAGAGTTACAGCGATCACAAAACACAAACCGTTCTCATGAACAACTCGATAGTACACGAGCCGACAGTCCAGCTAACGGCATATTACAATTATGACCAGATTAGAGTTATAGCGATCACAAAAACACAAACCGTTCTCATGAACAACTCGATAGTACACGAGCCGACAGTCCAGCTGACGACATATTACAATTATGACCAGATTAGAGTTATAGCGATCACAAAACACAAACCGTTCTCATGAACAACTCGATAGAACACGAGCACGACAGTCCAGCTAACGACATATTACAATTATGACCAGATTAGAGTTATAGCGATCACAAAACACAAACCGTTCTCATGAACAACTCGATAGTACACGAGCCGACAGTCCAGCTAAAGGCATATTACAATTATGACCAGATTAGAGTTATAGCGAACACAAAAACACAAACCGTTCTCATGATCAACTCGATAGAACACGAGCACGACAGTCCAGCTAACGACATATTACAATTATGACCAGATTAGAGTTATAGCGATCACAAAACACAAACCCTTCTCATGATGAACTCGATAGAACCCAAACCGACAGTCCTTCTAACGACATATTACAATTATGACCAGATTAGAGTTATAGCGATCACAAAACACAAACCGTTCTCATGATGAACTCGATAGAACACGAGCTGACAGTCCAACTAACGACATATTACAATTATGACCAGATTAGAGTTATAGCGATCACAAAAACACAAACCGTTCTCATGAACAACTCGATAGAACACGAGCCGACAGTCCAGCTAATTACATATTACAATTATGACCAGATTAGAGTTATAGCGATCACAAAACACAAACCGTTCTCATGAACAACTCGATAGAACACGAGCACGAGTCCAGCTAACGACATATTACAATCATGACCAGATTAGAGTTATAGCGATCACAAAACACAAACCGTTCTCATGAACAGCTCGATAGATCACGAGCCGACAGTCCAGCTAACGACATATTACAATTATGACCAGATTAGAGTTATAGCGATCACAAAACACAAACCGTTCTCATGAACAACTCGATAGAACCCAAACCGACAGTCCAGCTAACGACATATTACAATTATGACCAGATTAGAGTTACAGCGATCACAAAACACAAACCGTTCTCATGAACAACTCGATAGAACACGAGCTGACAGTCCAGCTAACGACATATTACAATTATGACCAGATTAAAGTTATAGCGATCACAAAAACACAAACCGTTCTCATGAACAACTCGATAGAACACGAGCACGACAGTCCAGCTAACGACATATTACAATTATGACCAGATTAGAGTTATAGCGATCACAAAACACAAACCTTTCTCATGAACACTTCGATAGAACACGAGCTGACAGTCCAGCTAACGACATATTACAATTATGACCAGATTAAAGTTATAGCGATCACAAAAACACAAACCGTTCTCATGAACAACTCGATAGAACATGAGCACTCCAGCTAACAACATATTACAATTATGACCAGATTAGAGTTACAGCGATCACAAAAACACAAACCGTTCTCATGAACAACTCGATAGAACACGAGCCGACAGTCCAGCTAACGACATATTACAATTATGACCAGATTAGAGTTATAGCGATCACAAAAACACAAACCGTTCTCATGAACAACTCGATAGATCATGAGCCGACAGTCCAGCTAACGACATATTACAATTATGACCAGATTAGAGTTATAGCGATCACAAAACACAAACCGTTCTCATGAACAACTCGATAGAACACGAGCACGACAGTCCAGCTAACGACATATTACAATTATGACCAGATTAGAGTTATAGCGATAACAAAAACACAAACCGTTCTCATGAACAACTCGATAGAACACGAGCACGACAGTCCAGCTAACGACATATTACAATTATGACCAGATTAGAGTTATAGCGATCACAAAACACAAACCGTTCTCATGAACAACTCGATAGAACACGAGCCGACAGTCCAGCTAACGACATATTACAATTATGACCAGATTAGAGTTATAGCGATCACAAAACACAAACCGTTCTCATGAACAACTCGATAGAACACGAGCCGACAGTCCAGCTAACGACCTATTACAATTATGACCAGATTAGAGTTATAGCGATCACAAAACACAAACCTTTCTCATGAACACTTCGATAGAACACGAGCTGACAGTCCAGCTAACGACATATTACAATTATGACCAGATTAAAGTTATAGCGA